>NW_027491591.1:160000-760000 GCF_021521415.1 Bidens hawaiensis
GTTAGGCTATATTTTGATCTATAATAATATAAATGAAAACGATGACCATATAAATATATATACACAACATATATTTATTCTTACAGCTACTCTCTTTTCGTTTTAAAATAACCTAACTTTTAAAAAAACAGTTTACGTAATATCTTACCAAGATGAAACATATACAGATTGTAGATAAAATATATGTGTAAGGGAGGTGGGGGGCACAACCCGATTTACCAAAATACTCAAATGCAACCAATTAATCAATGACAAACACCTCACTTCTACCCAATTCATAAAAAGATACTCGAATTACAGAGGATGGTGTTAAAGTACTCAATTCACTTTTGCATACAAAACATTCGGGTACTTCTCTACCACCATCATCTTCACCAAAAATAATATTATATCACGAATCACGATATACATGCTCATTTAAAGCTCACCTTTATATCTTTACGGTTTACACCATATCTTTTAACATAATCCAGTGACTCATCTAATCATGTTACCAAAGTCCAAACGACTCTCATCTTTTATCTTCTGATATTTTACCTTTCTATTCATTTTTTTTTCATTTGGTATTTTTATACTTAACAAATATATACATAGTTAATTATTATTTATAATAAATTTATTGTAATAATAAGTATACAACTTCTCCTAGACCAGACCAGTTACCCAACACACCCATTTTCACCTACGTCATGCAGGCTTGCGTTAAATAAACCATAGCACTAGAAAATCTTGTATGATGAAAACCAATACACTAAACACAGTCTCTCGTTCATATATTAAACCATTTCACGTATACTTAAAAAAAACACGCAGGTGTGCGTGCACACACAGAGTCACGTTCAGTACAAAACTTATGTCCGTCACAGAAAAGGTGAGCTTTACCTTCAATTATTAACGGATTTGATTATTAAATCCGCATTTTTCTTGGACTTGAAAATGAGTTCTGCATTTGGTCTGTCATTGTATTCAATCTGCTGCATATAAATCTTGGTCAACTCAAATAGATAACTTTTATTTCTTCAACTGGCCACATTAAACAGACACTTATTTGTCTAAATCATATTTCCATAAAAGAACATAGCTTGGTTAAATATGACTGAATGAATACTTAATATCACTTTTAACAGTAACAATAATATACTTTTACGAATAATCAAGCTGCTCGAAATGTTTTGACCTATTTTCTTTTTAGGTAACTTTTTTATTTTAGGTTTGTCCTTTTTAGGGTTTAACAAGCCAAGCATCTTGTTAGCTACTCGAGATCAACTCTTTAAAAGCTTGAACTAAGTCAAGCTTAAATGAGCTCGAGCTTCATATATCGAGCTTAACTAGGTTCACAAGCCTAACGAGTCTTTTATTTAAAATATTTACATTATTATATATCAAATTATGATAAAAAATAACCAAATAATAGGTATTATGTTATTATCATTATAAAAACTATAATAATAAATATATCTAATATAACTATAAATGTACAAGAATAAAATAATTAAGAATTAATAAATAATAAACAAGCCAAGCCTGAGCATAAAAAACTATTCACAAGTCTAGCTCGGGCTTTCTTAAGTTAAACCAGCCGATTTCAGGCTCAGTTTGGCTCGTTCACATCCCTAGTCCTATTATCAATGAAATATAGCCCACAGCCCCACATGGAAACAATCATAAGTAATAAGTTGAAATTGACAACTCTAGTTAGTATCTTACCCGTTGTTTGGCGATTTCAGGGGTTTTACCTAACAAAAAGATGAAAACAATACACATTCATTATGACAGAAACAATCATTCAGATGCATATGCACATGCATGTGGGATCATGAATAAAAAGTGATTACCGGTTGATATATGTCTCTTCAAAACCCGTTCCATTGCTATGTCAATGTCAACATCAACAAACCTTCAAAAATTGTATAACCAAACTTCAAACAGCCATTGTTTTATTTCACTTTAAAAACATATTGAATTTAAGTAAGCTATGGCCAAATAAAATCAAAGCTTAGAACTAATCCGATTTTTCTGGATAGCATATAAAAAATACTTGGTTCCAGAAACTAGAGGCAGACTAGGGGTATTAAACAGGCCGTGTTTCCGGGTCCAAAATTCGTGACTGACATGTGAACTAAACATGACACGCATATCATGGGTTGAACCAAACACGACCCACTTGGCCTAAAAGATTTATTATTTTATTTAATGTTTTCACATATCAATACTTAAAAATTAACATTTTTACAACAAAAACAATACAAATTTATATAAAACAGTTACACTTTAGTTATAAAATCTTATTTAATTTCCTTTAGTTTTAAATTTTGGCAAAAGACACCCAACCAATTTCATTTTTTACAAAAATCACATTTAAAATAAAAAAGAAAAAAAAAAAAATGGGTCAACCACCCGCCGGTCGCCGGATTGACCCAAACACGACCAGTTTAGTTAAAGGGGTTCACGGGTTCAACCCAAAACTGACCCAAACTCGTTTATACCAAATCCAAACTTGCGAATTTTGTGTCATGTTAGATATTTACACCCCTAGGCAAAATGGGGTGGGTCGGTAGGGTAACTGGTAAAAACGAGCAAATAAAAACGGACAAAACGTGGTGGGTCGGTGTGGGCCAAAATGGGCCGGGTCAGCTCACACACTTTTTGTCTTTTCTTTTCACGAACATTATACATAAAAGAATTATGAAAGTTTTACACTTTTATGCATTGTGAATACATTTTGGGTAATTTTTGAGTTTGACACGTTCAACCCATTAATATTTTAGCAAAAATTTAAAAGTTTGACCAATTTGATTCGTTAGAGACAAAGTATAATCAAACTTGACCCATTTATAAATACAAGATTTTACCATTTTTCGTCTAGTATTGATGATATTTCTTTCCAACTACCATCATCCAGTAGTAAATAATTTCCTTCCACTATAACAACTTTGTGCCTGCAAATATAATAATATGAACAAAAAGATTTGAGGAAATTTTTAAGCAAATATGTGACCTTCAATTGATATATTTATAAATTAGACGAAATATAATCTTGCAGATTATAATACATACTGAACATTCACAAAAATATCATCTTCAACCGGGTCTCCTACACCATTGTCAAATGATGGAGCATAAACAGACCCCTGAAATTGTAATTAATAATCAAATCCACTGTCAAATATTTGAAAAATAAATAGGTAAGTAAATAATAGGTACAGGTGGCAATTCGATCCGTTTAGTTACAATTGAGCAGATTTGGGTAAACAGGTAAAATAAAATAAATAAATAAATCATAAAAGGCAATGGGTCAAATGGGTTGAAAGCCACCTAAAGTCTAGTTTTAATTAGAGTGTAAACAAGCCAAGCTACTCGTGAGCTACTGAAGACCGGCTCTCTAAAAACTCGAATTGAGATGAGCTTAAACACGCACAAGTTTAACATTAAGTTTGTTTAATAAACGAGCTTGAGCCCGAGCTTGAGCCTAAAATTAAGCTTGTATAGTAAACGAGCTCAAGCACAAGCTTCATTTATCGAGCTCAAGTTTGCTCATGAGTTTATTATTTACACAACTTTATTTAATATATTCAATATATATTCATACCATAATTATTATAATACATAAAGTTATGAAAAAGATAAATAATTAATATATTATATTAATTAATTATTAACGGAATGAGTCGAGATCGAGCTTTAGAAATAGAGCTTGAAGCGAGCTGAGCCCAACATCCTAAACAAAGTATATGACAGTTTTAGAAAATTGACAAAGATGTTTTTTAACGGGCCAAACCAATATGACTCGATTCATTCTGATGTGCACTAAGAATGATCTGTTTCAACCCGAGCCCATTTTGACCCATTGACCTCTAAATTTACTTGATGGGAACCAGTTAACTTGATATAAACAAGTCAAAATCACCTGCTCTCTCAAGGTCTTCAAACATTTCAAGAAGAAATCAGGATTAAACGTCCACGGAGCTGATTTGTCAACATACAAAAACGGTTATTATCAGATTGATTGAAACATGTGGAAAGAAATTATGCGACGAGTGAAGAAGCTCACCTCCCCTTCTTGCATGGGCTTCTTTTGGATCCTAAAAAAGGTTAACAAAAAGAGAATTAGAATTGACAATGAAATGTTTGTGATCGTTTGTTTAACTTCAACTGAACAAACGATCGGACATGAACAGTTGAACGAACATGGTTTTTTTTATTTGTGTCTGTTCGTTAAGAACATGGGAATGTTCGTGTTCGTTTACGTTCTTTTGTTAATCAATAAACGAACGCTTCACGAATGTAAACGAACACAAACAAATGAACACAGGCGAACAAATGTAACTGAGCGAACATCAACTAAAAGTAAATGTGAACACCAATCTGCTGGCCTAAGAAATAATATAACTAGACTAAATTGTAAGAGGTGATATTTCAATTTCATAGAATTAGACTAAATTGAATTGGTAATGAGCATAATTATTTTAAATGAACATTAAACAAACAAATAAAACAAACGAACATATATGAATGAACGAGACATGTGTTCATGTTCGTTCTTTTATTCAATAAACGAACACAAACAAACTTTCCACCAAGTGGTTCACGAATGGTTCACTGAACGCTCGGTTCATTTAAAGGCCTACAAATTACGTTAAAAGAAAGAATAATTACGAATCAGGTGGTTTTATTTTATCCTTAGATAATCAGTTTTGTTGGATCCAGCATGAAACTAATTATTTTCCCCTAAACAATCAGATTGTCAGAAGCAGAATATACTCATCCAAATTTTAGAAACAAATCATTGTGAATATGAGTCAATGAGATAATTATTTATAAATGCAAATCTAGACACTCTAATTAACATATAATTGGGAGAGATTAAAAGATGAACCTCCATTGAATCAAGCTGGTGACGATAAAGATGGAAACCATCCATGGGAAGAACTACTGCAATTTCTGGTGGTTCAACTTGAGAATCGAATGCAGATGCTTTTTGAGGCCATAATTTGTTTACACGTTTAGCAACCTCTGATGCAATGGTGGTCTTTCCAGCTCCTGGCGGGCCTGCCAAGCCCACAATATGCCTGAATGGAGTAAAAAAGAAAACTTGGAGATCAGATGACCGTTTGAACAGGTTGGATAACGGGACAAAACGGGTACTTTTTGGTATGTTGACCATGTAATACTTTCTAATTTTCTATAAACAATTTGTGTGTCATGTATGATTACAAAAAAAAAAAAAAACAATTTATGTGGTTTTCGAGTTGGGGGTCTCTCTAGAAGCAACCTCTCTATTATTTGGGATAAAGGTACGGTTTGCCTACATCCCCCCCCCCCCCCCCCCCCGCGCGACCCTGCTAATAACTTTGCTCTCGATTTTTACTGAGTATGTTGTTATTGTTCTTTCATAGTAGGCCTTGTTAATGAACCAAACAAACAAGAATGGGGCAGTTTTGTTTGTTCATTTAACTTTAACCGAACAAGCGATCGAACACAAACAATTAAACGAACTAGGTTTTCTTGCCCGTGTCTGTTCATTAAGAAAATGAATGTGTTCGTGTTCGTTTAACAATATAAAAGAACAGTTCATGAATGTAAAAAACGAATATACCAAAGAGAAAGCATAACTGAGCTAAAACCAATTAAAATTAAATGTGAACAACAATGTGTTGGGCCAAAACAGTTATTAAAACTAGACTAAACTGTAATAGGCCTAAAAGATTTAAGTGAATATACTAATGAACGAACTTAAACAAAAGTATACAAATTAACATAAATTATCATAAACAAACAAACAAACATAAATGAGCGAACATAAATGTGTTCATGCTCGTTCGTTTAACTAAATAAACGAACACAAATGAACTTCCAGCCGAACACTTCACGACCGGTTCACTAAACGTTTGGTTCGCTTACAGACTTATTTGTACTTGGTTTTTTAACTTTACCCGGTAGACCCGTTAAAGATAAAACATAACCAGTGGCGAAGTTTGGACTGAGGCACCGGGGGGCCGAGCTTAAAATGTATACAAAATTTCACAAACGAGGGGGGGCCGGACTCAAATTTTCGGCAAAAAAAGACTAAACTTACACTACGTAAAAAAATTTTCGGCCGAAAACAGGTAAATTTACACTACTGCGCAAAAAAACAGGGGGGGCCGGGGGCACCCCTGGCCCCAATAAAGATTCGCCTCTGAACATAACCCCAATGAACCCATTCATAAGGAAATTGGGTAAACTGCCAAAAGACATGTTGGTTCACTAAGTTTATCCAACATATCAAAAATTTAATGAATCACATATATAATACAGTTATATGTGTAATGCTTATTTCATTGACAGAATATAAAAGTTGTTTAGGTGAAACCGACATCTTGATTAAAATATCTAAATAATGCAAATCAATCGAACCAACAAGATAATGGCGATGTTTACAATAAGCCGTCTATTAAATGTTGACAGAATTACAAATTTTGTCCTTTAAAATAAGACGAATTACGGTTCGTGTCCTTTTCTAAGTTTCCTTGCAGGCGGTGTACTTTAAACTTTTTTTTCCTACAAGTTATGTCCTTTACGCTAACTGGGTTAGAAAAACTCTGTTAAATCCCATCACGTGAGAAGCATGTGAGGGCATTTTTGTCTTTTCACCTGTACCTGCAACTTCTTCTTCTTCTTCAAAATAGAAAAATACCAAAAAACTCGCTGGCCGGACTCGAACCCGCGACCTCAGGCCGGACCAGAGTGTAACACACACACACACCAGCCAACTGCGCTGGTGTGTCATATTAAAACGTTTACGATGTTAACCAACTGACACACCAGCGCAGTTGGCTGGTGTGTGTGTGTTACACTCTGGTCCGGCCTGAGGTCGCGGGTTCGAGTCCGGCCAGCGAGTTTTCTGGTATTTTTCTATTTTGAAGAAGAAGAAGAAGAAGTTGCAGGTACAGGTGAAAAGACAAAAATGCCCTCACATGCTTCTCACGTGATGGGATTTAACAGAGTTTTTCTAACCCAGTTAGCATAAAGGACATAACTTGTAGGAAAAAAAAGTTTAAAGTACACCGCCTGCAAGGAAACTTAGAAAAGGACACGAACCGTAATTCGTCTTATTTTAAAGGACAAAATTTGTAATTCTGTCTTAAATGTTTAAAAACATGCATAAATGTAATTAAGAATATTACATGGACCCCAAAGTAGCTTAATTGTGCAATACTATTAAGATTTTATCTTACGTTAAACTGGTATTTGTTCCTGAAGCTGCAGTTGGCACCAGACGTTCAGCCAAAGTATCATAAATTTCATCCATAGACCTGGAGAAAGTGGAAAGTAACTTAAAAACCGAGTTAGATAAATACTTAATTACATCTTTAGTCTTTACTCTCATAACATAACAAAAATAACAGATGGACCCCTTACATCTCAAGCATGCAGTCTTGTAGGGCATAGGCAGATAACTACATAAGGGCTAATTGCATAAAAGAGTAACAAAATTTTGGTCTTATTAATGCTTTGGGTAACCAACTTATTTT
The DNA here is from genome assembly GCF_021521415.1 of Bidens hawaiensis. NCBI lineage: Eukaryota > Viridiplantae > Streptophyta > Magnoliopsida > Asterales > Asteraceae > Bidens > Bidens hawaiensis. The sequence goes on from NW_027491591.1 coordinate 167,515, forward strand.
AGGCCAGAAAAGAAAAACCATTAAGTTTCAAAACATTTGATTTAAGGTAATTACCGAAGACAACCAGTTGACATGGACACATCAACATTTTACTGGTTTACAAGTCACATCACCTTAACTTGAAACTTTTGAAAGCGGTAATGTTACCTTAAACTGAAAATTTTGAAACTAAGATGTGTTTCTTTTTTATTTTCAGGCCTACAAAATATGGTCACATTATTAAGCAACAAGCCTTTGCATAACATAAGTATAAATCAAGAAAACTGTTAACTGCCTATGTGGCTGCTATACTTCAACATGACTCATTGCACACTAGCTTTTCCATGGAACTGAGCACTTAACACAACACGTAATTCTGTATATCGATTAATGTGCTAATTAGATTACAGTAGTAAACTAAATCTTAAATAACAAGATTTAGGATGTTGTTTGCATTGGGAGTAGACTTTAATTGAATTCAGTCTGCTTTAACTGTTTGATCCATTTGGCCATTTGAGATAAAACAAGAACACTATCCAGATTGACCCAATAAACAAACAGGTTGAAATAGCCGCCTCTAGTAGATAGTGACTGGTATAATAGAGAAAAACACCAATAATCATATAGAAGTACTTTTAAAAATGACACACCGAGCCACTACTATAGGAATATCTTTATTCTGGCTGCATAACACCTGAAAATGAATAACTACAGAATGAAGCCGATATAATAAACAAACACATAACATTAAAACATAAGAAAACTTAACAAGTAAAAAAGAATTAACAATGGACCTGAACAGGGAATTTCTTATGCCGTAAAGATATACTTTGATTAAGTGACTGCTGATATCTGTTTTTATCGTAAAACATAAAAACCGAGCCTTGATAGCAATGAGAGACATTGACTTTCTTGAGCAGCACCATATCTGTGCCTTTAACATTACAAAATATTTGTTAGTGTCACCGGTGTCACATATACTATTAGGCCCAAATGTTTATGTTTTCCCATTTCTTACCACATATAAGGTCATGATTATTATTCTATGTTTTATGAACACAATCAGCAGAGTGAAACAATCATCTATGGAGTTTTCAATAAAGGAATTTCGAGTTAACACAAATGCAGTGTTGTAAAAATCCGTTCTAGGCGCCGATTACTAATTGCTGGGCTGCTGATTTGATTTCAACTAATCGGCCCCTAAAATCGGTAATCAGTCAAAGCCAGTTAAATTTCGGCCAAACCTGGTCAAAAATTATACTTACTACTCCAATGATCCAATCAATCTGATTAATAAGTTTGAAAAATTACATGCAGATGTTACAATTCCAGTATAATCCCCTATTAGGTCTAACAGATTCACACACACACACACACACACACAAATGTGAACTAATGCAATTTCTAAGCATCATGCAGAAATAGATTCAAATGTTCAATATTGAGAGTGTTAATTTACAGGTAACAGGTTCATTTATCATTAAATACGAAGAATAACGGTACATGCATCATTCATTCATTTGATCAGCTACAACGCTCAAATTTCTACTACGCCTAAATTGAAACACACACATAGATACATACATGCATACATATATGTATAATAAGAGATTAGAGAGACCTGATGAAGGAAGACGACAGCATCTTGTTGAGGCGGTGTTCAACGACGACATCTCCATCCTCTCCCAAACTCAATTGCTTACCTGTTATTATTATTATTATTATTATTAACGGTAAATGTTACAGTTTGTTTGTTAGACTCACTCGGATAAATTTTGTTTATATAATCTTTAAAACTTTATAGCTAATATTTATTTTTATGCATTTCAAAAACTTAACCCTAGCCCCTACACACTGCACACACTTAAAAATTATTGAATTCATTTATCTAAACATGTCAAACGGATTGACGGTTTGGTGAGCAATCAGGTTGTAAATGTGTTAATCGGATTGGTAAGTTGTAAAAACAGGTCAAACATGTCATAAACATGTTAGCGTGGTTAAACAAGTTAGCGGGTGAATATGTTTGATAAAATGGGATAAATAGTTAATTGAACATGAGTTTAATAAAACATGTCAACCCAAAAACACGACTTGTTTATTAAATGAGTTACCTGTAACAACCCAAACACTGATTATTCTTGAGGGTCATGTTGGATAAGGACCCGTATTCCAAATTTTAATTTCATATTTTATTTATAAATTGTTTTGGAAAGGGACTTTTATCTATTAATATATGATTACTCATATCTTGTCATTGTTGTAATTTCTTGCGAAATCAAATATCCCCATTCATGAACATATGTAACTAAAATTTACTTGTACCTATCATTCGAAACTTGACCTTAAGTTAAAAAATGAATCAAACATGACATACCAAAGTATAATTTTAATAGTTAATGTCAAAAGACTAGCCTAGTGATATTAAAAATGGTATGTAATGGTATTTATCGTATGATTAAGGGTTTGAATCCTATATAACTAAATAATCTAACATTCGGAAATAGTGCTAATGAAAAGTGTTGATGTTTCATTCAGAATCAAATTTTCATCTCATTTCTAAATAATATTTAGTTTGAATAAAAAAACACAAAAACAAATGACAGGTGAATTAGTAATATCGAGCCCATATGATGGTACCAGGCCTCTTAATTGAGCTCCAAATTATAAAAGCCCAAGTATATTATTTTCAGTGAAAGACTTGTTACTCAATTTAGGCGTGTTTGAGTGAGCTTTTAAAACTTGTTTATTTGCTTCTTTGGTTGTTGAAAAGTAAAATGTGTTTGGTAAGGCTCTTTAAAAAGTTTCAAATTGAAGCTTTTTAAAAGTTGTTTTTGCTTTTTGAAAAGCAAATAAGCAAAAAAACAGTTTTAAAAGCTCACCCGAACACCTCTTTAATAAGAGATTATACTCCATATAGACAATTTAGTCGGTGGAGCTCTTAATTACCTTCTTCTTATAATTACTACATGCTTATATTTGATTTTCAGTTGATTTCGCTTATAAAGAATGCCCATTCCCAATTCACTAATCATATCTATCTTAGCAAGATTAAATGTAAATCTAAGTGTAAATGTATGATGATTATGCAAGTGAGACTATTTTTAAAAATAAAAGTAAAAGTTAAACATGTAATTGATTAAATTTTCGGTATAAATTATAACATACAATAGGTTAACTTTGGATTGTTAAAAATATCATATATATATATATATATAATTGTTACGTTGAGTTCTTTCAAGTTCTTAAAACTCAAAGCGGTTCTCAAAAAAAATCAATTATATATATATATATATCATATTTTGTTATGATTATAGAAAGAACCCAAACATTTCAGGATGATTTGTAGATGTCACGCCACGTGGAGCAAAACAAGTGGTAAAATAAAGATGAGGTGCAATCCATGTAATCTAATTTATGTGGAGTAAAGGCCATGTACAATCAAAATCATTCAACTTTATATAAAAACACAAATTGAACCCTTAACTTTGAACTGCATTCACCATTTTTCTTTCAATCTTCAAGTTCTTGCAACCCAACTTAAGAAGAAGAAGATGGCATCCATCTCAGCTTCCATTTCCACCACATCACCATCATTATCTCTGCTCCAAAAGCCCACCACCACCCATGCTTCTCCGGTTCTTGGTATGTTTTTGATCATCCAAATCATATAATGAGTTGATAATATACATAAGTACATACATATATTATATATAATAATATATGTATTTTTGTTAGATTAAATGCAATAGTTATATTTGTTGAAGAATATGCATGCTTATTATTTTGCTATGATTTAATATAATTTTTTTAACATGACATGTTCTTACCTGACCCGTTTCTGCCCCTAGCTAGTAATAATAACAATAATAAATTGGGTCCGTTTTTAAAAGGGACGGATATGCACTTCGTTTTAGGCCTTTAAAATGGTTGAGTTGACCCTGCATATACATACATATAAATAGAAGTTGTTAATCATGATTAGGATTGCCAACAATGAGTAAGATGGGGAAAGTGAGATGTTCCATGGAAGGTAAGCCCGCTGTCACATCGGATGATGGTGCATCGAGGTTGAGAATGGGTGCATCCTCATTGATGGCTGCAGCGGTGGCTGCAACCATGTCGAGCCCAGCGGCCATGGCTCTAGTGGACGAGAGAATGAGCACAGAAGGGACCGGGCTGCCCTTTGGTCTAAGCAACAACCTTCTCGGGTGGATCCTTTTTGGCGTGTTTGGTTTGATTTGGACACTTTACTTTGTTTACGTCGGTAGCCTTGATGAGGATGAGGAGTCAGGTTTATCACTTTAAAATGACAAATTATCAATTGTAATAAGCTTATGTGTAATATTAATCATGTATCCTTTGTACTTTGTGCTTTGATAATTTGATTGTCTGAGTGTTTGTGCTCATGAGAATTGCACTTTGGTCCTAGATATGAATATGGACACCTTTCTTGTAAAGTTTGATATCATCTCCTTTGAATAAGCTACAAACGAGCTAGAAGGCTTTTCGGGTATCATGAGAAGGTACGATAGTCACGCTAATGAATTTGTAAATGCATATCCTACGTGACTGAATCTTCAATGTCTCGTATATCATCTTTCTCGTAGGGTATAGTAATGACATGCGCATTTATTTGCTTTAAGTACATGAACTTATTGAAAATTTTCGATTCAAACTTATACATATATTGGCTAAAAAACCACTCATATATAACAATCGATTTTTATGCATGTTGGGATGCATGTATGGGTGACTTAGGCTCATGAAACACATTTCCAAGGGTTATAACTTATGGAAAAATTGTCTAAACTGATCATATACCTCACCTTCCGATAACTTGATAGCATCACGTAACACCACCTTGCTAGATACCTCTAAATCACAATCATATATGAAAACTAATGAACAAATAACGAGGATCTCTCATGATATGATAAATTGATAACTGTAGGGGTATGGTACTAAACCCGGTTTTACGACCCTAAATTTATTATGTTTGGCTTATTTTATTATATGGACTAATACAATGTTATTGGGCTGAGGGGGTTTTGTGGAGGTAACCCTAACTGGGCTAGGCCCATTAGGGTACCATGATGGTGGCCATGAGGCTCTCTATATAAGGAGGTCTCCACCTCCTTGTTAAAAGGTCATGCTCAATAAGAGCCACCACCACTTTTTTGTGTCTGTAAACAAGAGATCTTTGAGATTTCTTAGCAGTCACCTCCACACCCCCGAAAAACCATTGCAGGTCTCAAGCAACCGGAGAAGAAGATCAAGACGTGGTTCGTTCATCTCGAAAATCCGTGGAAACATCGTCATGGATCAGGTCAGATTCATTTCATGCTTCGACATTGGCGCCATCCGTGGGACGGCAACGAACTACCCTTCGATCTTCATCTCGGCTGTCAGATCTCTCCCAGGAAAAACCCAGATCTGGAAGTTTACAGAAAAAGGCTTCAAGGCTTGTTCTATTAAAGCTCAAAAAGATCCATAGATCTAAAAGAGGCTTCCAGATCTGTGCAAAAAGAAACTGCCTGACTCGAATGATCAAGTCTCCGGATCTGTGATGGTTTTAAATCTGCTCCGAGCTTCAGATCTATCTAGATCTGATTTACAGATCTAGATCTAGATTACAGACCTGGATTTTAGGTTTAAAATTGCAGATCTAACTCTTAAATTGCAGATCCAAAAATTACCAGACTTCCGCCGCCATGTACGCGCGCCCGCGGATTCTCACTCCGCAGCCATGCATGTGCCGCCGCGGAAACCACCATGTGGGTTTTGCGCAAGAGACCTCCGCCACGCACGCGCGCTCGCGAGTCACCACTTCATCGCCGTGCATGCGCGCATCAGGCCACGCGCCAAACTTAAAGGTTGGGAATCCTCATAATATCCCATATGGCTACGCGCCATGCTTAAAGGTCGGGAATCCTCATAATATCCCATATGGCTACACGCCATACTTAAAGGTCGGGAATCCTCATAATATCCCATATGGCTACACGCCATACTTAAAGGTCGGGAATCCTCATAATATCCCATATGGCTACGCGCCATGCTTAAAGGTCGGGAATCCTCATAATATCCCATATGGCTACGCGCCATGCTTAAAGGTCGGGAATCCTCATAATATCCCATATGGCTACGCGCCATGCTTAAAGGTCGGGAATCCTCATAATATCCCATATGGCTACGCGCCATGCTTAAAGGTCGGGAATCCTCATAATATCCCATATGGCTACGCGCCATGCTTAAAGGTCGGGAATCCTCATAATATCCCATATGGCTACGCGCCATGCTTAAAGGTCGGGAATCCTCATAATATCCCATATGGCTACGCGCCATACTTAAAGGTCGGGAATCCTCATAATATCTCATATGGCTACACGCCATACTTAAAGGTCGGGAATCCTCATAATATCCCATATGGCTACACGCCATACTTAAAGGTCGGGAATCCTCATAATATCCCATATGGCTACACGCCATACTTAAAGGTTGGGAATCCTCATAATATCACATATGGCTACACGCCATACTTAAAGGTTGGGAATCCTCATAATATCCCATATGGCTACACGCCATACTTAAAGGTTGGGAATCCTCATAATATCCCATATGGCTACGCGCCATACTTAAAGGTTGGGAATCCTCATAAACCCATCAGGCCAAGCGCCAAACTTAAAGGTTGGGAATCCTCATAAACCCATACCGCTTCGCGCCGAATACAAGACCGAACGCGGCTCCGCTCCGTTCAACATGCACACCACCATGATGCTTGAGCGCAGTCGCATATCACATGCTCATGCACCACATATGCTCACTGTAACACCCCGACCAAAGGCGGATTATACATCGGGGCGCCACATATTGTTTCATTACTCGTGACACTATTGGGTGTCAATATTTAATAAATACATTCATTCGCGCACGCGCAAAGTAGACATAAGATAACATAAATCATCATAAATCAATATATTATAAATCATAATATTCGAACAGCAAAAACTTGTCTTGATACATTTTAATCTAGGTCCAAAATAAAGAAAACTTCCTATGTGTCCACAAGCTCCAAAACAGCTACTGCAAACCTGAACATGTGTTAAAATAAACGTCAAACACTTGCGTGTTGGTGAGAAATCAAGTTTAATACAATACATAGATAACAATAAATCTGCGCGCAACATGTGTATGTCTGGTTTTCAACAAGGGTGTAATCTGATCGGGACCAACTCTAAGATTCATAGACTGCCAGTGCTCACAATTGAGCTCACAAACAAGAAAGACTGTGCAAGTGTAAACAAAAGAGAAAATCATAAACGATAGTTCTCCCGTGTTCATCTAATGGTACCATGAGAACTGCGGAATAGACCGACAAGACGGTTAATGATCCACACATACAAATAAACAGCCAAGTCTATGTCCTCAACACATGGGATACTGCGCGACTAAAGTTCATAAACAAGTTTAAGACTCTAAGTTTGTATGAACACATGAACATCCCAAAACATTAAAAATAAAAAGGGATTAGGTACGAGATTACTCACTTGATAAACGATGCGGTGTAAGATAAAGCAAGAACCAACTTTAAACAAGCACAAGTTAACCTATAAATAAGATTATTGTTTTAATGATCGGTTTTAAGTCTTGATATAAGTTAGCATAAGTAAATTATTATATATATATATATATTACCGGAAAAGCAGGACAGAACAGGGAGGAAGACGGAGGCAGAGAGGGAGGCGGCAGAGAGAGCAAGGAGAACAGGAGAGATTAAGTGTTTTGTGTGTGTAGTGTTAGGAAAAATAATACTATTATTTATAGAGAAACCCTAGGGAACACATTCCCTAGAAAAAGGGGAAAAGATCTCAAAAAGCAAAAGATTCCAAAAGCAAAAGATATCAAAAGATATGGCAGCAGGGAAAAAGAGAAAAAGGCTGACAGGGAACAGTAAAAAGCATGGGCGGATCAGATAAAGGTACTGGTCAGGCATGGAAAAAGCAGATCTCAAAAGATAATGTCAGTCACTTTTTCTGCCAACCAATGGGGTTGGTGCGCATGCTGCGCCGAAAGTAACTTTTCAGACATAAAGCAGATTAGGTCAACAGCACAAAAGATAAGACAACACAAAAGCAACGGCTAGATTAAACAGAAGAAAACTCAAAGGGTTCAGCGCGAGAAAGCTCGAGCGCGAAGGCAGACACAGAAGGTCAAGAGAGCGCGAGCGCGAAGGCAGACAGAACCAACCTTAACGCGTCGCGGAAAGAAATACATTTCTAAGCGCGCCGCGGGAAGAATCACATTTCTTAGCGCGCCGCGGGAGGAACTAAAATTCCTAGCGCGCCGCGGGAAGAACTATAATTCTTCGCGCGTCGAGGGATGAACTACGATTCTTAGCGCGCTGCGAGAAGAACTACAAATCCTTAGCGCGTCGCGGGAAGAACTACCGTTCTTAGCGCGCTGCGAGAAGAATTACAATTCTTAGCGCGCTGCGAGAAGAGTTCGTCTCGCGTATCGCTGAAACAGGTGGTCTTCACGCAGGATTCCTTGTAAGGAGTCTGGCGCGTGGAGCTACGCAGACAACCTTAGGCGGGAAGGAACAAAGGACAAGCAAAGAGTTAGAAGAAAAAGAGGGAAACAAGGCGGAAAGAGAGAAGGAGAGGGACGGGACGGCGGAAAGAAAGAGAGAGAAAGAGGCGGGAAGGAAAATATATATTATTATTAAAAGTAAAATATAAGTATAAATATTAAATCATAAAAGAAAGAGATCGGGTCGGAGAAACGGGTACCTGGGTCGGGTCGGATCGGGGCAGATGTTACAGTCTCCCCTACTTTAAGAAATTTCGTCCCGAAATTTATCTCGAAGTAGGTTGCGCAGAGAACAGGTGCGGGTACTTGATCTTCATCTGATCTTCCCTTTCCCATGTAAACTCGGCTCCGCGCTTGGACTCCCAGCGAACTCTAACAATAGGGATACGACTGCGCTTGGTTTGCTTTACCTCGCGATCCATAATCTCAACAGGCTTCTCAACGAAATGCATAGTTTCATCAACTTGAACTTCATCAAGTGGAATGTGAAGGTTTTCGTCAGCTAAACACTTCTTGAGATTGGATACATGGAACGTTGGATGCACATTACTGAGCGCGGGCGGCAGGTCAAGTCTGTAGGCAACTTTTCCTACACGCGCGAGAATCTTGAATGGACCAACATAACGAGGAGCAAGCTTACCTTTCTTCCCAAAGCGGACAACACCTTTCCAGGGCGACACTTTGAGGAGAACAAGATCACCAACTTGAAATTCGAGAGGCTTCCGCCTACGATCTGCGTAACTCTTCTGTCGGCTTCGGGCAGTCAGCAGATGATCACGGATCTTGGCGATTTTATCGGTTGTCTCTTGAACCAGTTCGGGTCCTGTGATTTGAGCTTCTCCCACTTCGTTCCAACAAATCGGGGAGCGGCACTTACGACCGTAAAGTGCTTCAAATGGGGCCATACCGATACTGGAATGATAGCTGTTATTATAAGAGAACTCAATCAAAGGCAGGTGTGAATCCCAATTACCTCCAAAATCAAGAACACAAGATCGGAGCATATCCTCAAGAGTTTGAATAGTTCGCTCAGACTGACCGTCAGTCTGAGGATGATATGCCGTACTCATGTCCAAGCGAGTTCCTAGCGCAGATTGGAGAGATTTCCAAAAGCGGGATATAAAACGGCCATCGCGATCGGATATGATGCTCAAAGGAGTACCATGGCGGCAGACAATTTCCTTGACATAAAGCTGCGCGAGTTGCTCAACACGGTAGTTTTCACGAATGGGCAGAAAGTGAGCAGACTTAGTCAAACGATCCACTATTACCCAAATGCTATCATGTTTGCTTGCTGTCAAAGGTAACTTGGTAATAAAGTCCATCGCTACACATTCCCATTTCCACGTAGGAATTTCTGGTTGTTCGAGCAAACCAGATGGGCGTTGGTGTTCAGCTTTCACTTTAGAACAAGTCAGACATTTAGCTACGAACACAGCAATATCCTTTTTCATACCGGGCCACCAATAAGTAATGCGCAAATCCTTGTACATCTTATCAGCGCCAGGATGAATAGAATACCGAGATTTGTGCGCTTCACTCAGGATATCAGCGCGAAGATTCTCATCAAAGGGAATCCAGATGCGATTGAGATAGCAGAGAATCCCACTCAGATTGGGCACAAAATGCGCTTCCGCGCCACACGCTAACTCGGCGCGAAGGTTACCATTACTGATGGATGCGCGCTGCGCGTCACGAATACGCGATTCAAGGTTGCTTTGAATCGGCGCAAAGTGAAGCTGGGTGCGCGGCAAGATACAGTTAAGTTGGCAGGGTTTTCGGCTGAGCGCATCGGCTACCACATTAGCCTTACCAGGATGATACCGGATCTCACAATCGTAATCGCTGATGAGTTCGTTCCATCGGCGTTGCCTCATGTTAAGTTTCTTCTGATCAAAGATATGCTGAAGGCTTTTATGGTCAGTGTAGAGGATACACTTAGTACCATAGAGGTAGTGTCTCCAGATCTTCAAGGCAAATACAACTGCACCAAGTTCGAGATCGTGAGTTGTATAATTCTTTTCATGAATCTTGAGTTGCCTTGATGCGTAAGCGATAACCTTGCCTCGTTGCATAAGAACACAACCGAGACCTTGGTTGGATGCATCGCAATACACGACAAAATCATCATTACCCTCAGGTAGCGCAAGAACAGGAGCTTCACACAACAATCGCTTGAGCGATAGAAAGGCTTCTTCCTGCTTCGAGCCCCAAATATACGGTTTACCTTTGTGCGTTAGAGCTGTTAAAGGCAAAGCGATCTTTGAGAAGTTCGAAATGAAGCGCCGGTAATAACCAGCTAAGCCCAGAAAGGAACGGATCTCGGAAGGAGAGGATGGCGTAATCCAGTTCTTGATTGCTTCAATTTTGGATGGGTCGACATGAATACCCATCTTGTTCACAACATGGCCAAGAAACTGTACTTCATCAGACCAGAATTCACACTTGGAAAGCTTAGCATAGAGCTGCTCGGTGCGAAGCTTTTGCAACACCAACCGAAGATGTTGCTCATGCTCGGCCTTGGTCTTAGAATACACCAGAACATCATCGATAAACACAATCACGAATTTATCCAAGAAAGGCCTACACACCCGATTCATTAGATCCATGAAAACGGCGGGTGCGTTGGTTAAACCGAAGGACATGACCAAGAATTCAAAATGGCCATAACGAGTTCGAAAAGCAGTCTTCGGAACATCTTCATCGCGGATGCGCAACTGGTGATAACCAGAGCGGAGATCAATCTTCGAGAAACAAGAGGCACCTTGGAGTTGATCAAAGAGGTCGTCAATACGCGGTAAGGGATACCGGTTTTTAATGGTGAGTTTGTTCAACTCGCGGTAATCAATACACATGCGAAACGATCCATCTTTCTTTTTAACGAACAACACCGGAGCACCCCAGGGCGAAGAGCTAGGGCGAATGAATCCTTTAGCAGTCAACTCTTGAAGTTGGCTTGCCAATTCTTGCATCTCAGCGGGCGCAAGACGGTAAGGAGATTTAGCTACGGGGGAAGCACCAGGGACAAGATCAACACGAAACTCGACTTCACGAGCGGGAGGGATACCAGGAAGATCATCAGGAAAAACTTCAGGGAAATCACGCACAACAGGGATATCGCGAAGCTTCTTTTCTTCAGCAGGTTTAACCACATGAGCTAAGAATGCAATACACCTTTTCCTCATGAGCCTTCGGGCTTCGGCGCAAGACATAAGCTTAAGACCGCGGGAGGGTTTCTCGCCGTAGATATGAATATCACCATTTTCTCGAGGTATGCGAATCAACTTCTTGGCGCAAATAACTTCGGCGCGATTCTTCGAGAGCCAGTCCATACCAATGATAACATCAAAGCTTCCAAGAGGCATGGGGATGAGGTCGATCAGAAAATCGTTTTCGTTAAGGTTAAGCGTGCAATCTTTGATCACAGAGTTAATTAAAACAGTTTCGCCATTAGCCAATTCAACTGAAAAATTTTCTTTTAAGTTATCGCGCGGTCGCGCAAGCTTCTGCTCAAAGGCGCGAGAGATAAAACTTCGATCGGCGCCAGTATCAAAAAGTACAGAAGCATAAAATCCGTTAAGCAAAAATGTACCATTAACTACGTCATTATTCGCTTGCGCTTGGTGCGCGGTTATGTTAAAAGCTCGTCCGCGCGTCACTTGGTTCGAAATCTGGTTCACCGGATTCGCTTGCGTAATCTGAACTTGTAGCCTTGGGCACGCGTTCCGGAAATGACTGGGATCACCGCAGTTAAAGCACGATCTGGGTCGTGGGTTTTGGTAGGTTGGTTGTGGGTTCTGCGGGTAGACTGGTAGTGTTGGCGCAATTGGATTGGCGGGAAGGACTCTACAGTTCTCAGCAGTGTGACCAGCGCGGCCACATCGGTTACAAAGTCGACATGGGACTTGAGGTGGGTGGTGGAGTCTACAGGTTGGGCAGAAGGGGTGGTTTCCTGTGTAAGGTTTCTTAGTTGGCGGGGCAGGGAGTGCTGGATTGGTTAAGGCATAGTTATGGACTACAGGAGGTGTTGGGTAGGCTGACAGTGGGTTAGGCGCGTAAACTGGGGGTTGGTAGATGGGTTGCTGGACAATGGGCGGGTTGGTAAGCGCATAGGCCTTGCGCCTGCGCTTGAGGTTGTTACGGTTTGAGGGTTCAGGTTTGGTTTCTGTTGGTTCAGGGGCAGTCTTGGCGGGTTTGGTTTTCTCAGTTCCCCGCAGGAACAGGGTTCCTGTTCTGACATGGTTGTCGCTGAGCACAGCGGCCAACTCGATGGCGTCAGAGAGGGTAACTGGGTTTCTAGCCCATACAGAATCTTGAATTTCCATGGGGAGACCCCCAAGGAATTTCTCTATGGCTCGGCGGGAAGGGGTAACAAGGTGAGGGACAAGCAGGCTTAGTTCATGGAAACGCGTCGCGTACTCGCGCGCTTCACCGCTGTATTGCTTCAAGTTCCAGAATTCTTCCTCCAAGCGCTTAACTTCGTTGGGATGGCAGAATTCTCGCGTCAGAATTTCCTTAAATTCCTCCCAGAGCATGCTGGAAGCAGCTTCTGCGCCACGCGCATGAGCTACTCCATTCCACCATGTAAGCGCTCTAGATTCCAGGACACTAGAAGCATATAGGGTTCGTCTGTCTGAGGGGCATTGGGTGTGGAGGAAAGTGTTTTCTATTTTCTCAAGCCATTGGAGCATCACGGTGGCTCCTTCAAGACCTGTGAACTTTGGAGGGTTACCCGCGTTAAAGGACTTAATGTTGTAACCAGAGGTGTTGGTATTGTTTTGGCTCAAAGCTTGGGCTATTGCGGTGGCCATTTCCTGGGAACGTTGCTGCGAGCGTCTGCGCGCGGCTTCTTTCTTCTTGAGATGGCGACGAGATAGCGGAGGCATTCTATACAAATTTTAATTTTAGTTAATATCTTGGTTATAGCGCAAAGTTTTAATCTTATAAAGCTTGGTTTCGCGGAGTCAGTTACTGTCAAAAGTTAAAGTAAAATAAATGACCCTAAATGCAGACTTAATAAAGGTAACAAATTCGAATCAAGAATCGACAATTCATGTATCACCATGACTTTCCGAATTCCCAATTTAAAATATACGAGCAAACGAGTATTGGAGATTGACGATTCATGTATCACCATGACTTTTCAATCTTCAATATAAAATACACAAGAAAATGAGTATTGGAGGTTGACAATTCATGTATCACCATGACTTTTCAAGTCTCCAACCTCAGAACATAATCGTAAATGGAAATTGAAAATCAACTATTCATGTATCACCATGACTTTTCGGATTTTCAAACCCAACAAACGAATATGTAAGAAAAATCAATAAAAATCGAAATTCAACAAAAATCGAAATATCGCGGAATAAAACATAAAATCATATACTGCGCAAGCGCGAGCATATTCATAAATAACGAGTAATTAACAATAAGCGCGCAAACATGAGATTTCTCTCATGCGCGAGAAGGGACTCTTAGGTATTCTAGGCCGTTACGTCTAACCACCTATCCTAAAGTCAACGAGCTCTGATACCAATCTGTAACACCCCGACCAAAGGCGGATTATACATCGGGGCGCCACATATTGTTTCATTACTCGTGACACTATTGGGTGTCAATATTTAATAAATACATTCATTCGCGCACGCGCAAAGTAGACATAAGATAACATAAATCATCATAAATCAATATATTATAAATCATAATATTCGAACAGCAAAAACTTGTCTTGATACATTTTAATCTAGGTCCAAAATAAAGAAAACTTCCTATGTGTCCACAAGCTCCAAAACAGCTACTGCAAACCTGAACATGTGTTAAAATAAACGTCAAACACTTGCGTGTTGGTGAGAAATCAAGTTTAATACAATACATAGATAACAATAAATCTGCGCGCAACATGTGTATGTCTGGTTTTCAACAAGGGTGTAATCTGATCGGGACCAACTCTAAGATTCATAGACTGCCAGTGCTCACAATTGAGCTCACAAACAAGAAAGACTGTGCAAGTGTAAACAAAAGAGAAAATCATAAACGATAGTTCTCCCGTGTTCATCTAATGGTACCATGAGAACTGCGGAATAGACCGACAAGACGGTTAATGATCCACACATACAAATAAACAGCCAAGTCTATGTCCTCAACACATGGGATACTGCGCGACTAAAGTTCATAAACAAGTTTAAGACTCTAAGTTTGTATGAACACATGAACATCCCAAAACATTAAAAATAAAAAGGGATTATGTACGAGATTACTCACTTAATAAACGATGCGGTGTAAGATAAAGCAAGAACCAACTTTAAACAAGCACAAGTTAACCTATAAATAAGATTATTGTTTTAATGATCGGTTTTAAGTCTTGATATAAGTTAGCATAAGTAAATTATTATTATATATATATATATTACCGGAAAAGCAGGACAGAACAGGGAGGAAGACGGAGGCAGAGAGAGAGGCGGCAGAGAGAGCAAGGAGAACAGGAGAGATTAAGTGTTTTGTGTGTGTAGTGTTAGGAAAAATAATACTATTATTTATAGAGAAACCCTAGGGAACACATTCCCTAGAAAAAGGGGAAAAGATCTCAAAAAGCAAAAGATTCCAAAAGCAAAAGATATCAAAAGATATGGCAGCAGGGAAAAAGAGAAAAAGGCTGACAGGGAACAGTAAAAAGCATGGGCGGATCAGATAAAGGTACTGGTCAGGCATGGAAAAAGCAGATCTCAAAAGATAATGTCAGTCACTTTTTCTGCCAACCAATGGGGTTGGTGCGCATGCTGCGCCGAAAGTAACTTTTCAGACATAAAGCAGATTAGGTCAACAGCACAAAAGATAAGACAACACAAAAGCAACGGCTAGATTAAACAGAAGAAAACTCAAAGGGTTCAGCGCGAGAAAGCTCGAGCGCGAAGGCAGACACAGAAGGTCAAGAGAGCGCGAGCGCGAAGGCAGACATAACCAACCTTAACGCGTCGCGGAAAGAAATACATTTCTAAGCGCGCCGCGGGAAGAATCACATTTCTTAGCGCGCCGCGGGAGGAACTAAAATTCCTAGCGCGCCGCGGGAAGAACTATAATTCTTCGCGCGTCGAGGGATGAACTACGATTCTTAGCGCGCTGCGAGAAGAACTACAAATCCTTAGCGCGTCGCTGGAAGAACTACCGTTCTTAGCGCGCTGCGAGAAGAATTACAATTCTTAGCGCGCTGCGAGAAGAGTTCGTTTCGCGTATCGCTGAAACAGGTGGTCTTCACGCAGGATTCCTTGTAAGGAGTCTGGCGCGTGGAGCTGCGCAGACAACCTTAGGCGGGAAGGAACAAAGGATAAGCAAAGAGTTAGAAGAAAAAGAGGGAAACAAGGCGGAAAGAGAGAAGGAGAGGGACGGGACGGCGGAAAGAAAGAGAGAGAAAGAGGCGGGAAGGAAAATATATATTATTATTAAAAGTAAAATATAAGTATAAATATTAAATCATAAAAGAAAGAGATCGGGTCGGAGAAACGGGTACCTGGGTCGGGTCGGATCGGGGCAGATGTTACACTCACGCATCACATATGCTCACGCATATTACATATGCTTACGCATCACATGCTCACACATGTCACACAGTCTACGCGCACGCGCACGTAACATCTGCGCATGGCGCATGACACAAAGTCTACGCGCACGCGCATGCAACATCTGCGCGTGGCGCGGGACATAAAGTCTACGCGCACGCGCATGCAATATCTGCGCGTGGCGCATAGCACAAAGCCAGAACCTATGCGCAAGCTCCATTATTATTATAGCTCATAAGTCGCCCCACGCGCAAGCTTCATTATTATTATAGCTCGTAAGCCGCAACTCGCGCAAGCTTCATTATTATTATAGCTCGTAAGCCGCAACTCGCGCAAGCTTCATTATTATTATAGCTCGTAAGTCGCCTCACGCGCAAGCTTCATTATTATTATAGCTCGTAAGCCGCAACTCGCGCAAGCTCCATTATTATTATAGCTCGTAAGTCGCCTCACGCGCAAGCTTCATTATTATTATAGCTCGTAAGCCGCAACTTGCGCAAGCTCCATTATTATTATAGCTCGTAAGTCGCCTCACGCGCAAGCTTTATTATTCTTATAGCTCGTAAGTCGCCTCACGCGCAAGCTTTATTATTCTTATAGCTCGTAAGTCGCCATGCGCGCAGGCTTTATTATTCTTATAGCTCGTAAGTCGCCTCGCGCGCAGTTTTTATTATTCTTATAGATCCGTAAGTCGCCTCGCGCGCAGGCTTTATTATTCTCAGATCCGTAAGTCGCCTCGCGCGCAGGCTTTATTATTCTCATAACTCGTAAGCTGCCTCGCGCGCAAGTTATGTTACATTATTATCGAGATGCGCGCTCCGTCTTTTATCAGGCCTCGCGCCGCTATGATGCGTGCTATATCTTATTTATGCCAGGGCACCATCATTATCATAAGGACCGCAACATGTCACCATCATGAAGAAAACCTCTCACAACTCAAAGACAATAAAGACAAGGCCGAAGAAAAGGGAAAAAACCGCCTCATGGCCTAACACACCTCATAAAGTCCAGCGCTCCACCTAGACGCTTGCGCGCCCAGGAGCAATGCTGGACTTGGGGGGCTTGTAGGGGTATGGTACTAAACCCGGTTTTACGACCCTAAATTTATTATGTTTGGCTTATTTTATTATATGGACTAATACAATGTTATTGGGCTGAGGGGGTTTTGTGGAGGTAACCCTAACTGGGCTAGGCCCATTAGGGTACCATGATGGTGGCCATGAGGCTCTCTATATAAGGAGGTCTCCACCTCCTTATTAAAGGGTCATGCTCAATAAGAGCCACCACCACTTTTTTGTGTCTGTAAACAAGAGATCTTTGAGATTTCTTAGCAGTCACATCCACACCCCCGAAAAACCATTGCAGGTCTCAAGCAACCGGAGAAGAAGATCAAGACGTGGTTCGTTCATCTCGAAAATCCGTGGAAACATCGTCATGGATCAGGTCAGATTCATTTCATGCTTCGACAATAACTAAACTAACGGTTGCAGTGAATTTCATTAGCAAATCGTACGTTTAAGTGATCATGATACACAAATAAAGGTGACACGAGCATATTAACTTACAATAAGACTTTTATGGGTTCTTCATGGAATAAAGAAGGATGTATTAGATAATACATAGTCAGAATATACAATTAATGTGTCTCTAATAGGATATACAAGTAAAATTGGATGCACAACTATGTTGTCATGTAACACTGCATGGTTCTTTACTGCGTCTGGGTATATCACATCAAAAAGTGATTAGTTTCCTCTTTTATTTTTAATTTGTATGAAAGTATGTTTATTTAACTATACCTCGTTCCACGGTTTATATACAAGTTATGCTTGATTATCATATGTCGATGTGTGCTGTGATTAGGTATTTGATTCACGGATTGTCTTGAATGAGAATTTATTATTATGTCTCTGACATATAATGTTAATATATGAGTAACTGGATAATTAGGACGATACATTAGACCAAATATATGCAACCGCATGATGATTTAAAAATATGAGAAACAATTGCATTCAAACTTTACAAGAAGAACAGGGGTGGTAATACATTATGGATAATTCATATCCCGTGCTGTGCTAGATTATAAAATTGTATTTCGTACCCGCTGGTTAGCCTATGCTATTATATCCTTTTATAGTCATGGGTCAAGTAAACTCGGACATCAGCTATACTCATTTATAGTCTCATGTGTCGAAACCTGAGCTTAAACTCACATAAGAAACCTACTTAAAATTATATAATATTCAACTATGTACTCGTCTCACAATTTGGATAATTTCAAGTTTCTAACAACTTCAATATGTATGTTTTTAAAAATATTTATTAATTATGCAAAGAAATTTGGTTTCAATTAGCATAAATGAGTTAGGGCAATCGGATGGATATATATCATGTATCACCTGATACTGATAGGCTGATACCATACAATTCCTAAACCCAAGATGTATACCAATCTCATATTCAAATACTTGTCTAGAATGTTTCGGCTTTCGACCTTTCCCGTCAAGTTCGGGTTCAATTTTCAACCTTAAAGAAGTGTCTCAAGACTCAAATCTAGATGGACAAAAGTGCAATTCTTATAAACACAAATACTTTACAATCGAAGTACAAAGGATACATGAATAATAAATATTACACATAAGTCCATCACAGCTGGAAAATTATCATTATAGTTAAAAAAGTTTAAAGTGATAAACCTGACTCCTCATCCTCATCAAGGCTACCAACGTAAACAAAGTAAAGTGTCCAAATCAAACCAAACACACCAAAGAGGATCCACCCGAGAAGGTTGTTGCTTAGACCAAAGGGCAACCCCGTCCCTTCCGTGCTCATTCTCTCGTCCACTAGAGCCATGGCCGCGGGGCTAGACATGGCTGCAGCCACTACTGCAGCCATCAATGAGGATGCACCCATCCTCAACCTCGATGCACCATCATCCGATGTGACAGCGGGCTTACCTTCCATGGAACATCTCACTTTTCCCATCTTGCTCATTGTTGGCAATCCTAATCATGATTAACAACGTACATCATTAATAGTGTGTGTGTATATATACGCTACATGCAGAGACGATCAGTTATTTTGGGGACGCATTAAAAAAATTAAAGCTCTTTTCATTTTTTCAGTGACAGTGACAAATCCAGGATTTTTTATTGTCACTAGGGTAAAAATGAGTCATACCAGAACGGGTCAGGATAAAAAGTTACATACATTAAATTACATATATTAAACATGCATTTGTGAAAAAGAGTTACATTTATTCAAGCAAAAATTACATATATGATATATAATATATAATATATAATATATATAATATATAATATGTATGTATTTATATAATAATAGACTTGTTATCTGTTTGGATGATCTAAAACATACCGAGAACCGGAGAACCATGGGTGGTGGTGGGCTTTTGGAGCAACGAGAACGACGGTGATGCGGTGGAAATGGAAGCTGAGATGGATGCCATCTTTTTCTTTCTTCAGTTGAGTTGCACTAGTTCAAAGTTAAGGGTTTAGTTTGTGTTTTTTATATAAAGTTGAATGATTTTGATTGGTTTTCTAAAGTTTTATTCTATGCAACCACATAAATTGGATTGCATGGATTGCGCCTCATCTTTACTCCACCACTGGTGTTCCTCCACGTGGCATGGCATCCCTACATCACAATGAAATGTTTGGTTTCTACATAGTGATGATGGGGACACGATCGGATATTAGCATCCAGATATCTGAAATTTATATAAAGACTTTTTAGTTATTGAAATATTTAATTATTATAGTAATACATGCGTGTGTTATAGCACCTGCTTTGTCTTTCTACTTTGCAACATATAAATTAGGTTACAATATTCCTTAGCATTTACCTAAAGGAAAAATAACTACTATAATCATTAGTTTTAGCATTAGTACGTACGACGTAACAACAAACAAAAAATAGGATGGGACTTTAAAGATGCAAGTGTGGATGGCCAAAACATTTGGGTGTTGATGCTTATTTAGGCTATGTGTTATGGTTTAATTAGGTTTAACAAGCAAGAACTGGTTAAAGCGACATGTTACTGTTATGTAGGCAGTGTGGCTTTAACTAGCTCAACAGTTAACTAACATGTTGTGGGTTAACTAGCTTTAACTTAGTAGTTATGATGGAGGAAGGATAAAAAGTTTGATTAGTCGTTGGTAGGTGGCCTAACATTCCATCTGTTAAAGACTGTTACCACGTTAACAAACCCTACATATATAACGCCTCCTTCTTAATGCCTTGGTGGGGTGTAGGAGGCGTTAAGGGGCTGCCACATCAACCATAATACTGGTTAACTGACTCCATAACAACTAGCCTTAGTGGCAAATAACAGTTATGTGAAATAGGAACCAGAATTAGATGACCAATCAAGCCAAATATGGAAATTTGGTATCGAGTTGTCGAGAATTGAGAGTGTAAACTATAGGGTTTGCCTCTATATTGAATATTTTTTTTTATATTATGTAAATGGAGAAAGTGAACCATAAAATTACGGTTAAAAAGTGTAACATTATATATGATGGGTAAGATTAAACATTTTGTCTAAAAATTCACTTTTTAATTTCAAATAAAGATTTCGAGTTGTTTAGGTAGCTAGAGAACGTTATATCTTTACTTAAATCATTTGTAATTTGACTTTGATGTATAGTTTCAAATAAAACATGATCCAAAAAGATTATTAAGTTCTACTCACCGAGCTTCTTTCAAACCACGTAATAATAACAACCTGCTTCAAACTTTTGGATTTAAAGTTATTATTATTCCAAAACAAGTTGTACTTTGTTGTGATTAGTAAGATATTTTTAAAATTCTTCCATGTAAAGTTTTGAAATATAATGAGAAAATTATCTGAAAATCATTCAAATGAATCGAATACGATAAAGATATCTAAAAATAAGAGTGTTACAAGTATACATATAGACATTGTAATATCTTAGCTTAGAGAGGAAACTATTCTACCAAACCGCAACTAGAGGTGTGTTTCAAGTTGTTTTATTTATATATATGGTTAGTTACTATAGTAACACACCCAACTACCGAACCAAATAAGAGACCTCGGGTTTGGGTTTTATAGTTTGTCGAGTTCGGGTTAAAACTAATGACCAAAACCGCAATGAGTGAAGTCTATCTATTCAAGTGGCTTGGTGAAGTGGGCTTATTCAATGTACAATAGGTTTGATTTATGGGTTAACCCAAATCAACTTGTTTTCACAAAATTCAAATGGATAACCTACTTCAAACCGAACTCTTATTAAACCTTGCCCAACTCTACTAATTATCGTTTTTAAGTTTCTAATAGTGCCATTGTGTTTACCCCTTCAATATAACATTAAGACCGGAGTTCCTTAACCCTCTTAGAGGAAATATATAAGATTTGCAAACTCAAATAGGGATGAGATCGGTACCGTACGGTACCAAAAATATAGATAACGGATTTGAAATTCATTCGTAACCAAAGGTTTTCAATTAACCAATAATTGCATAAAATTCATTCATAATCAGGAAACCAAAACATACAAAATGTCCAAAACCAACCTTATCAATCTTATAGAAAAACAAGAAAGGTACGGATACCAAGTACGGTTGCTAATATCCAAGAATAACTCTACATTTTTCAATCGGTACAAAATACCAAAATACCCGAAATATACCGGTTTTGATACCGAAATTAACGAATAGCAAATTTGAGAAAAGTGGGTACCGAATATCGTATTTATCGGTTTGGTACAAGTACCGGTACGGGTACGGTACTGCTTGTTCAGGGGAAAAAACCTCATCCCTACACCAAAGCACAATTGCAAAAAGAATGGTCATTTAAAAAAACACAAAAACCATATGCCAGGATATATAAACTATGAAAGTTTTATGTAACACTATTATCTCTATTAATTATCTTCCTTTATTACATTATACACATGTTTTAAATGTAGACTATAGCTCCACCAAGAAAAGATATTGTTTGTGTGAATACGTACGAATGTACGATCTCAAGTGATTTATGGCCGAGAAAGTGTAAATACCGACCAAGAAAAGCTATTGTTTCCGAGAATACGTACAATCTCAAATGATTTATGGAGTGTTTGGGATTGTTTATTTTAAGCAACTTATGAATTATTAATTGTTGAAAAAGTTAAAAGGTGTTTGGTATTGTAAGTTATTGTGGTGAAATAAGTTAATAAGTTTTATGAAAAAAGCTATAAGGAGTTAAAATAGGGAATCCCAAACACCCCATATATGACCTATAAAGTATAAATTGTAAATGTAGAGTGAAGAAGTTACCCACTTAATACATGTATATAAACTATTAAAGTTTTATGTAACACTATATATATATTTATAAGAACTTTTAAAAAATTAAAAACTGTTAGGAACTCTATACAACCAAATATTTTTTTAATTCTTTTTATACATTAACATTATTTTAGAGTAGTTTTATCATATTTTATATAACAAAATTTGATTATATATATTAATCACGAGTTTACATATGTGTAAAATTTATATACCAACAAATATACATAGGTGTAAAACAAAACATAGATATGTATAACACAAATTTTCAAAATTGTAATCGTAAATATAGTTATAAAAAAATGATAAAACTACACGCAAATAACATTAACATACAAATTTTTTTTATAAAAAACGTTAGTTTTCAAGGGTTTCTTCAAGTTCTTAAACAATTTAACAGTTCTGTAATGATACTCATCCTATATATATATATATATATTAACTTGTTATTTTATTACATTATAAACAATTTTAAATGTGGCCCATAGATTGAAAAAACAAAAATATACGTACGTTCTCAAGTGATGTGGACCAAGAAAAGCTATTATTTTTTGAATATGGTCTCAAGCGATTCATAATCTAGAAAGTCTAAAATATGGTCTAACCAAGAAAAGATATTGTTTTGTTCTCTCTCAAGTGTTATGACCTAGAAATATATTTAACTTGAATTACAATTATTTATAACAAGTTATATTGAACTCTAGTGAAATTGGAGTTGGGTTGTTCAAATCGTGAATTGCTTACCTATCGCTCGTTGACTCGTATAATTAGATGCTTAAAAACTTGAGTTGATTTGGTTCACATTCGCTAGCTTGTAAAATGTCCTACCAGAGAATAAATCTTTCGTATAAAGACTCAAGTTGTTTTAGGCTTTTAGCCCATGTGGTTTTGTCTCGAGTAACTAGCATGTTGACTCGTAAAGTAGTTCATTCATCATGGCTGGGATGTTGATGTGTCCCTCTCTGTTGTGTTCTTGTTAATACATCTGGACACTACATGCCATCTTGTTGGAGAATGTGAGATGATAGTGAGAATTTGGAATGATGCGGCTCGGTGGATTGAATAATGTTTTCTTCAAGTCTAACCCGTTCGGATTTCTTTCTATGGTTGGATGACTCCAGTTTGGGTAAAGAAAAATGATAGATTGTTGATGTTGTTAACATGACAAATTGGTGGATGATTTGGAGAAACATGAATGAAAAGATTTATCTTCATGGTTATAAGTGTGATTTTACTTAAAAATGATATTGCTAAATTTTTCTTTCTTATGCTAAAAATATAATTAACCAGTATATAACCCTTTAATTGTAGTAAATAACAGTAACAGATGATCATAATAATTTGATCATTGACTAAGAATAATCGGATATATAATACGGAGTTAATGAACTTAACAAAACTCTTTAAATCTCTATCCTAGATATTGGCACGTGTTTAATGTTTTGTACATATAAAATAAAACTTGTTCCAGAAACCTGTGAACGGTCACTCAAGTGGTTTAGCTAATTATAGAAACCCTGCATGTATGGACCATATCTTACGATGTCGTTTGGAATTAAGGTGTGAAACGTACGTAATGTGAACAACAACGTTGGAATCTCGAAACACGTATTGGTTCACATGCTAACTTTCAACATCTTTTCTATTGACTATTTGACTATTGACTAGTCAAGTTCATACAAAAGTGTGGAACTCAGCATAATAATTTCAAGATATTAGAACGTATATACTGAATCTAGAAAGTGTATAGAATAATCATGTAGTATTATTGGTGTTCAATATATGTTACTCCCTCCGTCTCTTACTCTCTTTCTAAATGTCATTGTTTAAAAAACACAAAGTTTAAGTTAGATTGAATGATTATTTTTTTATTTACCAAAAAACAATAATGTCTTTGAAAATTAGGTCAATCAATATTGTTTATTAATATTAGTTGTACGTGTTTACGGATAAATTTTGAACTTGACTAATAAATTTTGAAATTGTATATTTGTAATGGGACACATAAAAAGAAAATCTTGATACTTTTAATAAGACGGATAGAGTCATGAGTGCAACAACGTATCGTGATAAGTTTTACATAAATTGACTTGTATTTTTTTGCGATTAAAAGTCTTAAAAATTAGTTTGAAATCCGTTAAGTTTGTTTGTTTTCTTTTTTCAAACAGGTGTTAAATGAAAACAGAAAGATGAAACCGGTGAACCGTTTTATGATGTGCGATAATCATAGGAAAACTAAAAAACCGTGGGACTAATAAAATCCAACTTTTCGAAAACAAAGTCATACCCTAAAGTATGACTCAATAAGTCCATTAAAAAATTAATTATTAAATTAAGCCTAATAAAAAAAACATTACTTAAGGCCGGATTTTTTTCTCACCTTCAGCTCAAAACTTTTTTACAGTTTTTTATGACGGCATTGGCTCAAAATATTTTAACGATTTTTTATGACGGCATCAGCTCAAAACTTTTTAACGATTTTTTATGTCGGCACTGCTTTTTATTTATGCATATTTAAAGTGTGTAACTCAGACACGCTTCATATAGGTTGTTTATTTAATGTGTCACCCCAACTTAAAGGCATATGGTCTGGACCTAACCCTTAATTAATTTTCGTGAGGAAAAGTAAAATGAAAAGTGGAGTCAGACGACTGGACAACCACATCCCTTTTCATTTTTGGAAAAAATTAAACAGTCAATTCAATTCTTTAAACAAATACGACTTGAACACTGATAGTTTATGACGACATGTAAACGTTCAAATACCTATTTAGGCTTTTCACTTAAAACAAACTTATTACAATTAATTGGCAGGTAAACGAACAAATGCGTTGTATCGTAATCTCCTTTTGGATAACAAAAATAAATTATACTAAAAACAAGCACAACCCGTTTAACTCTGGTTGAATTCACCACTTTTTTAATAGTGCTCCTGTCACCAACAAAAACTATGTTCGTATGCTTAAATCTTAATAAAGAGAATTTAGATAATATTAAATGTCATTCTAGAAGAATTATTTTACTATTAAGTTACTAGAGACATAAACTGAAGGTCACATAAAATATATATACACCATATAATACATATTTAATCATGATCATATAATATATTATATATGTTTTATCTATATACTCCTCCCTGTCTAATACTCAAATCTTACATTTTTCGAATAGCGTTTTCGCATAAAACTTGGTCAAAAGAATTCCTTTTTGTATAGATAACAACATGTCACTTATTTTAATGTATATTATTTTAGGCTTAAGTTTTTATATGATCTTAAATATATAAATTCTCAATAAAGTTTGCTTGTGCAAGAATACTAAATAATCGAGTCTAGTAACTAGTTATAGATATAGATCAAAAAAACAAAGATTATGATTTTGATTCAAATTGAAGTTATAGGATTTTGACTCTATATCCTGATAATATAGAAGATGATTCTTCGTGTCCTGTAACAAAAGCTCTCGAATTTTATACCAACGGAAGTAAGGCCCGAATACAAGCTTTAGGAACAATTACCAAGAAATTTGAAAACTTTAGCACAAAAATTAAGCATGTATGCATATCATCTCCATCACAAATTAGAGTATGAATCTATGAAACAATTGACGGTTGATCTAAAGGGAGTTGTAGATCTGCTTGTGAAACAATGGGTTCAACAACCAGTATATGCAACAACAAGACGAGTTATATTATGGACATGGAGAAACTGAAACGAAATTGGACTGTTTTCTTCTTGAGACAGTAGAATTTCGTTTCAGGTTATACATGTCCATAATATAACCGTTTTATCAATGAATATAGCGGTGGTCGAACCTATTGTCTCACATACAGATCTACCACTTCTTGGACAACCATCATTTGATTCATAGAATCACCCTCTATTCACTTTTCACCAACTTGTTGACCATAACATGGTCAACCCTCCAGAATTCATCATCGTATCATTTAGATTACTAGATTTCAAGACCTTTTTAAGCATTTGACCAGGCTTGGAAACCTCTTCGTTCCTTGGAACATATGCAATCTTTTAAGGATATCCAAGTCACATTCTGACTAGGTTTCCCAAAACAAAGGGATATTGAGAGTGTGTACTTTAGAGAAATGATACTGAAAGATTTGATTCTAAATGTATCCACTAGCACCCTTTTATAGATACAAGTTTGCTGTTTGTTATAGGACAAGAGTACTAAATAATCGAAATATATAATTAGGAAACTACAAGGAAATGCTCTTTGTATGCATACAAGTATTTAACATATATATAAGTGTATATAACAATAATCTCATGTATATTATTTTATTAATTGAAACAACCTAGAATGAAGAAAGCTTTAGGAAAAAACTAGGAACTTGCATAACATCCATCATATGAACACATTAGCATATAATGACACTATTGATTGACCCCTTATAGGTCAGCTAAGTCAATAATCTTTCAGCTTAATTCTTAACGGTACTGAAGAGGTATGTACCCGCCTCAACATCGAGCGAGGCGGGTCAACCCACAAGATATAGACAAAAGGCTTGAAATCAAGATATTATGAAGGCACAAAGCCAAAACCTATGCGCATGGCGCATATCACATATGCTCACGCATATCACATATGCTCACGCGTATCACATGCTCACGCACCATATATGCTCACGCATATCACATCTGCGCGTGGCGCATCCGCGCATGGCGCGTATCACATGCTCACGCACCATATATGCTCACGCATATCACATCTGCGCGTGGCGCATCCGCGCGTGACGCATATCACATGCTCACGCATATCACATCTGCGTGTGGCGCATCCGCGCGTGGCGCATATTACATATGCTTGTGCATATCACATCTGCGCATGAAACATCTGCGCGTGAGAATAAAGAGAAGACCTTGCGCATCCTCAGGATAGGCGCATATCACACATGCACATAATCAACCTCGTCCTTATCCAAATCAGGATAAGGACAACCTTGATTGTGCACGTCAGACAACCTTCCAGAAGGTATCCTTTAAGGAATAAGAATATGCTGATGTTGACAGCTGCCAAAGAAAGGTGGACAACTCAGCAAAACCCATGTGCTACCACGTGATTGCACATGGGTCAGGTAAAATACCTGGGTCAGAGAATAATCAATAAAAAAGCACCAGGTGTCCTAAGGACACGTGGCGCAAAGCAATAGGAGGAGACCAAAAATGCCCTAATTGGGTCTGAGCCCAATCATTGGAAACCCTAGCACTATAAATACCACACCACCTCCACAAGGAGAGGTAAGCAAGAGTAAGCAACAACAAGCTAGAAAATACATTCCAATTCCTTACTCACTCTCAGATTATTATCTTCTCCTACAATCTCTTATTCTCACACCGGAGGGTTACCCCAAAGAGGACCCCTCTGTCCCTTTCTGAGGGGTAAGTTTACGGTGCTGTTCATTTTGTAGGTGGAAGAATCCATACTCCGGAGAACCATCGGTGAAATAGCATAATCATACCCGAGGAAAGTTGATCGTCTACCAGTGAGCCGATCCACGTTTCTTCATTGGCGCCATCACCTGTTACAACGGCAACAAAATCTCATCAGTTCTCTCTAAAAAATTTCACCATGGTTTCTGGTGTTCGTAATAGCGATCAAGTTCTGGAGGATATTGAGCGTGAGGATGTTAATGAGGGACAGCAGTTTCCGAGGGTGCCGCGTGATTCTGCGCGCACCACCAGTAACCATCCCTTCATCACAACTCCTCATAGCCAGACTGAAACTCCTCCAGACGATCTCACGTTCCAAAATCTTACCGGCGCAAAACAAAAAGGACCAATGGGTCCAGAAGATGAAACCAATGACCCTAAAGAATGGCTCATAAACGAGCAACGACGTCTAATGGACAAGTACAATGAGCTGGTCAAACACAAAAAGTTAGCCGACCTAACACAAAGGCTCGCGTTTGATAAGCAAACCATTCAAGGAACAACAAAAAGGGCGCGCGCGCTGGAAGATGGTCACTCTGTTCACACTGAACACGCTGAGTTTAGTGATGAAGAAGTGCACAGCATGGGGAAGACGCGAGATACTCATGCAGGAGGCTCACAGCTCCGCGCGCACATGAACATGGCACCTGGAGCCAAAGCCGATCTGGATCTGTACACACCGTACAGCCCACCAGCGAGAGGGCAAGTGGACGTAACCACACCGTACAGGCCAGCCATCTTGGTGAAGCATTCAAAATTCACTGAGCGCATCGCGAAGGCTCCCATTCAACACAAAACCAAGATGCCAAGTGGGTTGGGCAAGTACGATGGCACAACAGATCCAGACGATTTCTTACAAGGTTTTTATAACACTGGAAACCTAGAAAGCTGGACGATGCCAACATGGTGTCACATGTTTGCTCGCTGCCTCACGGGCGCGGCGCGTGTCTGGTTCGAAAGCTTGCCGACTGGGCAAATCGATGGGTTCGAAGAGCTATTGGAGAAGTTCCAAGCTCACTTCGTACAGCAGCGCAGACACACGCGCGACCCTGATGACATCATGCACTGCGTGCGCAGGAATGATGAAACGATTGAAGACTACATAACTCGTTTCAATCAGGAATCTCTTGCAATTGGAGGTATCACTGAGCAACTCTTGCGCGTGGCCTTTATACAAGGTGCGCGCAGTGATCAACTCCGCAGAGCTCTCGTGAGCAGAGATGGCATGCCAACCACTTGGGCCAAGCTAATGGAAGCATCGCGAGTCTTCGCGCGAAATGAAAAACAAATTGCCCAAGATAGAGCAAGAGAAAGAGGGCATCAAGCAGAGGCACCGCGCAACAAAGAAAGAAGGGGCAAACAAAACTCTGTATGGTCCAGGTTGCAACAAACCAGTTTTTCTCCCGCAGAAAAGCAGGCGCAACCAAGCTCACCCCAGCCCCAAAAAGACAGTCGTAATCGCGGAGAGGGTGACAAGAGGGAAGGTGGCAGAGATCCTAACAGACATCTACCAAGAATATGGACCCCCCTCACTAAAACGCCTTCACAAGTGTTAAGCACTGAGAATGTCCAGTTCAAAAGCCCCAAGCCACTACACTATAAGGGACCATCAAACAGTGGCAAGTATTGTGAGTTTCACAAGTCCACAGGGCACAACACCGATGCATGCCACCACTTGAAGGATGCAATTGAAAAAGATGTGAAATCAGGCAAGATGGCTCACCTGGTGAAAAACCCAAGACCAGAAAATGAACAACCAGAAGGAGCCCCAGCCAACAAAAAGTTCAAAAGAATCTGTGTAGCCGAGGGAGGAAGGCAAGGGCAACGATCGAGAAAGAGAAGCGCGCAAGTCCAAGGAGATTGGCGAAAGCAACAAGTAATCTTCCCAAGAATCAGGGGAGGCCCTTCTATCAGCAGTCCTCTAGTCATCACTACACATATTGCTCATTATGAAGTGTCAAAAGTCCTGGTGGACACTGGCAGCGAATCAGACATCATGTATGAGCAATGTTTCAGGAAGTTGGATCAAGCAGACCAAGCAAGGCTCGAAATTGTGAATGCACCAATCTCTGGTGTTTCAAATGAAATCATTCATCCCCTAGGTCAAATACAATTTGAACTAACTATGGGGGATGAGAAACACAAGCGAGCCGAAGTTGTCAACTTCTTGGTCTTGCCCACCACTTCATGCCACAATATGATCTTGGGTAGAGGAACGATTGCCCAATTCAACGCCATACCGTCGCCAGCGCACGGCGCGTTGGGGTTCCCAACACCAACAGGTGTAACATTTGTATACCGAGATCATTTGTGTGCAGTGACAAGTACACCGCGGGAAGGGAGAATGAAACTTCCAATGGCAGACAACGCGCCAGAGGAATGGATTCTCAACCCAAAATTCCCAGAGCAAACAATCACAATTGGA
The DNA here is from genome assembly GCF_021521415.1 of Bidens hawaiensis. NCBI lineage: Eukaryota > Viridiplantae > Streptophyta > Magnoliopsida > Asterales > Asteraceae > Bidens > Bidens hawaiensis. The sequence goes on from NW_027491591.1 coordinate 197,835, forward strand.
GCTACTATATCAGACGACACGAGGTTGAGAATGAAAAGATTGCTCACAACATATATGTCGGTCTTCGCGTGGCAACACTCTGATATGACTGGGGTTCCGCGAGACCTAGCGCAACATTCTCTCAACACGTTCAAGTCTGTAGAGCCAATTGCTCAAAAGAAGAGAGTCATGGGGGATGAGAAGGCGAAGGCCATGAATGAGCAAGTAGAGGATCTACTGCGCGCAAACATCATCCGCCCAATACGATACCAGACATGGGTAGCCAATCCTGTGATGGTAAAGAAGAGCAACGGGTCATGGAGGATGTGCATTGACTTCAAAGACCTCAACAAAGCATGTCCAAAGGATTGTTACCCCCTCCCAAACATTGACGCGAAGGTGGACTCCGTGGCGCCATTTAAGCTCAAATGTTTTCTGGATGCCTATAAGGGCTATCACCAAATTCAAATGGCACCACAAGACGAGGACAAGACTGCATTCAGAACCGACAAGGGTGTTTTTTGTTACACAAAAATGCCCTTTGGTTTGAAGAATGCAGGAGCCACCTACCAAAGACTTATGGATGATGTTTTCAACGAGCAAATTGGAAGAAACCTAGAAGTCTACGTGGATGATTTGGTGATTAAAAGCAGGGAGGAAAAACAAATGCTCAAAGACATCGAAGAAACCCTTTCGCGCCTAAAGGAAGTAAACATGAAGCTCAACCCGAGCAAATGCACTTTCGGCGTACAAGAGGGGAAATTTCTAGGTGTAATGGTCACCAAGGATGGGTTCAAGGTGAACCCAGAGAAGGTGGAGGCCATCCTTGACATGCCCTCGCCATCCACCATGAAAGAAGTTCAAAAGTTGAATGGTAGATTGGTATCAATCAACAGGTTCCTAGCGAACCATGCAAGCAAATCTACCCCATTCGTTAACACATTGAGAAATTGCCTAAAGAAAAGCCAATTCAAGTGGACGCCTGAGGCTGAGCAAGCTTTCAATGAGATAAAAGAATGTCTGATAAATCTGCCCGCGCTCACAGCTCCACTTCCTGGCGAAACTCTAACATTGTACCTGTCAGCAGGAGAACGCGCCATCGGCGCAGTGTTGTTGGTGGATCGCAAGGGAATCCAAACACCGATATATTATGTGAGTCGGGTGCTGACAGATCCTGAGACGCGCTACTCCATCATGGAAAAGTTAGTTTTGTCACTAACACACGCGTCGCGCAAGCTTCATAGATATTTCAATGGTCATCCTATTGAAGTTCTGACTGGTTACAACATCCAGCAAGTCTTGCGGCGTCCCGCGCTCTCAGGAAGGCTGACAAAATGGGCGCTGGAATTAGGAGAGCACACGATCGCCTATAAGCCCCGTCCAGCAATAAAGGGACAAGTCTTAGCTGATTTCATCGCAGAAATCCCTGAAGGAAAAATTGAAGAGGCTCAGCGCGAGGTAGATCCTCCGCGAGCCAATGATGAAGAGAATGTTTGGAGATTATTCACTGATGGAGCTTCAAACAACGAAGGGTCCGGCGCAGGCCTCAAACTGGTGGATCCAGAAAATCATGAGTATACTTATGCAATCAGGTTGGATTTCAAGAGCACCAACAATGAAGCTGAGTATGAAGCCCTGCTGGCTGGCCTGCGCATCGCGCACAAATTTGGAGTTAAAAAGCTAGAGGCCCATGTTGATTCATACTTGGTAGCAGCACAGGTCAATGGCCTTTATGATGCCAAGGAGAACACCATGCCTCTGTATCTAGAGCAGGCGAAAAAGCTCATCGAGCAATTTGACAGCTTCAGAATCATACATATTCCGCGCAGTGAAAACAAATCTGCCGACGCGCTGAGCAAGATGGCATCAACCAGCTTTGATCATTTTGGCAAAGATGTCAGGGTAGAAGTAATGAGCAATCCGTCGGTGGGAGCGAAGTCTGTCCTTGTAATTCATACAACACCTTCATCATGGATAACTCCGATAATGGAATTCTTGAAGGAGGGAAAGGTACCAGACGATCGCGCACAGGCGAGGAAGATAAGACACAAGTCGCAGAACTATGAACTGCTTGATGGTACATTATATCGACGCTCTTATCTTTGACCACTCATGAAATGCCTAGATGCTGAGGAAGCAAGCTATGTGATCAGAGAGATACACGAAGGAATCTGTGGAATACATGCTGGCCCGCGCATGGTGGTTGCCAAGGCAATGAGCGCAGGTTACTATTGGCCAGGCATGTACTTGGACGCGTTAAAAGAGATCCAAAAATGCAAAGCGTGTCAGAGCTATGCGCCAAACACCATGCGGCCAAAGAACAACTTGATTCCGGTGACCTCCGCATGGCCTTTCCACAAATGGGCAATCGATATTGTGGGTCCCCTACCGCAAGCGCAAGGGCGAGTAAAATTTTTGGTAGTGGCAGTAGACTATTTCACAAAATGGGTTGAAGCCAAGCCACTAGCAAAAATCACAGCCGAGGCGATGAAGCAGTTTATTTGGAGCCACATCATATGCCGTTTTGGCCTTCCCATGGAAATTGTGAGCGACAATGGCAAACAATTCACTGACAGGAAGATATCCAGCTGGCTCAAGGAATTGCGCATCAACCAAATTTTCACTTCAGTATACCACCCTCAGGGGAATGGCCAAGTGGAGCGCGCGAACCAAAGCTTGCTAAATGGGCTGAAGAAAAGGTTGGAGGGAGAATCCCATTCTTGGGTCGACGAGCTACCTAATGTCCTGTGGGCGCACAGGACATTAAGCAAAACCAGTAATGACGAATCCCCGTTCAGCCTAACCTATGGAACGGAGGCTATGATTCCAGCAGAAATTGGATGCCCATCCCATAGAGTGCTCATGATGAACAAGATTGATAACGAGCGCGAAAGGAGGTTGGATCTCAACTTACTTGAAGGGCGCAGAGAGGCGGCTATCATCAGTGAAGCCAAATACAAGAAAAAACTGGAAAAATATTACAATCAGCGCGTGAAAGAATGCCACTTCAAGAAGAATGATTTTGTCCTTCGAAACAAGGAAGCTAGCCGCGCGATACCCCCGGGAAAGATGTCCCCCAATTGGGAGGGACCTTATCAAGTCTCGGAAGAATTGGGAAAAGGCGCATACGCTTTAAAAGATTTGAATGGAAAGAAGATCCCGCGCGCATGGAACGCAGCACAGCTTAGAAAATGTTTCATGTAAAAATTGTCAAGTTTGTAATCAAGGCTTTTTAAGCCATTATGAATAATGATACGCGCTATCTTCTCTTAATGTGGGTTCTATTACCTTTTGCATACATGTTTCACACTTCCCTTTATTAATTTTGAGCAATATGACAACATTGTATTGACATCAAAACAAAAAATAAAACGAAGTAAAACATACATGCGCGAGCTTCAAGCTCAAACGCGTTAACGAGTTTTAACTCTAAAACGTCAGGGCCTTAGCCCAATAATATGAGCCTTAGCTCAGGGCCTTAGCCCAATAATGTGAGCCTTAGCTCAAATCACTCACAACATCCATCCTACATGCTGCGCAGCCTGACCATAAAAATACCTAAGCACAACTAAGGCAAAGCACATGCCAAAACATAGTTGTTAAGGTCTCAGGTCGAGGTCGCGCATGGATTTGTAATGGATATCTGAGTAACACATACACGTAAAGGCTAAAAAACTCATAATTCCCTATAATAAATGCGCGATAACATCGCGCAAAAGAGGAATAATGAAACGCCAAGGCATGTGTCAACATAATCAGGATATTGCAAAATCACTTACAATATGACAAGGATTAAGTAAAATAATTTCCTTACAACCTTGTTCTTATTTCAACGTGCAAGCATATCTTATATTCAACAAGCAAACATGCAATATAAAGAGATGAATGGGGAATGCGCAAGATGCGAATAAGGGAAAAACAAAATTTCATTCCAAAGCATTGAAGTTTACAAGTTTACAAGATGATGAGATACAAACTACAAATAAAAAAAAAAAAAAAAAACATGAAGGGCTTCTCAAGTCTCCACGTCGACGTCAGCCTCTTCATCGCCCTCCTCATCACCGCCCTCAGCATCTGGCGCAGCCCGCTCCTCGTCATCTCCAAACTGACCATAGTCAAGTTGTTCGTTCTGAATGGAGTCGTCTTCTATCACAATAGTGTCAGGAGCGGGTCCTTTGGCCACGCCAGAGCCGCTAGTAGGGGCAGCATTCCCCGCGCCATCATCGCTGCCACCAGCCCCTTCGCACTCGTCAAGTAATTTCTTTAGCGCGCCGAGATCGGGCTGGTCAGCAAGTTCGGCTATCTGCAAATCATAAAGGAAAATATGAGTACAAAAAGACTAGGAAAATAAGTCAAGGTAAACTCATTAAGGTTGGGCTTCATCCTTCTCTGCCCGCGCGGCCTCTAGCTCCTTCTTCAGGCGCGCAACCTCACTCTCTAACGAAGATTTATCAGTGATAGACTGTACAAGAGCTTGGTCACGCGCCTCTGCGTCCAGCTCCAAGTCGCGCACTCGCCGCGCGTACTTGGCCGCGTCCGCCTCGGCCGCCTGCAGCTTCTCCCGCGCAGCCTGTAGCTCATGCCCGCGCTTCACGAAGGCAGCGTTGGCACTTGCTCGGTTCTCGCTGAGCTCTGCTTGGAGTTTCTCAGCTCTCTCTCGAGCATCAGAAAGGTTCCAAGCAGATACTTTAGCCTCTTGCTTGGCTTCCGCAAGAGCATCACGTACCTTTACGTAATCATAGCGAAGCTCTTGGGAGGCAGCAAAGAAAGCCGACCCAGCGAAAAGATGGTCATTGAGCAAGTCCACGCGGGCGCGCTCCTCCTGAAACCTCCTTTCAGCTGGAGGCACGGAGTGAGCCCAGAAGTCTTCACACACCCCCATGGACTGAAATGAGCTATCCTCAGTAATATTCCATCTCGGGCGGTAGATGTGATCGGCTTCCTGCAAACATAAAGCAACGTTCTAGTCATCTAAACACTAATATGGAAGTCCGCGCAGCGGAGCAAAACGAACTTATACCTGCGGGGAGCAAGCAGAAAAGTCAGCGCCAGCCCCACGAGAAGACTACGCCGCGAAATCTCGTGGCGCTACAGGGCTTGCGCGGCCGCCGTCGGTGTCTTCAAGTTGAACCTCCTTTTCCTCTGAAACAGGCCTTTTCTCCTGCGACCTAGAAGAATCAAAACCAGTCTCGCGAGGAGGGCTGCGCGCAGGAGGAGGTGAGGGAGGTCTCGACGCCGCCAGATCAGCGCGTAAAATGGCCTCCTGCTCCTTAGTAATCCCGACGAGGGGAGAATCAGAGCTCGCAGGAGCAGGAACAGAACCAACGGCGCTGGCACCGGCGCCAGCAGTGCAGCCAGCAGCTTGTACGCCAGCTATGACTCCTATGAAAAAATCAACAAAGAGAAATGGTTCATGACTTGATCTAAAAGAAAAAAGTCAGAAAATAAAAGCGCAATACATACATTGGCGCACCGCCGTTCGCGAGTTAAACATCGCCATGAAGTCTATTCTCCCCTTTTTTGAGGGTAAAACGGGGGACTTCGAAGCAACCTCCGGCGCAGCCTCGGTACCTGGTTGTGCCTGAGGTTGATCCACCAAGGTCGCCGGCTCTACAAACATTTGAGTGAACAAAGATTCATTAATAATTCTATCCGAATCGCGCTCATAAAACCATAAAGTATAAACAAAGTATACCTGTTGAAGAGGAGACAGCAGGCGCAGCGCCGCTTCCCTTTTCCGCCGCGCGAAGAGAGGAAGTGGCGGCACCATACCTCGTGTGGACAGGAGGACTGCCCACACCTTGAGGCAAAGAAGACAAGGAAACCTTGGAGGTAAACCCCTTGGTTTTCTTAGGTCCCTTCGCCTGAGTAGGAGGATCCTGAGCAACAGGGGCATCATCTTTCCTCTGTTTTTTACTGGCCCCTGCGCCAGTTTTCCCTTTAGCTTTACGCTTGAGCTGTGGCACCTCAGCTTCCTCCTCCTCCTCTTCTTCCGCGAGCTCCAGCTCGTAGTTCTTGAGCGCATCTACAATACGTGCAACAGAAATGTTAACCAAATTTGGTATTCTAAAGGCATACGCATAAGTACAAAGGCCTACCAGGCGCATCGCTGTCGAAGCAAAATCCCAAATCAACAGGGATGAACATATCAGCGAAGCGATCGGGGAAGCCAACTTCCCCAGCGCCCAGCGCGACAGAGCCACCCTCCATATGCTCATCATAGGCGGCGTGGACGTACTCCTTGCTTACTGCATAAAACAAAGACATGATATCAGCAAAACGAATTATGTTCGCGCAGAAATAATGCAATTAGCTAATAACTCACATAATCCATCAACTTGGATAACGGGCTCAGTCGCGCTGTCGGCCCACCTCCTGCTCATGCCAACCCCCACCAGCGCCTCCTCGCAAATATTCTTGGCGGGGGATGGTTCAGCAACCAACTTTTTAACCCATGCGCCAGTTGGGTTCTTAAAAACATTCACATCCGCGGGCGCATAAGTGATCGCGCGCATGGTCATGCGGATGGGAATCACACCAGCCTTAATATAGAAAAATTTCACAGACCAGTCATGAAGGCTCTTGAAAGAATCTTGGATTTTTGGTTTATAAAAATATTGAAAGCGCCGAGGGGTGGGCTCCTCGCGCTGAGATTTGCACATGAACTCAAAATGAGTCATGCGCACAAGTCCAAACGGATGGACTTGGGATATGTGAATCCCATAAAATCGAAGCAGCGCACCCACAAACCTTGTCATCGGGAGACGAAGGTTGCAATGGGTGAAAAAGTGGCAGTACAGGGAGATGTAGCCGGTGGGCGGATCCGCCGCCGTTTGCCCGGCCGCCGGGAGCATGCAGCCATACTCAGGGAGAAAACCCTGAGAGGCGATGAGACTGTCAAAATCGGACTGCCTCAATTTGCAGGGGATCTCATCCCACCTCTTCACTGCCTTGACCTTCCCCACCTCCTCCGATGAGGCCTCGGCAGCCCGTTTCCCCTTGCCGGTCTTCTTCAAAGTAGACATCACCAATGACTTTACACGGCGTTTGCTGGGAAAGATTGTGGTGTCTGGGCTATCAGACATACAACTGAGAATCAGACAGGTTACTTCAATGGAAATCTGGAAGCAGAAGACAGGCCCTAATCGGAATAAAAATGGAAGGAAAGAAAAGCTCTGAAATAACAAGGAAGATGAAGAATAATAACTCAAAGGGCTTGCTTTTATAGGCCCAGGAGAGAGAGAAACAGGTACTGATCAGAGTCCACGCGCCCCCACTCGCAGGTGTAGACCAACGCGAGCGCGACACGTGTCCCTGACACTGTGTGAGGGGACATGAAAGGGAACGAAACAGGCACTGATCAGAGTTCACGCGCCCCCACTCGCAGGTGCAGGCCAACACGAGCGCGACACGTGTTCCTGACACTGTGTGAGGGGACATGAAAGGCAACTGTAGCACCTCGAGCACACGAAAAGTCTGACACATGCCTCCATCTCTGACGCATGTCAGCACCAACCAACCACGTACATGGACGATTCATTTCAACCACAAGGATAGAATTTCGCGCAACGATGAGAAATAAAAAGAAAAGACAAACCCTATTAAAAGAGCAAACTATTAAGTCTAATATCTATCTTACCTCGCTCGCGCGAGACAAGGCACACATTAGACTGGGGGGGCTTGAAGAGGTATGTACCCGCCTCAACATCGAGCAAGGCGGGTCAACCCACAAGATATAGACAAAAGGCTTGAAATCAAGATATTATGAAGGCACAAAGCCAAAACCTATGCGCATGGCGCATATCACATATGCTCACGCATATCACATGCTCACGCATATCACATCTGCGCGTGGCGCATCCGCGCGTGGCGCATATTACATATGCTTGTGCATATCACATCTGCGCATGAAACATCTGCGCGTGAGAATAAAGAGAAGACCTTGCGCATCCTCAGGATAGGCGCATATCACACATGCACATAATCAACCTCGTCCTTATCCAAATCAGGATAAGGACAACCTTGATTGTGCACGTCAGACAACCTTCCAGAAGGTATCCTTTAAGGAATAAGAATATGCTGATGTTGACAGCTGCCAATGAAAGGTGGACAACTCAGCAAAACCCATGTGCTACCACGTGATTGCACATGGGTCAGGTAAAATACCTGGGTCAGAGAATAATCAATAAAAAAGCACCAGGTGTCCTAAGGACACGTGGCGCAAATCAATAGGAGGAGGCCAAAAAGGCCCTAATTGGGTCTGAGCCCAATCATTGGAAACCCTAGCACTATAAATACCACACCACCTCCACAAGGAGAGGTAAGCAAGAGTAAGCAACAACAAGCTAGAAAATACATTCCAATTCCTTACTCACTCTCAGATTATTATCTTCTCCTACAATCTCTTATTCTCACAACGGAGTGTTACCCCAAAGAGGACCCCTCTGTCCCTTTCTGAGGGGTAAGTTTACGGTGCTGTTCATTTTGTAGGTGGAAGAATCCATACTCCGGAGAACCATCGGTGAAATAGCATAATCATACCCGATGAAAGTTGATCGTCTACCAGTGAGCCGATCCACGTTTCTTCAGGTACACCAAGTCACCAAGACCTGTGGCAAGCCATGATAGATGACTAAAACTTTTTTCATAGATTTATAAGAGTATATGTTTAAGGAGACAACTTTGAGCAATTGTAATTAAGGTTCCTGCCATGCATGTGACCTGAGGTCACGGGTTTGGAGATTGTTTAGGCTCAAGTTGGCATGACACCCTCGGACGCACCGGCTTTGCCCATTAATTATAAAGGTATCTATTTATTTGGATGTGTGTTATTATAAAACTGATTATCATTATATATTACAAATTTAAAATCCTAATAATCAATTTAGGTCAAATGATTACATTGTTGGAATAAAATAATTACTTCACGGTATCATGTAGGCTTGCTTGTAAACAAACCCAAAGATAGTGAAACATTCGTGAACCGTTCACTAGAAATTTTGTTTATGTTAATTTATATATTAAGAAATAACAAACATGAACGATTTTTTTTAGTTAAACAAACAAGGACACAAGTCTCGTTCTTTCGTTTATATTCATGAATGTACGTTTACGCTAGTTTAAGTTTGTCCGATTACATTTTTTTAAGTTCGTTCGTTTATATATTCATTTTAACGTTTTTTTGGCTCATTATAATTTAGTCTGGTTTTATAAAATTAAAAACAATCATCAATTACAATTTAGTCTAGTTCTATGATTCTTTTTAAGCCCAAAAAGATCAACGCTAGTGTTTACTTTTAATTGGTGTCCGCTCGGTCATGTTTGGTCATCCACATTCAATTAGTTACATTTGTTAGTTTACGTTCATGAACCGCTCATTTATATTATTAACAAAGTCTATGAACGCACTCATTTTCTTAACGAAAGACCATGGACAACAAAATCCTATTTGTTAATTTGCCCGTGTGTTCAATTAGTTTCTCAACTAAAGTTAAATAAACAAACACAGACATGTCTTGTGTGTGTTTGTTCAGTACTTTTAATGCCTAACCAAAGGCGTGCTTTTCTCCGATCTAATTTGACAGCTTCAATTCCACAAATAGCAGAGCAACTTTTTATGCCAAGTTGGATATATTTTGTTAGGGTACCATACACACAGTAACTGCTTTTTCCATGTTACACACAATTACAGTTTGTTAAAAGTTAAAAATATGTGTACACAAAGACGTGGGCAAGACAATAAAAAAAATTGAGTATAAAACTGTGAGAAAAAAATCATAAAAAATCCAATATATTTGCAAAATTCTGAACAATTCGGTGAGATGTATGAAAAGACTGGGAAGTCAACGCATATGATGTAATGAACACAAACAAAACTATTGGAACAATAAAACTCAAAGTCAAACCCTAAAAAAAAGGAAACTGGATGGAAACCAGTGAAATCAACATCTGAGTTTTGATTGGACGATCATGAATTGACGAATACAAACAAAGAATAAGTTACTGACCTGAAACATCGACGAAAGACAGATTTTACATGATTGGAATGAGGTTCCTGCATAGCCAACCACTTGTGTTCATCGTAGATGATGGCGGCTGTACCCAGTACCCTATCATTATTAACATTAATGGGTGCAAATCATTGGTAGAGAATTAATAAGATAAGGCTGAGGGGTGTGGGGCTTCAGCGGGGGCGCGAGAGCCCCTCCGCTCGCGCCCCCAGGCGCGAGCACCACACCACCGGGGCGCGAGAGGGGCGCGAGAGGGGCGCGAGCACGGAATTCAAAGCAGGCGCAAGGTGGGTCGCGGGACCAAGCTGGCGTAAAGGAGCATTGGGAGACGTGAAATAGCCGTTGGGAGTACAGAAATGAGCCGTTGGGCTCTTTAATTTAATAAAAAAAAATTTATTTTAATATTAAAACATCCGAAAGAGGTTGATCGAAGAAGACCAAGCCGAAGAATAAGAATAATGTTTTTTTAGTACTTTAATTTTTTTTTTTATTTTTAGATATTAATGTGTTTTTTTTAATGTGTGTTTTTTTAATAATTTATGAATACGTTTTTTGAATATATTTATAAAAAAATAAAAAAATAAAATCCGCTGGAGCCCCTGCTGGAGCCCCTCCACACCAGGGCCAGGGGCTCCAGCGGGGGCTCCAACACCCACCTTATCCAGTTTCTCTCTCTGCCACACGTCACAATATTATTGGCTGGAGCCCCCACTCGCGCCCCCGTTGGAGCCCCCCACACCCCTCAGCCTAAGGAAAAGAAAAAACAAAACAAAATTTTCTTTTTCCTAGCAAAACGAGCTTTCAATAAATAAAATAAACATAAAACAAAAGTAAAAGAAAACAAAAAAAACATTTGAAAAGTTTCTTTTATTGGTTAATCATAAAGCAAATTAAATTTTTTAACGACTAATAAACAAATAATTAATTGTCTAGTTATTCTGTATGAGGTGACCCGATAACAAAATGTCATCTTCAGCTGACTCAACCTAGTTGTACGGAGCTTTTACGCGCCTCCAAGTTATCTCCACTTACGGAAAAGTCAGCCATCAAAGGCCCACTGGTGGCAAAACTCGAGCACTCTCCGGATTGAACCAGAGATCACAAAGATCTCAGACTTTCTTCATTGAGCCACCCATGTCATCCCCAAATTATTGTCTGGAGGATTCGAACCAGAGTCTCTATTGAAAAACTCATGTTTCTTTCGGTACTGCACCACAATGCCACATTGGAAATGACATAAAGCAAATTAACATATAATTCACAAACATTTTTATATAAGCTGATTTTGACATATTAACAATATATAAAAAAACATTAAACTATTTTTTTATATTAGATTTATTAAGCTTTTCTTTTTTTTTTTGAACGACAAATTTCTGTCCTATTTGGTTAATTAAACTCAAGACCTTTCAACTCTTGTGTTTTAAAAACTTTGCGTTTATCAATGAACCAATAATCCTATTGATATTAGACATTAAGCTTATTTAAAAAATCCATGCAATTTTAAACATTTTGAAAAATAATAACATTTTCAACTATTAAATGATTAAAACATTATGATATAAAATCCGTTTTGTAAAATGTTTAATGCCATTTTATGATCAATTTAAAGTTAACAAGATGATTTAAAAAAAAATAGTTACAAATACATGCATGCATGCATGCATGTTATACATGTTTACTGTTTTTAATACATAGAAAATAGTTTAGTGAACTATCGAGTTATCTTTATGAAGTGATATAGATTAATAAGTAAAAAAATTGTATCAGTAATTTTTGGGTATCAACCCATTTTTGTTTGGTTTTGCTAATTATAGATTTTTATTTATGTTTGCTTATATGTCAATCGTGTAGCACTTTCTCTCATTACCCTTCTATGTATGTAGGGATGGCAATGAAACTCAAACCTGATGGGAAAACCTAAAACATGGCATCAATGAGATTGGTAATACCCAACCTATTAGGGTTTGGGACGGGTTTGAGATTATTTATAAAATTTTTCGTGGTTTTGGGACGGGTTTGGGATTTCTAATATACCAGATTACCCGACCCAATTACCCGATAGCAGGGGCGTAGCTCTTTGAGGACCCGGGGTGGCCCCGGCCACTGCCGTTTTCTCCGTTAGTAGGTTAAATTTTACGATTTTTCCCGAAAATTTTTATAGGTATTAAGCGCGGTCACCCCCCGATGTATTGTTTCAAAATGCTACCAGTCACCACTGATTATTGTTTTTAATATAATACCCCATCGTTTGTTTTTTTTATATAAAATCTCGCAATATTTATAAACAAAAGTTACAAAATAGTAGTCGAATAGTAAAAGATTTATTTTTATAAATATTTTAGGTCTTTGCAATTCTTCTTCTAGGTACTCACCCTTTGGGATGAGATCGGTACAGCACCAGTAACGGTTATGGTACCGGTACCAAAATCCTGATCCCAAAAATCACAAATTTTTGATACCTGTATGGCTGTATCGATACCAAAATATTCGGTTCGGTATCGGTATTGAAAGCAAAATTTGGGAAATACTGAAACCGAAACTCAAAACTTTGGTACCTATTCGGTATCGATGGTACCAATGCGGTATCAATTTCGGTACCCGTACCGGTACCAATACCGAATTTGCTTACCCCTACTCACCTTTTTCTCGCATTATAATTAATATTTTAGGTCTTTGTTGGTTAATAAATTATTTTGTTTTTTTTATTGTAATAACAATCGTTTGAATAAATGAAGAAAAATCAGATTTATAGATGTCATATTGTTTGATCCGACCCGAATCACCGACAAGAACCGAATTATCGACCCGAAAATTTTTAAGTGCGTGACTTCGGCCACCCCCATGACTAGGCCCAAGCTTCGCCACTGCCCGATAACATACCCGATATATATATATATATATAAGATCCAATACACTAATCCTTAACGTACATTAACGTACACGAATCCATTTTTTCACGAATCGATCCATGAAATCACATCCAAACATCTCGGAATCGTCAATACATATCCAATCATATCATTTGTTCTTCGAAAAAATAGTTTTGTGTCACACCCCGACTTACGGCCTATGCGTGTGACCAACAGTTGGTATCGGTTTTGTAAATGTATCAGAGTTTAGCGGAAGTCTTTTAAAACTATTAATATTTTGAAATATCAATTTACTTATAAAGCTTTATTTATAATAAATATTAATATTTCTTTTGAAACATTTTATTAATAAATCTTTGTTTATTTATTTGAAAAGCTTTTAGGATAATAAATATCTGAGCGTTTATTTATAAACCTCGTTTGATTTTACAAATCATATTATTTATAATCTTTTAAATAATTAAACAATGAGCCATCTCTACCTTGCAAACATCCACTTTATGAATGGCTCCAATTCTTGATACTTTAATCACCTGAAATGTTAGAAAATACGTCAGCGATGTGCTGGTGAATACGCTGACGCTAAAATATTTTCTTTTGCTTTATTACCCCTCGAGACTACGTCTGCCTCGGCCCAACGTGGCTTAAGAATAACAAAGTCAAATAACACATTATAAATATGAGCCTCTACTCTAGGTCACCTCAGCAAACACCGCAGCGTTCGACTTAGTTAAGTACCCGTAAATATACACAACGGTCGTACTCCCTGCAGGAGAGCGTCCTACGACCAAGGGTGGTGCGATCATGCCCATTCATCGCATAGTACCACCTATGTAAGGATCCAGACATACGTATACCACAGCCTGAGGGCTAGGTTTATACCCTTTATTTATAACGGTTTTAGGAACACATAGTTCCTTGTAAACAATTTCATATAACAAGTTTGACTCATTTTTAAAATAAGTAAAAGTTTGGGGGCGTATTCACATTTTCGCTTGGGATCGGCTTCAACACCGTCCGAGGGTCTTTCCCTTGCTATCTCGCACCTATGGTACGAGTATAGCCTTCTCTTTTGGATCAACTTCAATACACTGTCCGAGGGTCTTTCCCTTCTTTGTTATCTCGCACCTATAGTACGAGTATAACTTTTTCTTTTTGGATCAGTTTCAATACATTGTCTGAGGGTCTTTCCCTCTTCTTTGTTATCTCGCACCTATAATACGAGTATAACTTTTTGTTAGTCGGATATACAATCCGGCTTAAGGCCTCTAGTCTCTTTTGTAAAATCTTTACCTCGATTTTAATTTCTTTATGAACCTTTAGTTCTAAACATCTTTTCTTTATTTTAAACCTTTAGTTTAAAATATCATTTCTTTATTCTCTTTTTCAAGTAAAAAAAATTATTTCTTTTAACTTATTTACTTTTCTTTTCTTTCACAAAATAAACCTCTAGTTTAACTTGTTGTCTTTTTCTATGTTTCTTCTTCATTAAGAAACGTATCTTTTTATTTTCTTATTATTTCTGAATAATAACTTAAATAATATTATCAACTATAACTCTTTTCTACTTCCATCTTTTCCTTTTCTTTTATAGAATGTTTGAACCTATAGTTCAACTCATATATCTTTTATTTTCACATTCGGACCTTTAGTCCGTCATGTTTTATTTTCTAAACTCTACGTTTTCCAAAACGTATACATAATACATATTCATTATTTAGTTTATATGAACGATATAAACAATATATATATATATATATATATATATATATATATATATTCATATTCTTTTACTTATTATTCAAAATGCTTTCAAATAATGTTTCTATCTTTATTTATTAATATAGATCATTTCATTTTCTTTTCTTTTATTATTATCTAATATCATTTAAATAATAATTTTGCTTTATCTATAACCAATAGTTATATTTATATATTTCTCTTTATATAATTTCTTTGCTTTTCTTTTCTTTATTTTTCGAGTTATAGACTATACCCTTAACTAGGGTCTAAGCCTTTATTATTTTATTAATATTTTATTCGGGCATTATGCATACCTTGTTCGGTTTATTATTTTCTAAACTCATGGGCAGCACTTCGACGCTTGCACGTATATCGAGAATCTTGATCACACCTCCTTGGTACGCAAATCGAGGCACGCCCCCTTCAAATCTCGTCGGCACGCATTTCGGAGCGGGTCGTCTCGGGTCGGCACGTACTTCGAGGCGGAACGTCGGGTCGTCTCGGGTCGGCACGTACTTCGAGATATTGTCGCTGGTACTTTGGGGTATCGTAGGTTTATGGTACGGATTACGAGGTATAGTGTCGGGTTTCTGGCACGAAAAACGGGGAGGTCGGTGGCACGTTTTACGAGGCAATTTTTAGAGAGAGTGTGTATGTTCAAGAGAGAGGGATGTGTGTGAGAAATGGTGTGTGTGAAATGAGAGGCTTGAAGCCTCTATTTATAGGCAATGCTATGGTGAGTCACCATGTAGGTTTGTCACACTGTGACACGTGGCAGGACACGTGTGTAACACCCCGACCAAAGGCGGATTATACATCGGGGCGCCACATATTGTTTCATTACTCGTGACACTATTGGGTGTCAATATTTAATAAATACATTCATTCGCGCACGCGCAGGGTAAACACAAGATAACATAAATCATCATAAATCAATATATTATAAATCATAATAATAAAACAGCAATAACTTGTCTTGATACATTTTAATCTAGGTCCAAAATAAAGAAAACTTCCTAGGTGTCCACAAGCTCCAAAACAGCTACTGCAAACCTGAACATGTGTTAAAATAAACGTCAAACACTTGCGTGTTGGTGAGAAATCAAGTTTAATACAATACATAGATAACAATAAATCTGCGCGCAACATGTGTATGTCTGGTTTTCAACAAGGGTGTAATCTGATCGGGACCAACTCTAAGATTCATAAGACTGCCAGTGCTCACAATTGAGCTCACAAACAAGACAAACTGTGCATGTGTAAACAAAAGAGAAAATCATAAACGATAGTTCTCCCGTGTTCATCTAATGGTACCATGAGAACTGCGGAATAGACCGACAAGACGGTTAATGATCCACACATACAAATAACACATGGGATACTGCGCGACTAAAGTTCATAAACAGTTTAAGACTCTAAGTTTGTATGAACACATGAACATCCCAAAACATTTAAAAGCAAAAAGGGATTAGGTACGAGATTACTCACTTGATAAACGATGCGGTGTAAGATAAAGCAAGAACCAACTTTAAACAAGCACAAGTTAACCTATAAATAAGATTATTGTTTTAATGATTTGTTTTAAGTCTTGATTATAAGTTAGCATAATTAATAAGTAAATTATTATATATAATATATATATATTACCGGAAAAGCAGGGCAGAACAGGGAGGAAGACGGAGGCAGAGAGGAAGACGACAGAGAGAGCAAGGAGCAAGAGAACATGAGAGATTAAGTGTTTTGTGTGTGTAGTGTTATGAAAATATTATTATTATTTATAGGAAAACCCTAGGAGACATAATCCCTAGAAAAGGGGAAAGGATCTTTAACAGGATCAAGCAAAATATATCAAAAAGCATAAGAATCCAAAAGCAAAAGATATGGAAAGATATGGCAGCTGCAGAGGCAAGATAAAGCTGACAGGGAACAGTAAAAAAAGGCATGGGCGGTTCAGATAAAGGTACAGGTCAGGCATGGAAAAAGCAGATCTCCAAAGATAATGTCAGTCACTTTTTCTGCCAACCAATGGGGTTGGTGCGCATGCTGCGCCGAAAGTAACTTTTCAGACATAAAGCAGATTAGGTCAACAGCTCAAAAGATAAGACAACACAAAAGCAAACGGCTAGATTAAACAGAAGAAAACTCAAAGGGTTTAGCGCGAGAAAGCTCGAGCGCGAAGGCAGACACAGAAGGTCAAGAGAGCGCGAGCGCGAAGGCAGACAGAACCAACCTTAACGCGTCGCGGAAAGAACTACATTTCTAAGCGCGCCGCGGGAAGAATCACATTTCTTAGCGCGCCGCGGGAAGAACTATAATTCTTCGCGCGTCGAGGGATGAACTACGATTCTTAGCGCGCTGCGAGAAGAACTACAAATCCTTAGCGCGCTGCGAGAAGAGTTCGTCTCGCGTAACGCTGAAACAGGTGGTCTTCACGCAGGATTCCTTGTAAGGGGTCTGGCGCGTGGAGCTGCGCAGACAACCTTAGGCGGGAAGGAACAAAGGACAAGCAAAGAGTTAGAAAAAAAAGAGGGAAACAAGGCGTAAGGGCGGGACGGCGACAAGAGGGAAAAGAAGGCGGAAAGAGAGGAGGAGAGGGACGGGACGGCGGAAAGAAAGAGAGAGAAAGAGGCGGGAAGGAAAGTATATTATTATTATTAAAAGTAAAATATAAGTATAAATAAATATTAAATCATAAAAGAAAGAGATCGGGTCAGAGAAACGGGTACCTGGGTCGGGTCGGATCGGGGCAGATGTCACAGTCTCCCCTACTTTAAGAAATTTCGTCCCGAAATTTATCTCGAAGTAGGTTGCGCAGAGAACAGGTGCGGGTACTTGATCTTCATTTGATCTTCCCTTTCCCATGTAAACTCGGCTCCGCGCTTGGACTCCCAGCGAACTTTAACAATAGGGATACGACTGCGCTTGGTTTGCTTTACCTCGCGATCCAAAATCTCAACAGGCTTCTCAACGAAATGCATAGTTTCATCAACTTGAACTTCATCAAGTGGAATGTGAAGGTTCTCGTCAGCTAAACACTTCTTGAGATTGGATACATGGAACGTTGGATGCACATTACTGAGCGCGGGCGGCAGGTCAAGTCTGTAGGCAACTTTTCCCACACGCGCGAGAATCTTGAATGGACCAACATAACGAGGAGCAAGCTTACCTTTCTTCCCAAAGCGGACAACACCCTTCCAAGGCGACACTTTGAGGAGAACAAGATCACCAACTTGAAATTCGAGAGGCTTTCGTCTGCGATCTGCGTAACTCTTCTGTCGGCTTCTAGCAGTCAGCAGATGATCACGGATCTTGGCGATTTTATCGGTTGTCTCTTGAACAAGTTCGGGTCCTGTGATTTGAGCTTCTCCCACTTCGCTCCAACAAATCGGGGAGCGGCACTTACGACCGTAAAGTGCTTCAAATGGGGCCATACCAATACTGGAATGATAGCTGTTATTATAAGAGAACTCGATCAAAGGCAGGTGCGAATCCCAATTACCTCCAAAATCAAGAACACAAGATCGGAGCATATCCTCAAGAGTTTGAATAGTTCGCTCAGACTGACCGTCAGTCTGAGGATGATATGCCGTACTCATGTCCAAGCGAGTTCCTAGCGCAGATTGGAGAGATTTCCAAAAGCGAGATATAAAACGGCCATCGCGATCGGATATGATGCTCAAAGGAGTACCATGGCGGCAGACAATTTCCTTGACATAAAGCTGCGCGAGTTGCTCAACACGGTAGTTTTCACGAATGGGCAGGAAGTGAGCAGACTTAGTCAAACGATCCACTATTACCCAAATGCTATCATGTTTGCTTGCTGTCAAAGGTAACTTGGTAATAAAGTCCATCGCTACACATTCCCATTTCCACGTAGGAATTTCTGGTTGTTCGAGCAAACCAGATGGGCGTTGGTGTTCAGCTTTTACTTTAGAACAAGTCAGACATTTAGCTACGAACACAGCAATATCCTTTTTCATACCGGGCCACCAATAAGTAATGCGCAAATCCTTGTACATCTTATCAGCGCCAGGATGAATAGAATACCGAGATTTGTGCGCTTCACTCAGGATATCAGCGCGAAGATTCTCATCAAAGGGAATCCAGATGCGATTGAGATAGCAGAAAATTCCACTCAGATTAGGGACAAAATGCGCTTCCGCGCCACACGCTAACTCGGCGCGAAGGTTACCATTACTGATGGATGCGCGCTGCGCGTCACGAATACGCGATTCAAGGTTGCTTTGAATCGGCGCAAAGTGAAGATGCGTGCGCGGCAAGATACAGTTAAGCTGGCAGGGTTTTCGGCTGAGCGCATCGGCTACCACATTAGCCTTACCAGGATGATACCGGATCTCACAATCGTAATCGCTGATGAGTTCGTTCCATCGGCGTTGCCTCATGTTGAGTTCCTTTTGATCAAAGATATGCTGAAGGCTTTTATGGTCAGTGTAGAGGATACACTTAGTACCATAAAGGTAGTGTCTCCAGATCTTCAAGGCAAAAACAACTGCACCAAGTTCGAGGTCGTGAGTCGTATAATTCTTTTCGTGAACCTTGAGTTGCCTTGATGCGTAAGCGATAACCTTGCCTCGTTGCATAAGAACACAACCGAGACCTTGGTTGGAGGCATCGCAGTACACGACAAAATCATCATTACCCTCAGGTAGCGCAAGAACAGGAGCTTCACACAACAAACGCTTGAGCGATAGAAAGGCTTCTTCTTGCTTCGAGCCCCAAATATACGGTTTACCTTTGTGCGTTAGAGCTGTTAAAGGCAATGCGATCTTTGAGAAGTTCGAAATGAAACGCCGGTAATAACCAGCTAAGCCCAGAAAGGAACGGATCTCAGAAGGAGAGGATGGCGTAATTCAGTTCTTGATTGCTTCAATCTTGGATGGGTCGACATGGATACCCATCTTGTTAACAACATGGCCAAGAAACTGTACTTCATCCGACCAGAATTCACACTTGGAGAGCTTAGCATAGAGCTGCTCGGCTCTAAGCTTTTGCAATACCAACCGAAGATGTTGCTCATGCTCGGCCTTGGTCTTAGAATACACCAGAACATCATCGATAAACACAATCACGAATTTATCCAAGAAAGGCCTACACACCCGATTCATTAGATCCATGAAAACGGCGGGTGCGTTGGTTAAACCGAAGGACATGACCAAGAATTCAAAATGGCCATAACGAGTTCGAAAAGCAGTCTTCGGAACATCTTCATCGCGGATGCGCAACTGGTGATAGCCAGAGCGGAGATCGATCTTGGAAAAACAAGAGGCACCTTGGAGTTGATCAAAGAGGTCGTCAATACGTGGTAAGGGATACCGGTTCTTAATGGTGAGTTTGTTCAACTCGCGGTAATCTATACACATGCGAAACGATCCATCTTTCTTTTTAACGAACAACACCGGAGCACCCCAGGGCGAAGAGCTAGGGCGAATGAATCCTTTAGCAGTCAACTCTTGAAGTTGGCTTGCCAATTCTTGCATCTCAGCGGGTGCAAGACGATAAGGAGATTTAGCTACGGGGGAAGCACCAGGGACAAGATCAACACGAAACTCGACTTCACGAGCGGGAGGGATACCAGGAAGATCATCAGGAAAAACTTCAGGGAAATCACGCACAACAGGGATATCGCGAAGCTTCTCTTCTTCAGCAGGTTTGACCACATGGGCTAAGAATGCAATACACCTTTTCCGCATGAGCCTTCGGGCTTCGGCGCAAGACATAAGTTTAAGACCACTGGAGGGTTTTTCGCCGTAGATATGAAGATCACCATTTTCTCGAGGTATGCGAACCATCTTCTTGGCGCAAATAACTTCGGCGCGATTATTCGAGAGCCAGTCCATACCAATAATGACATCAAAGCTTCCAAGAGGCATGGGGATGAGGTCGATTAGAAAATCGTTTTCGTTAAGGTTAAGCGTGCAATCTTTAATCACCGAGTTAATTAAAATAGTTTCACCATTAGCCAATTCAACTGAAAAATCTTCTTTTAAGTTATCGCGCGGTCGCGCAAGCTTCTGCTCAAAGGCGCGAGAGATAAAACTTCGATCGGCGCCAGTATCAAAAAGTATAGAAGCATAAAATCCGTTAAGCAAAAATGTACCATTAACTACGTCATTATTCGCTTGCGCTTGGTGCGCGGTTATGTTAAAAGCTCGTCCACGCGTTACTTGGTTTGAAATCTGGTTCACCGGATTCGCTTGTGTGATTTGCACTTGTAGCCTTGGGCACGCGTTCCGGAAATGACTGGGATCACCGCAGTTAAAGCACGATCTGGGTCGTGGGTTTTGGTAGATTGATTGTGGGTTCTGCGGGTAGACTGGTGGTGTTGGCGCAATTGGATTGGCGGGAAGGACTCTACAGTTTTCAGCAGTGTGACCAGTACGGCCACATCGGTTACAAAGTCGACACGGGGTTTGGGTTGGGTGGTGAAATCTACAGGTTGGGCAAAAGGGATGGTTTCCTGTGTAAGGTTTCTTAGTTGGCGGGGCAGGGAGTGCTGGATTGGTTGAGGCATAGTTGTGGACTACAGGAGGTGTTGGGTAGGCTGACAGGGGTTGAGGGGCGTATGCTAGAGGTTGGTAAGCGGGTTGCTGGACTATGGGCGGGTTGGTAAGCGCATAGGCTTTGCGCCTGCGCTTGAGGTTGTTACGGTTTGAGGGTTCGGGTTTGGTTTCTGCGGGTTCATGGACAGTTTTGGTGGGTTTGGTCTTCTCAGTTCCCCGCAGGAACAGGGTTCCTGCTCTGACATGGTTGTCGCTGAGCACAGCGGCCAACTCGATGGCGTCAGAGAGGGTAACTGGGTTTCTGGCCCATACAGAATCTTGAATTTCCATGGGGAGACCCCCAAGGAATTTCTCTATGGCTCGGCGGGAAGGGGTAACAAGGTGAGGGACAAGAAGGCTTAGTTCATGGAAGCGCGTCGCGTACTCGCGCGCTTCACCGCTGTATTGCTTCAAGTTCCAGAATTCTTCCTCCAGGCGCTTAACTTCGTTGGGAGGGCAGAATTCTCGCGTCAGAATTTCCTTAAATTCCTCCCAGAGCATGCTGGAAGCAGCTTCTGCGCCACGCGCATGAGCTACTCCATTCCACCATGTAAGCGCTCTAGATTCCAGGACACTGGAAGCATATAGGGTTCGTCTGTCTGAGGGGCATTGGGTGTGGAGGAAAGCGTTTTCTATTTTCTCAAGCCACTGGAGCATCACGGTGACTCCTTCAAGACCTGTGAACTTTGGAGGGTTACCCGCGTTAAAGGACTTAATGTTGTAACCAGAGGTGTTGGTATTGTTTTGGCTCAAAGCTTGGGCTATTGCGGCGGCCATTTCCTGGGAACGTTGCTGTCTACGCATGCGCGAGGCTTCTCTTCTCTGAAATCGGCGAGATAGCGGAGGCATTCTATAAAAGTTTTAATTTTAGTTAATATCTTGGTTTTATCGCAAAGTATAACTTTATAAAGCTTGGTTTCGCAGAGTTAGATACTATCAAAAGTTAAAGTAGATTAAATGACCCTAAATGCAGACTTAATAAAGGTAACAAATTCGAATCAAGAATCGACAATTCATGTATCACCATGACTTTCCGAATTCCCAATTTAAAATATACGAGCAAACGAGTATTGGAGATTGACGATTCATGTATCACCATGACTTTTCAATCTTCAATATAAAACATACAAGAAAATGAGTATTGCAGGTTGACAATTCATGTATCACCATGACTTTTCAAGTCTCCAACCTCAGAACATAATCGTAAATGGAAATTGAAAATCAACTATTCATGTATCACCATGACTTTTCGGATTTTCAAACCCACCAAACGAATATGTAAGAAAAATCAATAAAAATCGAAATTCAACAAAAATCGAAATATCGCGAAATAAAACATAAAATCATATACCGCGCAAGCGCGAGCATATTCATAAATAACGAGTAATTAACAATAAGCGAGCAAACATGAGATTTCTCTCATGCGCGAGAAGGGACTCTTAGGTATTCTAGGCCGTTACGTCTAACCACCTATCCTAAAGTCAACGAGCTCTGATACCAATCTGTAACACCCCGACCAAAGGCGGATTATACATCGGGGCGCCACATATTGTTTCATTACTCGTGACACTATTGGGTGTCAATATTTAATAAATACATTCATTCGCGCACGCGCAGGGTAAACACAAGATAACATAAATCATCATAAATCAATATATTATAAATCATAATAATAAAACAGCAATAACTTGTCTTGATACATTTTAATCTAGGTCCAAAATAAAGAAAACTTCCTAGGTGTCCACAAGCTCCAAAACAGCTACTGCAAACCTGAACATGTGTTAAAATAAACGTCAAACACTTGCGTGTTGGTGAGAAATCAAGTTTAATACAATACATAGATAACAATAAATCTGCGCGCAACATGTGTATGTCTGGTTTTCAACAAGGGTGTAATCTGATCGGGACCAACTCTAAGATTCATAAGACTGCCAGTGCTCACAATTGAGCTCACAAACAAGACAAACTGTGCATGTGTAAACAAAAGAGAAAATCATAAACGATAGTTCTCCCGTGTTCATCTAATGGTACCATGAGAACTGCGGAATAGACCGACAAGACGGTTAATGATCCACACATACAAATAAACAGCCAAGTCTACGTCCTCAACACATGGGATACTGCGCGACTAAAGTTCATAAACAGTTTAAGACTCTAAGTTTGTATGAACACATGAACATCCCAAAACATTTAAAAGCAAAAAGGGATTAGGTACGAGATTACTCACTTGATAAACGATGCGGTGTAAGATAAAGCAAGAACCAACTTTAAACAAGCACAAGTTAACCTATAAATAAGATTATTGTTTTAATGATTTGTTTTAAGTCTTGATTATAAGTTAGCATAATTAATAAGTAAATTATTATATATAATATATATATATTACCGGAAAAGCAGGGCAGAACAGGGAGGAAGACGGAGGCAGAGAGGAAGACGGCAGAGAGAGCAAGGAGCAAGAGAACAGGAGAGATTAAGTGTTTTGTGTGTGTAGTGTTATGAAAATATTATTATTATTTATAGGAAAACCCTAGGAGACATAATCCCTAGAAAAGGGGAAAGGATCTTTAACAGGATCAAGCAAAATATATCAAAAAGCATAAGAATCCAAAAGCAAAAGATATGGAAAGATATGGCAGCTGCAGAGGCAAGATAAAGCTGACAGGGAACAGTAAAAAAAGGCATGGGCGGTTCAGATAAAGGTACAGGTCAGGCATGGAAAAAGCAGATCTCCAAAGATAATGTCAGTCACTTTTTCTGCCAACCAATGGGGTTGGTGCGCATGCTGCGCCGAAAGTAACTTTTCAGACATAAAGCAGATTAGGTCAACAGCTCAAAAGATAAGACAACACAAAAGCAAACGGCTAGATTAAACAGAAGAAAACTCAAAGGGTTTAGCGCGAGAAAGCTCGAGCGCGAAGGCAGACACAGAAGGTCAAGAGAGCGCGAGCGCGAAGGCAGACAGAACCAACCTTAACGCGTCGCGGAAAGAACTACATTTCTAAGCGCGCCGCGGGAAGAATCACATTTCTTAGCGCGCCGCGGGAAGAACTATAATTCTTCGCGCGTCGAGGGATGAACTACGATTCTTAGCGCGCTGCGAGAAGAACTACAAATCCTTAGCGCGCTGCGAGAAGAGTTCGTCTCGCGTAACGCTGAAACAGGTGGTCTTCACGCAGGATTCCTTGTAAGGGGTCTGGCGCGTGGAGCTGCGAAGACAACCTTAGGCGGGAAGGAACAAAGGACAAGCAAAGAGTTAGAAAAAAAAGAGGGAAACAAGGCGTAAGGGCGGGACGGCGACAAGAGGGAAAAGAAGGCGGAAAGAGAGGAGGAGAGGGACGGGACGGCGGAAAGAAAGAGAGAGAAAGTGGCGGGAAGGAAAGTATATTATTATTATTAAAAGTAAAATATAAGTATAAATAAATATTAAATCATAAAAGAAAGAGATCGGGTCAGAGAAACGGGTACCTGGGTCGGGTCGGATCGGGGCAGATGTCACAACGTGTCACAGTGTCATGGCTTTATGCCACATTGTGACACGTGGCATGACACGTGTCTGGTTGTCAGACATCGCCATCGCGATACTCGATGGCGTTGCGCCCAAGTATGTCGCGTATCTCGATCGGCCGCGAATTCAGAAATTTTCATTTTTGATTCTTGGACTTTTTGAACTTTGATATTTTTGACCCGTTATTTTCGTGATGTTACATTTTGGATGGTTAATCGATCAATTTTTCACTTTTTTCACGAAGACCGTTTTTTGAGCGTTTGCTGAGAGTTTAAGGATTCTGCGCGTTTTAGGTTTTTGCCTTTGTTTTTTGCCTTTGAGCGTCTCGCGTACGTTAATGTACGTTAAGCATTAGCGTACAGTAACTGCACCATATATATATATATATATATATATATATTATATTCCAAATATTATTTTTTGAAACTCGTTTATGTTAATTATTTGAGATATTTTATCTTTATGGTAACCATCTTTGTAATCGATTAGTTATATTTTGTTAAAACCCGGCGGGTTATAAGCTGGGTATACCCGAAGGGTATTTTATCAAAACCCGATAAGAAACCCGAAACCCGATGGGAAAACCCGAAACCCGACGGGTAATTACCCGATTAAAACCCGACGGGTTTGAGATGGACTTTAATAACCGGGTATGGGTTTGGGAATACATAAACCCGACCCATTGTCATCCCTATTATGTTCTTAGGCTATGTGTAGTGGAGAGACTACAAGATGGGCATTTTACGCATGTGACATCCAGTCAACAAATAGTAGGTTTTTGTTTTAAGGGTGTAATGGTGTTGTAGACCAATATATATATCACCCACACACATACTAATATAATAATATTAAACACAAAACACAATCAGGTGAGAAATACCCCCCCCCCCCCAATCGCCCCACAAATTGCCTGGGGGCGGTGTTGGCGCCCAAAGTCGCCCAAATTAGCCCACATTTATCACCCACTACGTTGGGCCTTAGTGTCTTCTATTTAAGGCAGGACAATTGGTTCATGTTCTTAGCTTGTGTTAGTGGTGTATTCATGAACTTTGTTCTACGGGTTCGGAAAATTTCGATGGACGAACGATCGATTGTCAGTAACTTAAGTTTTTTTTTGTCAGTAACTTAAGTTTTTTTTCTACGTGTTCGATGTTGAAATATCTACTTAATTATGTAATGTCAAAATACATGAATATATCATATCACTAAAGCATATATTTGGGTTCGGTCGAACGTGTACCTCAAAAACTGTATACGCTCCTGGATTGTGTAAGGTGTGAGGTACGTATGGTAGCTTGCTCAACTTGCCGGTTTGAAAATAGGCAAAACATTAGAACATATCTCTTTGTGTCGATATTTATATATAAAGTATAAAAATCACATATTATCTAATATAACTAAATACGAAAGTTGGCGCCGCACCGACTATTGTATTTTTTTTCTTTTTTCTTTTTTGATTTGTTTTCTTTTTGTTTTGTTTTTGTTTTCCTTTTTTTTTTTTTTGTTTTTTTTGTTTTGTTTTCTTTTTTTTTTGTTTTGTCCTTTTATTTTGTTCTGGTATCATAAGCAAAAAGATAAAGCTAATCGATAGAACTCTTTTATTTTAGGTTCGGTAACATAATGAATGTGACAGAACCAACCAAAACGTAACGCTAACCGATCGAATTTTTTTGTTTTAGTTTCGGTACCGTAATGAATGTGATGGAACCGACCGAATTTGCGTAGACTAACCGCCTCAACTCCTGAGTTTGACCAACGTCACCCCATTGGCCAACCTCAATTTATATAAATTTTTTGTTTTACTTCTGGTACCATAACCAACGTAACCGAATGAATTTTTTTGTTTTAGTTACGGTACCGTAACGTAGATCATGGAAATCGAAATCCTCACGTAGACTCGCCCGCATCAACGCCCGAGACCGACGTTGCTCGGGTTTTACGAACATTCGATTTTACCAACTGACGTCACCTTATTGGCCCGCATCAATATTTGTATTGTTTGTTTGTTTTTGTTCCGTCACCATAACAAATGTAACCAAAGGCGTAATGAACATGCCGGAAACACATCAAATTTGCACAGACTTACCGCCTCAACGCATGAGATCGACATGGCTTGGGTTTTACCAACGCCTGAGTTTTACCGACTGACATCATCCCATTAGTCCTCTTTGATTTTTAATTTTTTTTGTTTTTGTTTTTGTTTTTGTTCTGGTATTGTAATGAATGTAACAAAAAATGATCGAATTCATGTCGAGTTAACGCCTCAAAACCCGGAAGCCACGCAAAGCGGGGGTAAATTACTAGTATAGAGTAAAAGAGAAAGTTGGTGCCACAAAATGGTTACTTTATGTTTTTATATATGTATTAATGGTTTTGAAAGAAGATACAAGTATTGGAGTTGGCTGGGTGGTTATGTTGGTATGGGAAGATGTTTGTGCCGGTTTTGGGCGCAGGTTCGACTCCTTAAAGCAGTAAAAGATCGTTACATTTTTTATAATTGTGTTATTTATGTTTTTGTGTAACGACCGGGTTTACCGACCGTTTTTTGCCGGTTTTGGGCGCAGGTTCGACTCCTTAAAGCAGCAAAAGATTGTTACATTTTTTTTAATTGTGTTATTTATGTTTTTGTGTAACGACCGGGTTTACCGACGGAATAAACATTGTTTTTAAATTTGTTAACAAAAAAATTATAATATGTTATACGAGTGTTGTTGAGTCATTGTCTCAGCGTCTGGGCCTGACTGACGCCACCCCAGTGGCTCACCTCTATCTTTATTTTTTTTTTGTTTTCATTTTGTTTTAGTTCCAATACCATAACGAATGTAGCAGTTATCGACTTGATTCGCGTTGACTCGCTGTTGTCGTCCTGGACCAACCGACGCTACCCCATTGGCATACCTCAGTTTTATATTTATTTGTTGTTTTCAATTTGTTTTAGTTTCAATACCGTAACAAACGTAGTTAATATTGACTAAATTCACGTTGACTCCCCTTTACGACACCCGACTTTTACCGGCCGATTTTACCGCGCAACGCGCGGGTAAATCACTAGTTAACATATATAATAAGTTTCAAGTTTTAATTTTCTTTCACAAAAATCCAATATAACTTTTTTAAACATTATTAAATGATGTCTTAATATTATAAATAATTTGTTGACCACACTTTTTATTTGTTATTGTTGTATTTCCGCTGGATATTACTATAATTATAAAGTAGTATTGCCACTATATTGTTTTATTCTAAAAAATAAAATAATCCCAACGTAGCTTAGGAAAAATAAAAATAAAAATAAAAAACTGATTCTTTTTGTCTTTTGTTGTCTTTAAAATTTTGATTATATCATAATAATTTTAAATAGTATATAAAAAGTTTATTTTAAAGAATGATTTGATACTAAAAAGACAAAACAAAAATAAAATAAAAGGCTTGAAAATGAAGATAACAAATGTTAGTTTTTTACAAAATCATTTTAAAAATAGTAATGCTTGTTATTTAAACAAAACAAAACAAAACAGTTAATTTAATACTTGCATTATTTTTTCAATAGTGTTAAGTATTTAATGCCGTTAGTAATACTAATACTATAATAATCATAAGTATTAAAATGAAATAAATTTACCTACTACAATGACTTGACACATTATCTTTGTTTATAAATTTAGGAATTGAAAGTATAACAACACAATTAAACTAACTCACATGTTTGTGGTTTTCGTTTGGGTTTGGATTAGGAAACATTGGGGGTATTAGGTTCCGATTATAGGTGTGGAAAATCAAAATTGGTATATCTGATTAACCCGAATAAGATTTGCAATATGTTTGTTGCATGATGATTTGAATGCTTGGATGAAATTTTAGACTTTATCATGAATCAAAAGTTGATTATTGCAATTGATTTGAGAGCGATCGAGACGAAACGCTGTAAACTGAATATATGCACCACAACACATAGATTCACACATCATATATGATTAAACATATAAATCGCATGGAAATTAGGTTTGATTTAGGTTATCGATCTGATCTTCTCCCAATCTTTGAAATTGTGAGTGATGATTGCCTTGTTGTTCTCTTGATGGTTAGATAAGTTTTCAATAAACCAAATTGGGATATAGGCATAACCTTCTTGTAATTCAGTTAGCTTATTAAATATACTTATAAAAAAAAGAACTATTAAAGTACCTTATCAACACCACTATTACCCATGATCCCTTCCATAAAGAAGAATTTTTCATAGTATCTTTGTGGGTCGTGTCATCCCATTCTATCTCTCTCTTACATGTCAACCTAAAAGAGCTTGTGGGTTGAACTTAATTTTACAAAACATTACTATGACACACTAATTAACTACAAGCCAATACAAACAGATACCATCATACTCAAGCACCCAAAAAGGCCAACAAAGAGATCAGCATCCCTTAAATCAATCACTAACAAGTTAATGATGGGTTTTTCATTTCCATGTTTAACATAAAAGCTGAAAAACAAACACCATATGGACTTTAATTGTCAATATACAATGTTCCACTTATTTTTGTGTAACAAAAGAATATTTTTTAAGTATATAAATACGGGTTTGGGTAAAATAGAAAGATTATATTTTATAAGAAGGCTAAGAAAATCTTAAATGCTAGATAGTATAATAGATAGCTAAAATTAAATGAGATTTTTAGCAACATAAAAGGGTGCCGAGGGTACTATCGTCCATTGTATTTTTTTTTCATTTTATTTTATCATTGTGTTATATCATCGCGTTTTGTATACAGTTATGTTATTTCATTATGTTTTACAGGTTTTACAACTTGTGATTTAGATCACTACTATTACCTCATCATTCAATCCCTCTGTCGTCTGCACGTCTTCAATTTGCTACCACCTTCAAATGCAACTTCAACATGCATCTCAACTGTCATGGTGCCCGCTACATGCCTTTATTTCGACAACAAAATCATGCATTTTTCCTTCAATTCCTTTGAAGCCACAGATTTCTCACACGCACTCAAATTATGCATCTGGAAAGGAACAATAAACGCCACTGCATCGCATACTATAGCGTCACCAATCACCTAGTGGCGCTTCACTCAGACTTAAACCCGTGAATAAGACACATGAGTGGGATTCGATCTCGTGATTTCAAGCAAAAGAAACCTTTAGGTGTACCTAAGATAAAACTCCAAAATGAAATCGGCTCCCCGTATTTGTCTTAGAAGCATAATAATAAACTTCATTTTTCACTTTCATATTAAAAAGTACTTTGTCTTTAAATAAAAAGCAAAGTAAGCTTAATTATATTAATTATTGGATGTACTTTAATCACCGAAAAAAGCATAACTCTTTTGGGTAATTATTAGAGATTGTGTTCACAATAATGCTTTCAAACGACTTTTTATTCACTAGCTCTTTCACACTAACTTGTCACGAATCGGTATTATACATAGGCATACGAGATGTCGTCTATGCCTAAGAATGAATGCATAAGTTCAAATATTGACTAATTTTTGAATCCCATAAGATTGAAAAGTTCAACAATTGACTTGTTAAGATGCAATAAAAAGTTTGATTCACGGACTATAGTCATATACATACATATAATTATTTTTAACCTAGAAAATGTTCAAAATAGAGTTAAGACAAGTGACATATCGGTATTCAGATTGATTTTTAATATCTTAAAGTGTAGAAATTAGGTGGAAACGCATCCCGCATACAAGAATGTAGAAATCTTGATCTGGTTCATAGGTAGGAAGCTTTGCTCTAGCTCATATGCATGCGCAATGGGAGGTGTACATGTGGTTCGAATGATTAAGAATTTTAGAAATTATGCATGTCTTCAGACACGAAAGCAGACCCAGTTTTGTTCTAAAAAGTTTTTTGAACAACTTTCATAAAAAACAACCCAAAACCTTCCTACCAAGACAATAGCAAGGGCTGGTCCCATAATACAACCGGAAACGAATTACAACATTATCGATTTTCACTTATCCCAGTCTTAACTCATACAATTTACCCTATTTTTTATCCCGTTTTTGTTCAAAATGGTAAGTTTTCCACTTTTCCTAAACCACTTTCTTCTCTCTCAATTGCTAAGTTTATAGATAGTATGGCATTTATGTTCAAAAGGACAAATGTGTCTCTGAAACCAAGTTAAGAAGGATTCAAAAGTATGAACTAAGTTGACATTAGAAGCACTCAGATGTCTTATATGACAAGTTTAGAAGAACTTAGAAGTCTTTAAGCTTTTGTGGAATTCTTACCCTTAAAATTGCAAGAAGTCTAACATTAATTACATTTTTATAGTTAAGACTTTAGTGCAATTTGCATCCATGTGATTAACGCCCATATACAATTTGAGCATCTGTGGTGGATGTTTTGCACGGTGAACACCTGTAGTCTACAATTTTTCATAATGTGAACCGGCTATTTCCCCAACGTTGTCTGCATTAAACTATTTGTTACTATTGATCCACGTAGAGGACTTGGTCCAGTGGCGGAGCCAGAAACTTTTTCCTATGGGTTTGAAAATTTCGATGCTTGATTTTTTTTCTGGTGTCAAAGTTTTCGTGCCCGAATGGGTCGGGTTGGGTCGGGTCAGGTTGGGTTGATCATTCGATAAAATAAATAAAATGCAATATCACTATCATAACAAAAATATATCGTTAGCATTCAATAAATACAAAGTCATTAAATATAAAGATATTGCATATTATAATTTTTACTTACGTGTTTTCATGTTTTGAAAAATATCTTCAATCGCGACTTTGAAAAAAAAACTCATTCTCAATACAACAAATACAAGCATAATTTATATAATCGTCACCAAAATGATTATGCAAATCCGACTTCACATGCTTCATTGAAGAAGAACCTTGAGGCGAATGACGAAGAAAAAAGTTGATCGATTGCCGAGTCGATTGGCCGATGCTTTTATTTGTTTATTAACTAAACTTTTTATAATAAATGGGTTCGATTATACATTTTTAAAACGATAATGGGTTCGCTCGCTGAAAAAGAATGAGTTCGCTCGTTAGTTCAACACCATAGGTTATATATAAAACGAAAAAGGACCGGGTTCAGCTGAACCCGGTGGTTATAGAGTGGCTCCGCCACTGACTTGGTCCATGTCAACATCTTTAACAACAAATGCTGGACAGATTACCATTAAGATCTCTCCTAGTCTCCCATACACCTCTCACGTCTATGGCCAGGGCATTAGTTTGGGATTAGGTTTAGAGGGTATATTTTTCTTTCTTTTCTTTTATTTTGAATAAATCATTATTTCTTAAAAAAAAATTTAACGACCACCAAATTGAATGTTATTAGAAAAAAAACGCTATTAAGAAGCTAAACCCACCAATAAACCAATAAAAATAAACAAAGACCGCCAACAAAATAAAAATAAAACCAACAAAATGCTGCTCCAAAAATGTACAGAACCCCCAAAACCTGTCAATCACAACCACTCGCTATAACCGAAACCTACGCCAATCTTCCCAAGTACACCCGAGTCTCCGTGATCTATCCTTTTTCCCAAAGGAAACTTAACACTTTAATATCCTCCATTAAACTTGTGACATGAATCGGGCTTCCACAGTGAACCAACTTGTTTCTCTTCTTCCACAAACACCAAACTGAAACCAAACATATAGCGTGAAACACTCTAGACTTTTCCTTCCAATATGAGGAATACTTATGCAACTCCAAAAGGTTCCGGAAGCAAAAATTAAATAGATCATGCATCTTGCACCATTGAGAGACTAACGCCCACATCGTTTGAGCCAAGCCACATGAAACAAACACGTGTTCAATCGTTTCCTCCGCCTCAACACATATCAAACAAAGTGTCACTAAACGGTATGTTTCTTTTTTGCCAATGCATCAAATGTCGGTAACCGTCCAAGAACCCTCCTCCAAGCAACGAAGCCAACTTACTTCGGAATCAAATTATTTCAATCGAAAACGTATTCTATATAAGAGTTTTTCACCAACTAAAACCTTAAACTACGAACCAAGAACACTCTGAAAGAGTCAAAGCCCCATACAACTTCAAGAGGGACATAAAATAAATTTAACTAAAATAAAATAAAATTATATGATAATTAAAAAGAACCGTCCGGTCCATGCTATTTCGCCAAGTCTCTTCGTCGCTTCTCTCTTTCTCTCTCTACTTTCTCTCACTAAACCTCTCGATTTCGATTTGCAGGCAGATGATCTAGCAACCATCTTTATCCAAATCCACCACTGACCCACGTCACATCTTCCCATATAACACACACCCATCTTCTCAATCTCACAATCTCCATACCCATATCCTCAGATCGAACCTACGTCGCTTTACACACCCATAATCGTCTGTACGTCTATTTCATCTTTACCGCGTTAATCTAAGTCAGTTTCAGTTGCTTCAGCTGTTCTAATTGCAGGTAATTTGTTGACATACGTGAGGTACATGTGTTTCCCCAAAGATTGTTGTTAACATGCACTTCGTACGTGGGGTTTTGGGTTTGGTTTTGAATATGCACGCCAGGTGTTCGACGAAATGCTAGGTTGAAGATGTCGAGTAATTTGGTGGTGGAAGTACGGAGAGATGAGCTGGCGGCATGCATGACATGTCCTATTTGTAATAAGTTGTTTAAAGATGCTACTACTATCCCTGAATGTCTGCATACATGTGAGTAGTTATATGTTATATTTTTCATCTTTCATTGTTATCAGCTACTACTTTAGAGGTGGATTTTGTGTTATTTTGTAGTTTTATTGTATAATTTATCATGATTCCCTATCTCGGTAGGGTTAGTTGGGGGTAATGTAAACTTAAGGTTGCTGAATGATCGATGGTAATTGATCAAGTTTCTTGCTTTAGCGGTCTGATTATCATAAGTTTTTGTTTTGTGTATGAGTAATTATGTCTTATATTTAATCTTTCTTCATTATAATCAATCGCTACTTTTAGAGTTGAACTTTGTGAACTTGTATAGCTTTGATGTGTAATTTGTTCAATTGGTATTTTGGATTTCAGACATGATTCCAAAATTATAGTATCAGTAGGGTTAGATAGGCTTTAGAGATTTTGTAAATTAAAGATTGCTGACTGATTGATGCTAAATGATCAAGTTTCCTGCTTTATTGGTCTGATCATCATAAGTTTTTTTGTGAATGTTGTTGGGAGATTTGTATTTACTATCGTGTTTTATGAGTGTTTTGAAGTCAGAGGCTGAAGAAATTGTACAAGCATATGTGAAGAAAGATGCATGATTTTGAATTGACCCCCAATTTTAGAATATACCCTTTTTAGTTTTGACTGTTCGAAATTGTATTAGCTAGTAAAAGATCCTTGTATTGTTTAATTTTTGTTTTGAATTTGAAACTTTGAATTATACAAGCAAATGTGATTAAAGATAGAGGTCGGTGTTGTTTTCGTTTATTTTTGTTGGAAAACAGAGATGAGTGCATGATGCCTTCTTATTGTTTGCGTGTGAGGACATTTAAATTTAGGTAAAGGGTTTAAAATGGGCAATTAGGTTGCATGTTATTGCTGTTTCACTTATGATAGTAACATTCATGTTTGGATTCTTATCTCCTATCTGATTTTATGATTTGTTATTTACTTTTGCCTCTTGGACATAATCCAGTCTGCAGGAAATGTATCCGTAAGAAAATTTCAGATGAAGAACTTGAATGCTGTCCAATATGCAAGATTGATCTTGGATGTGTACCTTTGGAGAAATTAAGGTCTCCCCTCCCCCCTCTCTCTAATATCGAGATAACGTGGCCAAACACGAGCACATCATTTGCCACATCATCATGTTGACATTGAACCTGTACAGATTACTTTAAACCAAAGTAGTTGATAATTTGAGGGTTTTTATAAAAAACTATAAAAACTTTTACGTAATACATTAAACATGAATGAAGCATAAAGCATTTGTCTTTAATGTTCATTCTTATTTATTTTTTTTATTTTGTGTTAAACAGGGCGGACCATAATTTGCAAGATGTGAGGGCTAAAATATTCTCATACAACGGAGAAGAGTGAAGGCCCCTGAAGTAGTGGCTTCAGTTACACTACCATCAAGGCGAAAAGAGAGATCACTTTCATCACTTGTGGTCAACACTCCAAGAGTGTCAACACAAACCCCATTGTCCGGAAAACGGTCAAAATTCAACTCAAGGAAGAAATCTCGCGGGCCAAGTTTCTCTGTTGAGAAGCGGGCCAAGAAAGAGGATGATTCCATGGATGATTGCCAAGAAAGTTCCAGCTCACCTGAGACTTCAAATAGGATCAAATGCAACTCGAAGCAGGTAAAAAGACCAATAATTCTGTCTAGACGTGGTAAAACTGGCGGGTAGTGTAACATGTCAAATGGGGTTGGGTAAAAAATAGTGCTTTAGTTACAAAACCATACTAATGAAACAGTTATCTAAAATTTTTACATACATGGTATAGGAGATTATAATCATTGAAATATAGTAGAGAGAATCTTGACCCGTTTGACTAATAGAGATAAAGTATACCCCGGGTTTTTAAATGTGTCCAATGGGTTTGGATGAAAATGGGGGCTTTAGTTACAAAACAATTATCTAATCTTTTTTCATATATGTATAGGAGGTTGTAATTATTAAAATACAGTAGAGAATATGTTGACCCCGTTTTGACTTGTTAGAGATTTAATATAACCCATAAAATTTTCATCTTTTAAACAATTGTAAAAGGATCAAATGATTTTTCTGTCAAAACGAGTGCTTTAGTTACAAATTTATTCTAATGAAACGGTTATCTAATCTTTATCCATAAATGATATAGGAGATTGTAATACCTGAAACACACTATGGGAAAATCTTGACCCATTTGACTTGTTAGATATAAGTTATAACGCATAAATTATACATCAGTTAAAGGGTCAAATGGATGGGTTCGAGTAAAAATGGGTACTTTTTTATAATGTCAATACTGGCTTCGTTTGGTTGGACCCCTCACCACATATATGAATATATATATTTTTTTCAGTTTGATAAATAATTAGTGTTTTACTATGCTTACAAAAACTATTAATCACCATCTTGTGCTTAATTAATAAATTTAATGAAAGATAATAACAAACATGCAGAATTCTTCAACTGATGAAGAAAAAGAAAATGGTCAACCATGGGACAAAAAAGTTGACTGGAAACCATTGAACGATCTAGTGGAAGCAGCAAACAGGAGTAAATTATCAAAACATGCTTCTCAAGGACCTATTATTAAATCAGAACCGTCATACACGTTAAAAGTTGATAAAAACGGGTCCAAATTGAAAGGAAAAGACGCGTTACAGAGATCTAAAATTCCAGATGATAGACATGAGGTCGATGATGCTACTGATTCGTTAAAACCTAAAAAGTTAAGAAGAAAACGCAAAAAGAAAGATGGCGATTTAGAGGATTCGGGTGTTGCTGCCGCTCAAACGGTGGTGGTTGCTGGCGGCAGTAATGGTGCCCGGGAGAAAAGAACATATCCTATTTGGTTCCAGCTGGTGCCATTTGTAGAACAGTGAGGACTTTGTTTTTCTTACAAGTGGCAATTTTGACCCGTTAATATATAAACGGGTCAATGTGTGCCCTAATGAAATGGGCCAAATGGGTTGAACATGTTGAGAAACTTGTTTTTTATTGCATAAAACTGTCTAAAATCATCATATTTAACAAGTTAGATTATTACTGGAAAAATATGATTTTTATAATAATATTTGACATGGTAGTTATTAATAAAAAAGTGTTTTGAGTCAAAGTCAACACTACCACAAAAACTACTCTTTTTGACCCGTTAATATTTGAACTTGCTAATTTCGTCCCTACTTAGTGAAAACGGGATAAATGGGTTGAACACATTGAAAAAGTTAATGCATAAAACCTTCTAAACCATTTTATTTAAGAATTTGAATTATTGCCGGAAAAATATGATTTTTGTAATAATATTTGAGACACTATTTGTTAGGAAAAAAAATGAAAACATGTTTTGTGTCAAGGTCAAAGATACCAAAAATGACCCTTTTGACATGTTAATATTTGAAAAGGTCAAACGAGTGAAAACTGGTCAAACGGGTCATAAATCTTTCTATTAAAAAAGTTAGATTATTACTGGAAAAATGACTCTTTTGACCTGTTACTCAACCAGGCTGAGCTGACACACACCCATTTTGCCACATCTAGATTCTTGGAATCCTTTTAAAATAGATTTGAGTGAATAATAAATGCTAGTTTGTAATTGCATATTGCTGATTTTCTTTAAATGTTTTTCAGGGAAGGTGAACCCTTGCGCCAGATTGAGGGACGCTATGTTAAATTAAAGTGAGTTATCTCTACACATACATGCATATATACATATTATATCATATATGCATTAATTATATGAATAAGTTATTCGTCTGATACTGGTTTGTTATCCTGTTGTTTGTCTAACTTTAAGAAAAATGGATGCTTAACAAAAAACTAATAAAAGTTAAATGATTTGGGTGCTTAAGAAGTTGGTTTCTGATTTAAACATGTATTTCTGTATGTAGTTGACGCCATCAAGAATTTAAACGACAAATAGTTGACCAATATAATAAAACAGATTAATTTGGGTTATGTTTGACTTCTGACAAGCGAAACATGTAAAGAGTTATTTAGCTAATTAAGAAAAGGCTAAAATAAGTCAAACAGTGTATTCAAATGCATAAATACTTCATGAATCACTTTATCAAAAACTATTCTAATAATATAGTTACTAACTTACTATAATCATATTTAGCACTTTACTAAACACTATTCTAATAATATTGTTACAGTGATGGAAATGTACCAATTTCAATAATCCAAAAATTGGTGATGAACAAACTACAACTTCCAAGCGAAAACGAGGTAAATTACTCGGGTTTGTGGGCCCTCTTTATATCATGTGAAGGAACCAAAGATATAAACAAATGTGTTTTTGTTTGTTTTGTTATTTCAAGGTTGAACTGAGATGCATGGTTCAGCCGGTGGGTCCCACGCTGCAGCTGCGTAATCTAATGGATCAATGGCTGCAGGCTCACCCGGACACAATAACCGCAAATGTTGGTTCATCTGCACATGAATTTGTCATGGAAATATCATATGCCAAGAAGGCTCCTGCTCTAGCTGTGGTCCAGTGAGTTTGTGAATCGCGATGATACATTGAGGGAAAAGGGCTAATGATTTTGGCTGTGTTGTTTTTAGTTTATGAGATTATAAGTTGATATTTGGTTATAACTTTTAAGTGAATTTTGTTGTTCAATTTCTATTTGGATCTGTTGTTCAAGCTGTATTTTGTGAGTCAAGTTTTATCTCGCGGTAATATGTTCAAATTGGTGACTAAATGGAGGGATCAAGTGTAATTGTTTAGGTTAACTGAACCATCGGTTAATTGTTTGATTCAGTTAATTCGGTTATTTGTTCACACCTATTAACACATACACATATTTGTTAACAAGTAGATTACACGAAAAGACATGTTTGACGCAATCAAAAGTAACAAGTTAAATAACACTATCAGTTAAACCTGCTATGCGTGCCATAAACGAGTCAACCCGTTTTTAATCGTGTCATTAATATGCCTACCCGCGTATAAAGGAACAAACTTCTTCAAAAAGGCATATAATAAATCCACTATACAAACAACAAACTTTCAAATCAATTCACAATACAGTTAATTACAATTACAATTTACATTCCTTTTTATATTCCAATAATCCCAATCTCAGCAAGTATCTCCTTGCAGCGCGGATCGATCTCCTTAACCATAAACCCGATAAGATTCGCCACACGACTCTTCCCTCGCACCCCATTCTTATCCGTCAACGAAACCCGAGCAATGCTCTCATCATCCATCACCTCGGGGCACTTTTTATCCGAGCTCTCGGTGAGCCGCACATCACAAATCTCCTCCTCATGGTCTCCGGAAACAGTAATGCTGTACATCCCGTTGGAGTCGCTCAACCCCTCTTGTTTGCAGGTCTCGGATCCAGACTCACGTTTGCGGCAACGGAGGGTGACTTTCGTGTTTGGGACGGGGTAGGAGATTTTGGTAGGGAATTGTATGCGGCACGGGTCGCAATAGACTTTGCCTTTGACGACGAATGTTTCGTCGCCGCTGGATGGGGTGGGGGATGGGGATGGGGATGGGGCGGTGGTGTTGGTGGAGGTGGCGGTGGTGGCGCGGCAAGTGGCGGGGCCGACGATTGAGAGGATTGTGCAGAAGAGGGCCAATGCGGCGTAATTCGCCATTTTTTATATAATATATAATTTTGGTGGGGGACAGATATATTATTATTGGAAGTTAATCCTGAAACGGAGGTAGAAGGTGGATAGGATTATCAATTAAGAAGTGGTGATGGGAGGAGGTGTTAAATGGAGATTAATGTGTTTTGATGGGGAGTAAGAGGATTAGAGGAATTGGCGGGAATGGTGGTTAGTTTTTTTGTCACCAATGGTTTATATTGAAGCTACATGTATTTATACAATATGTTGGTATAAAATTTTAATACATTATGTATTCGTGCATTTAATATTGGCGTACGATAAGTGAATATTTAACGCGTCTTATATTCATGATAGTCAAGTATGTCATTAAGTTCTGCTAAATGTGAATTGTTTTATTTGACGTATGATTCATAACTAGATTTCGTTATTATAAAGTATTTTCTACCGAGCAAGGAGGAGGTTGATCATATTTTGTTTTGAATGTAGCTTCTTGATGGCAACACGTCTTATATTGATTCATGATAGTCAAGTATGTCATTAAGTTTTGTTAATAATGAATTGTTTTATTTGACGTATGATTGATGATTCATAACTGTATCTTTTGTTATGAGCAAGAAGGAGATTGAATCGATTGATCATATTTTCTTTTGAGTGTAGCTTTTTGAAATTTGCTTAGATCTTGGAAACTACCTTCTGATTAGTTATAAGTCGGAACCTAAACAGAGTCCAAGCTTAGCTATGCTTTAATTTGCTCGCTAATTTAGTTAATTTGAAAAGCAAGGAATACGTTAGCTTTTAGAAAATATGTGTGTCCCTCTTTGAAGATGGCGGATGAGATCAAACTTTCAACCTATAATTGGATATAAAAATAGGGCTAAAATTTGCAACTTGTCATGGTTGGATTGAGGTGTTTCTCGCTTTTCCTTTCTAAACTATAACTTGTAACTTCTTTGTTGGTATGAGCTGGACCAGAGTCCAAATATTGTAATTTCTTTGTTGCCTTTGAGCTGGACCTAAGAAGTGCAAATATTGTATTTAATTTAATGTAGTTTTGTAATTTTAACTAGTTTACGACCTAGTTCCTTGCTATGAGCTGGACCCGTGTCCAAATTAGCCCAGTAATAACAACCCAACAAAGTGAAGAATCTCATAATTTAATGAAGCAGACGATTGTTGAAGGAAATAAGGAACATGATGAATAAGTAATCGCATCTTCTTATCCAACGGTAATCTTATTTTCCCACCCCCTCTTTTATGCTATGTGATCTGCTTTAGTGTATAATAATACACTGTGTAATCATTATATCAAATCAACAGAACCATAGTTTCTTACTTCCTAATTTCATTATCACAATTGTGTCAATATCAGATCATAAGCCAACCCATTGTGTCAATTGAACCATAGTTTCTTACTTCCTAATTTCATTAAACAACACTACATAGCATAAGTCAACCCATTGTCCGAGACTCACTGTGATAAAACCCGGAACTTAAATTTCACTTCCCCTTAAATAAAACCCTCGATAATAAATAAATAATATTCTCCAAATTCTTGTCAGCTCTACTTGGATCATCGCCTCCGATTCTCGATTAGTCCGTCCGTCCGTAAGGTTATTCGAACGATCGGAAGAAAGAATGGTGTACATTGTATCGTGGGATGATTTCGTCGAACGATCCGTTCAGTTGTTCCGCACTAGCCCTCAAAACGTACACACACTTCAATTCTCTTCATCTCATTATTATTATTATTATTATTATTATTTTCGATCTAAATCATAACCTTGTTGAATATTTTTATTATTTCTATACAGACTCGATATGTGATGAAATACAGACATT
Source organism: Bidens hawaiensis (assembly GCF_021521415.1). Taxonomy (NCBI): domain Eukaryota; kingdom Viridiplantae; phylum Streptophyta; class Magnoliopsida; order Asterales; family Asteraceae; genus Bidens; species Bidens hawaiensis. The sequence continues at coordinate 238,582 of NW_027491591.1, forward strand.
ATAAGCTTTATTTTTACTAGGAACTGCATATTTTACTCATCTGTTTTACATATAAACCTCTCTGTCATAATATACGCATCCCGTAGGTTCTTTAACAAACCTCAAAACATGACCCTGAACTACCTTTATTTCCCTGTTCCGTTTTCTTCCCCGCGCATCTGTTTAAACCAATGTGCCAAAAGGCTGTTAACTCATGTGGTGTCACGTGTTGATCTATATTTTAAGGTGTGTTCTACCTCTATAGTCATCGACGAAAATCACTCCTTCTCTTTCTTGCTTTGCAAGATTGGCATTAAAATTGCATATCACGAATATGACATTTTTTTTTCTGACAAAAATGTAACATCTATCTTTTAGACATGAAAACTTTATGTACGTGCTCATAAGATACGTTTAATATTGTGGATTGAAACTAAGTTGTATGAAGATTGGAATTTTAAAGGAAAATGCAGCTCAAATTGTAGTTGTTTGTTCGTATACTTGTGTTCATTTGGGGTCGGGTAGAGTAGGGTGACCTTTTTTTGTTTTGAAGTTTGTGTTCAAATTAAGGGATTTAAGTTCCTAACACGATATACAGCTAGCTACTGTAGATGAAATCACATGTATTAGATGGGGATAATTATGGTTCATATTCAAAATAGCCTCACCTTTTTTTATTTTAATAATAATCTTTACACTCTATGTTAGTTTTTTGCAAACTATTAACTACTTTAATGACAACATTAGCATTCTTTCCTCTGTTTTTATTGGTCAGGTGAACCTTCTAAACAAGGCGGATTGAACTAAAAATAGTATTTTATTCTGCATTTGGTTAAGTTTTGTCCCAAATTATATTTCATTACAATAAGTAGTCTGTCGAGTGTCGAATTTGGCTTCAAACATTGTACTATTCCAACAATATTCTATTCAGTATGCAATATCACTTTGGGCGACTTTAAACCTGTGCAACTCATTTCTTTTGATTTTTTGTGTTTAAAATCTCATTTTTTTTTCTGCCTGTTTGATCATTAGAGAAAAAACACAATCCTAATCGTTCTACTGTTGTGGATAAACTTATTGTAGTGTCTGAAGTTCAAAACCGATCAGGCACAAGATGCTAAAAAGATGGAGAAGCTTAACAACATATTCTTTACCCTCATGGCTCGCGGTCCCGAAAGTATTCTTTTTATACTTTCTCCATTGCATTTTACCTAATTGTGTTTCCGTAATCATAATCAACACATTAGTTTATTAATAAAAAAAACTGTGAATAATTGTTTGTTTTTTTTGTGCAGCTGATATAACAGAAGTCACTGGGAAAGAACAAGCAGCACAGCCTCCGAAAAGAGGAAGAGGAAGGAAGCAATAACTCTCAAGCCATATTGTTATTGGTATTCTTGACCCCTTTTTAATGCTAAATTTACAAATATTAACCTTTTTTAAGTTGTATGAATTGGTAGATCTTTTGGGGTAGAATCTTGGCAATACTTTATGTTTCTACTTTTATGCTTTGCATTGGACATAAGACACATTTCGTATGGTTAGAATTTATAAACTTTTAAGGGGAGACTTTGCATCATGTTAAACTTTAACCCGAAATGATTTACAAAAGATATGGTTACTGGTTACAAATTCATAGCATAAACATGATATAAAAGTATAACTTGTGATTAAACAAACATATATACAATTAAACACTAGTTAAATTTCAATATTAGGGTACAACATAGTCAAAAGACTAACTAGCATACATTCTATAGCATAAAAGCCGTTGATTCTTTGGATTTTTTTGACAATTCTGAGAAACGATTTTATTAATCAAGAACTCGAACTGAAATCATCAAACTAAAACCAAATTACAAGAACATCTACAAACTCAAAAATTTGTTATTAGGTACCAATCCCTAAGACTGTAAACGACCATTGACCCGAACGAATGAATCCAGAAGCTCACATGCAGCGATGAGTTGCAGGTTTGTACAATCTAAAATCTAGGTAGCTAGAGGTAAGCGGTGAGAGTGATGAATCATCTGAATATGTGATCTAAAGCAAACAACCCTTCTCAACCTTACTCAAGGAAGTGTTGAAGAGCTGGGCATTGAACCAGGTTACGGACCCGACCGGTGTAAACGACCCAGGACCGAACCGGTTCTACCCGATCTTCAGGTATGAACCATGTTTGAGTTTCTTCCCACAACCGACCAAGACCCGCCGGAACCGGTTTCCACCTCTAGCCGGTCAAAACCCGAACCTGACCTGACCAAAACTTGATAAAACCTGGCAAAACCAGTCTAAAACCCAACCATACTGGAACCGGTTCCTACCCGACCCGGTTCTTGGCTTTTGTTGACCAAACCGGGAACTGGTTTCTCCCCGGTTCCGGTTTCTGAAAAACCCGGTTTACTCACCTCTAGTTCTCACTGATTCACAGCTCCTGCCTCCCGGGCTCATCCAGTAATTGAGATCCAAGCCCACTGTCTTCCTCTTGTGCACAAGCCCAAGAAGCCTTTAACTATGCATTAAAGCCCAACTTTTACTTCTTTTTCCAGCCCGATTTCATCACAATTAAAAAAAAAGCATATAAGAATAAATAAATAGAATACCACAACTCATTAATATTAAACATGTATACTGTATACGACTAGTTTAACTATTTTATATCTATAACACACCTATTAATTTAAATTATTTAAAAAAATATATAAAATTACATAATCTAATTTTTCGTGTTTTAAACAAGCAGGATTTTCAGAGCCCTAAACTTAGTGAAGAACACTAGCATGTATACTTCGATAACACCTTAAATTAGCTATTGTAATTTTATTATATATTAAAATTAACGATAAAAAGTAATTCAAAACCCAAATAATTTGTCTTGTATTTAATTATTTATCTTCTGAGTTGATTAAATACACTTGTCACCCTAATTTCAACCAAACCGCGTTTTGTTCCCTCTTCTCTAGCGTGTTTCAGTAATAGTATTAAAAATCAAAATAGGGATGATAAAGATGTCTAAAACATTAATGTAAAGTACTTTTAATCAAATTAACAGTTTTTTTTTTTTCTTTTTTTTTGAACAGTATATTAAAAGAAAGCAACAAGAAGCTGCATAGAGTCAACAAACCTAACAGGCAATACAAGAAAACAACAAGAAGCTGCATAGATCACCCCAAAGGAGAGTCCATCCAACAAACCCATTGAAGCATCTCATCAACGACACTCAATCCTTAAGACACGACAAGGAAAATTAGCCCTGATTGACCAGTCAACTTCATTGTACTTGGACCTAAGTTTGAACCACCCGAATAAACTTCTTTGTATTTCTTCAACTGAGAAGCCGGTAGATAATGTCCGAGTGTTAAACACCCTTTCGTTCCTTTTTTTCCAAATGAACCACAAAGAAGAATATATGATTGCAGTCAGTAAACGCCTTTCCGTTTTTCTCTGCGGTTCCTCCGAGACAGTCAAAAGTTGCTCGAAAGAGTCAAGACTCCCAGCCGCTCCAAACTGAGACTAATCTCCAGATTGCTTTAGCCCGGGGACATTCCAAGAAGACGTGTTTCGCCGATTCAACCACCGAAACTCAAACCCGACAGTCGCTAGAAGTCAACGACAATCCTCTAGAAACTAAATTAGGTGCTACTGGGATCTTGTTTTATAGCATCCTCCAAACAAAACAATTAATTTTTATCGGCACCCAAGTTTCCCACTCACAAATCAGAACACCATCGCCGTAGATGGCGTCTGCCATAAACCGTCTCATAGCATGAACCGTGAACGTGCCAGAAGTGTCACTATTCCAGCGCCACCCATCCTCCTTGCCTTTGTTGAATAATAACATTCCTACCATCTCATTGAGATCATTTAAATCTGACAGTTCCTCAAGGGAAAAGTTGGATTTGGACCATTTAAAAGCCACATACACACACCCAGTAGCATTTGAGGAAACCAAGTCACTAACCAAACAACTTTTCTTGATAACCAATTTGTAGAGTTTCAGGAAGAGATCCTTCAACGTGAATTTTCCTAGCCACACATCCAGCCAAAAACGAGTCGAGTTACCCGTCCAGACCTGTCTGACAAACGTTCCCTTCAAGTCGATCCCGAGATCATCGAATTTTTTACCGATCTTTGCAATGTTTTGCCAAGGTCCACGAATGGATTGTTTCGCCAATTGACCATCTAGTGGAAAGATTTCACATAATTTACCCACTCCACCACCATTTAGCGAGAAAGGCCAAATTCATCGTTTTGAGACAACCAACGCCTAACCCACCAAACCTTTTAGGCTTCACGACGATGTCCCAGGCAACCCAAACATATCATAAGCTAAAATAGGAGTTTAAAATCAGGGCCTCATAAGAAAATGATGAGATGTTTATCAACCCTATTTCGAGTGATGACATATCATTTTAATCGATTTACAAAAGACACAATTCATGCCTATTAAAGCTAAACTGAATTTTTTATAAAAATTAAACGGAGTAAACCCTAAATACTCAATCCAAATTTAATTTACGAAAACAAGATAAAAACCTACTAAAATAATTAAGAACTAGTTTTATATCCGTCGATGGACAAATAGTTTAATGTCATCATAATGACAAAACTAATATGTCATCCACATATTAGTCTAAGTTTTGGATTCTTAAAAGCCAATTTCTCTAAGAAAATAATAAGATAATCATAATAAAAGTTAATATTATATTAATACTTAACAAATCCAATTACATTAAAAAGATAGGTAAATCAGCAACAAGTTGTGTCACTGTTCCCTCTCAAATATACTTATACATCAAATATATATAGCTATACCTCTTTCCTGTAATTTAACATTTCTTATTTCATATAATGTGTGAATGTAATAGATTAATGTATCGGTCAATTTAATGAATGGATACACGTGACTAAAAGTATTATGATACAATGAATCTTTGATTGTTTACTTTGTGAGACTAAGTAATTCAAACGACGATGGACTTGATCCTAGTCGACAAACTGCTAGTGCATGGTTGAACATGACTAAAAAGAAGGTAATTTGATATTTGAATATAGTTTAGTTCAGCCCCCCTACTGCCGTACATACTTTTTTTTTAATTTTATTTAAACTACGTGTTACATGAATTTATATTTATATTGTATTTTTTGGTTTTATTTAGACAATCTAATTAAGCTATCAATTATATTTTAAATAGTTAACCATAATCTAATATACTATTATAATAAAAGACTACTTACTTGTGCCATTTGTTACTCCCTCAACCATTCTCACTTTTTAGCTTTTTTTCAAAAACATAAATTCAACAAACATTGTTTTGGATCTGGTCAACTCATTTGCAATACCTCCTAAAAATTCGAATTCTTTGTTTATATGGAAAACTAAAATCACGATTTACTAACTATTTAAAACTTTTCATTATGTATTTTTTTTCATAACTAAGATACCTTAGTTGTTTATTTTTTCGTTATTCATATTTGTGTTGACTATATTTTGTTTAATGTGCAAAGTTTTAACATTTTCATTAAAAGCACTTTATTTAATATTTTTAAAATTAAAAGAATTTTAGTTAAATATTAAAACCATTGTTAGTTTTAGCTGAAACTTTGGAAACCTACAATTCTTGTTTTCTTGCTAAAACTCTAATCATACGAATAATTATTAGTTTTAAACCTTAAAATCAAGTATTAAATTATATCTTTTTCCTTATTAATACATATATAAGTGTGAAAACAATCATGGTTTACTATGTGTTTAATATTTCAACAACTTTCCAAATGAAATTATTTAATCACACGGGGTGTATCAAATTATAGATATTCATTATTTAACACTTTTAACTAATATAAATATGAGTGATTTGATTTTTTCAGATTTTCCTAAATATAAATCAATAGATTATTTTAGGTAGATTTTTTTAAGAAATAAATCAAGGGTCTAATATGCACTGGCGAAGCTTAGTTAGGGCCTGGGGTCCCCCCCCCCCGGTTTTTTGCGTAGTCGTGTAAATTTACCCGTTTTCGTCCGAAAATTTTTATATGTAGTGTAAATTTAGCCGTTTTCGGCCGAAAATTTGAGCTCGGCCCCCTCCGTTTATGAAATTGTGTACATTTTGAGTCCCGCCCCCCCCCCCCCCCCCCCCCCCGGTGTCTTAGTTCAAGCTTTGCCACTGCTAATATGATCAAGCTATAATAACGGTTTTTTTTGTTTAATCTGGTCAGCTCATTTACCATGATTGTTTCCTGTAAATCTGAATTCTTTCATTATTTTGAAAACTACAATCATGTTTTTTTAATTGTTTTAAATAACTATAGAGATAAACATATATCAATTTAATTAAAATTGCAACTTCTTCTTAAAATAATCACCAATCACACGGGATTAGTATTCAAAGTGTAAAACATTATTTATCTAATATTTTCAAGTACTATATATAAGAACATCCTTTGGTATTTTGCTAACTCATACAGTAATCAACGTTTTCACAACTATGGCAAACAGGTTAGTATGTCTTTTTCATATTTATGCCAATTGCATTCCTTGTGTAATACTTTCAACTATTTCATATATTCCCTGATTATATGACTTTTAATTGTAATAAATAAAAAAAACTTGAAATATTTCAATACCGATCGGTTGGTGACAGCAAATTTACATGCTCATTCAACTTCTGATTCAATTAGTATAATACTTTGTATTCTGTTAGTATAATATTATTAAAAGTATCCAATTCAATAAAAAATAACCAACATATATCTTTTTATTTGAAAGAATCCGTGTTCTTACATGGACGGTTATATGTTGCCCTGTCAAGAGTTACAAATAGACATGTGTTAAAGAATTTGATTCTTGCTAAACAAGGTAATCTAATACAAGCACAAATGTAGCGTACAAGGAAATGTTCTTATTTGTAAAGTATTTGTGTAATGTTTCTTTTGTAGTTTATGTAATTTCAATGTAAATTGTAATTGTATTAACAATATATGATGATTTCGTCTTTGATTGTATATTTCTTAATGTTTAAATTTTAAATTGAGAAAATTATAATTTGCTTCCCTATGCTTTATGGGCGGGAGCACTTTACAGGCCCGAGTCCGATTTTGCGTGTTGCATGCCACTAAAGTACATGGAGGCAAATCATAATTTTCTCTTTTAAAATTTTCATTAATTACCCGTGTAATATACGGGCCTCAACCTAGTTAGTATAAAAGAGAACTTTGGTGTCACAAAGTGGCCTACTTTTGTTTTTATATATGTAATGTAGTAATGGTTTTGATAGTTGACATATGTGAGGGTGTTGGTGGGATGGTGTTGTTTGTAAGGTATGAAGTGTTTCTTTCGGAAAGCAACCAAGGTTCGAATCCCTCATGGGAATGATGGTTTCTTTTTTCATTGTTTTATTTATGTTTTTGTAAGTAGAATGGTTTGTCATACAACAATGACGGTTTTTTTTTTAATTGTGTTATATATGATTTTGTTTATGGTAGAAAGAATGGTTTGTCTTTTAACATTACTTTGGTATGAACCAGATAGTTGTGTTGTTAAGTGAAATGACCGAATTTGCGTACAATCATCACATTTAGTTTCAGTATCGTTACAATAACGAATATTGACCGGATAACAGTTTTCTTTTTGTTTTTGTTTTGTTTTTTATTTCCGATATCGTAACGAACGTGACGGAGACCGACCAAATTTGTGTAGACTTATTGCCTCAACGACCGGGATCGACAAAACTCGGGTTTTACCAAAGCTAAAGCTTTAATGACCGACGCCATACCATTGGTCCACCTCAGTTTTTAGATTGTTATTAGATTTAGTTCCGATGTCATAATGCAAATAACCACAACTGACCGAACTCGTGTCGACTTACCACCTCAAAGCAGACACCTAAAATGCTTGGGTTTTACCAACGTTTGAGTTTTACCAACCTGCCCGGCGCAACGCGCCAGGTGAAACACTAGTTATGGTATAATTAACAAGTTTGGTGCCGCAAAGCCCCGATTGGGCTACTTTGCGGCACCCTATTAGTGGCATTTTATTATTTTTTGTGCCTTTTCAGTTTCGTACGTAATGAATATAATTAAAACCTACCGAATGTGGATTTTGTTATTGTTGTTTTTTATTATTTGGTTTTAGTTACGATATTGTGCCGAACGTGACAGAAACCGACCATATTCGCAAAGACTCATGGCGTTTTGTTTTAGTTCCGATACCGTAACGAAAACTGGCTGAATGCTTATTTTTGTTTTATAGTTCCGGTACCGTAACGAACTTGGTGAAAACTGACTGAATTTGCATAGACTCAACCGCCTCAACGCCCGGGATCGATAACAGTCGCGTTTTCCAAATGATCGAGTTTTACTGACCGATGTCACGCCATTGGTCCAACCCAATTTTTACAATTTTATGCTTTATTTTTGTCTTAGTTCTGATACAATAACGCATGTAACTGAAACCGATCGAATTTACGTCGGCTTACCGTATCAACGCTTGTGTTTTACCACCTGCCCAGCACAACACACGGCGAAAAACACTAGTTATATATATATAACTAAAAACCAACTTGCGAAATTTGGTTTAATAGTTTTACCATTAAAGTTTTAAATATCTATCTTTTCATCACTAGAGTTTTATAGTTATTAGTTTGGTCTTTGTAGTTTTGTAAGAAACTTTTATATTTGATCTTTTGGTCCCTATAGTATTAATTTAGTTTTTTAGAGCTTTGTCACCTGTGTTTTAAACATTGACCTTTTGGGCCATAGAATTTTGCCACCTAAATTACAAAAAAAAATCATTTTTCCCTCCACTCTAATAATAAAACTTTTGTTTTTTCAGCTTTTTCCATAATATGCGTAACCTTACAATTTTGACCATCAAACTATTAGTCTTCTGACTTTGGTCACAAAATTCTACACTTAAAAATAAAACATTTAAACTTTCAACTTTGGTCACAAACATTTTACTATAATGTATCGATTTGATGTCGACCGAGTCCCTGTCGTGTCCCCATGTGTTATATATTTGATTATAAATCAACTTGAGAAGTTTGGTTTTCCATAGTTTGTCACTAAACGTTTGAATATTAACTTTTTGACCCTTAGAGTTTTAGTTTAATTTTTAGTCTAGTTATGTACAATTTTGTTACTAAAGTTAACTATTTAACTTTTGACCCCTCTATTTTTAGTTCTTCAGAGATTTGAAGCGTTTCAACGAACAATAACCATTTACTATTGAAAATAAACAAAATGTAACCTTGTTGGCTTTTAAACGATAGCATTAAGCAAAACGATTGAAGAACATGTATTTAAAATGAACGTCTACCAAATTAAAAGACATGCGATTTTATATTAATATAATTATTATATTGTAATATAGTTCAATGTTGATTCCTTTACATGAAAGCGAATGATGACTTTTTTTTGTTCACTTAATTAATACTAGCTACATTTTTCACGTTTTAAACGATGTTACCAATAGTTTGATTGTTTCTTTACATGAAAGCGAATGGTGCCTTTTTTTGTTCATTTAATACTAGCTAAATCTTCCGCGTTTCAAACGATGTTACACATGCTTAATCTTGATATTAATTAATTGGTGGTGTCGAATTATTTTTTGTATTGATATTATTATCTACCTGATTTGATATTAAAATAATTTTTGTATATATATAGTACATTAGATATTAATTTGTAATATAATTATTCTATTTTATGTCGATGTTGTATTTTTTTAATGTATTTTTATTGATAGGTCTGTACTGTCCATTTAAATATGCGTAAATAGTAAACTATTAAAAAATAGACAAAACGGCAAAACAGGTTGTTTATGTTTTCATGGTTTTTCAATAGTCGTCTTTTAGCAAACTTAATGACACAAGACGTATTTCATGTTTCAAATTGTCCATATCTCTGGATCGCCACCACCCGACCACCAGCTCAAACTCGCCGCCGGACTCTGCAACTGCTGATTTCCAGACCACCGCTGTCCGCCCTCTATTCTTTCTCTCTTTACACCACAAAACCACCACCAACCAAACAACCAACGCCACCTCCACAACTTCCGTCACCACACCAGACCAACAACGGTCATCGACGTCACCACCGTCAACTCCCGAAAAAGATGGCGGCACCTAATTAAGTTCGTTCGGCGGAAATCGCTATCCGGAATTCAATACCTTGGAAGTCGGAATGCTTGTGCAAGTCTCAATCTGTCATTCCCCTAAACTATCAGGTCTTGATTTTCACCGGAAAATGCCGACGGCAGGTCGGAGCCCTAGTTCTTGGCCGGAATTGTGTCCCTCAATTGGTTGCCGGAGAAGATGACCACGCCGGAATTACGGGAGTTTCGTATCTTCTCCTCCACTGCCACAAAATTCATCCAAACTCCGACTGGAACCACCTCACTATTTTTGTACCTCTTCTGTTTACCTCTAAAATGATGATGATGGAGGCTGATAGTGATGGTGGGTGCACTGGTGTGTGGTTGTGTTGTTTATGAATACTTGGGGGATAAAGATGAGGGTTTAAAGGAGAAGTATGTTTATTTATTTAAAGACCAAAGGTTTAAGTAAATTAGCAAATAATCCCTGAGGGGTAAAAAGACTAAATTGTCCTCACATGAGGTGCACATGACTGGATTTAACGAGAAAAATTAACCCCCGTTAGCGAAAAGGACGAACCGTGAAAGATTTTTTTAACATGAAAGATGTTTTTTGTCATTAAGTTTGCTAAAGAACGACTATTGAAAAACCATGAAAACATAAAGGACGCGTTTTGCCATTTTGTCTAAAAAAAATATTTAAAGTTAATATTCTAAGCATGTTTATGATTACTGTTTTCTGCCTTTATTATAATAATTGCATGATATTGATTTGTGAAAGATGTTGGAGAAGGGGGTACAAAGAATTCGGATCCACGAGACACGCGGTTTGGTAGAAATTAGTTAAGGTGACCGAGTACGAGTCAACACAAAGAAAAATAAAGACTTATTTAGTTGGATTTTTTGCTTAATTATTATTATTATCTAGTTTAATGAAACAGCTAGCTCATTTAAGAATTAAGATGCTTTTAATCAAACTTTCTATTCTCACTTCTAATCAGTGTTTTAAAAACCGACCAATATTACCTGGTGTATCGGCGACCGCAAACATCATCGAGACGATGGAACCGGTTGAACTGTCGTAAAATCTTGTTTTACCGGTGCATACCGGTTTATACCCATTTTCAATTTTGATGTTTAATAGCTAGCGGCTTTCCGATTCACTACTAGAAAACAAGTCATTTTCTCACAAAAAATTACAACAAATTTCATACGACAATTAATTTCAACATATTTCCAACAAAAAATAAAATATAAATTCCAATAGTTTTTGTAAGAAAGTTGTAAGAAGTTTAAAACCACATGTTTTTGCAGCAATTTTGTATAAAAAAGTTATTGGAAAAAGATTGAAAACAATTTTCAAGCATACGTTTTTTTAAAGCAACTTTTTTGTTGAAAAACTTTTAGAAACTGAATTTTCCAACAAATTCAGTTGTAGAAAGCATCTCTTTTTCTAGGAGTGATTCCCATCGCCCAACTTTAGTATATTATGATTTTTGATAATAAAAATTCCTTATTTTATATTGTAGGAAATGAAAATAGTTATCTTATGAGGATAGCAATGAAAGTGAATGGTGACACCAAACCAAAATGAGTAATTGCAAGCCAACATCCACAACAAATACATGATCCGAACTATCACTGTGCATGGTGGCACTCCCCTCTCATCACCCACAGATTAAAGAGCTTTTGTTGGAGCACTACAATACCTATCTCTCACACAACTGATGCAGCTTTTAAGGTCAACAAGTTGTCTCAAGTTATCCATGCACCAACCACTACTCATTGAAGTGTTCTCAAACACCTCATTCGGTATCTTCACGGCTCCATACACATGAGTATTTTGCCACATCACAAATCATCATTACAACTTCACGCATTTACTGATGCCGACTGGACACGTGAGTACGTGACAATTATAAATACCAAAATACCACTGGTTACATTGTATATGTATGCTCAAATCCTATTGAATGGAGCTAAACACATCAAACTACATTAGTTTGTTCATTAATTGATTGTGTGGTTGCTTCCACCATCTCCGATATTTATGAATCAATTCATATTCATTCTTGCATGAACTCAATTTTACATCGGTCACAAGTCCAACATTTTTTTTTGACAACGCCATATTTCTTTCCCGCATGAAACATCTAGTACCTGACTTTCATTTTATTCGTGAAAAAGTCTATGATCATTCCTTTTGAACCCCTCATATGATCAAGATTGCATCATCTATTTTTAAGATTGGACTCACTACAAGACCGTCATTCTCGCGGAGATGTTAAGGAAAAAAAGGATAATTCAAATTATTCCCTCCGCTCTTATATATATATATATATTGTATATTAAATAGTTTTCTTTGTAATTGTAGTTGCTATATGTCAAGGTCAAAGTCACGGCCATGGTCAAGGCCAGTCTTCTTGATTGCTCTCTTTGATTGCTTTTCATCATGTATTTATATGTTCTTCATTCTTGTTAATAAACAACATAACATAACATTTCATATCATATTCTCCTTGCTAACTTGGCTACGTTTTGTTATCCGGAGAAATGAGTTAACCTTGATCTCCTTCTTAACTTTCTAAATCAAATCAAAGCTATTATTGAAAATTTTATTGCTTATTTGTTTTTCCCTCTTCACATGCAAGAATTACATCATGGATAAAAAACAATTGCATCAACTACCTTATTATGAACCGCGCTTCTTACTAACTTGGCTATGTTTTGTTAACTAAATAAATGAGTAAACCTTGATCTCCTTCACAGCTTTCTGATCAATTGAATGAGGGCTATTATTGAAATTTTAATGGTTTTACCTCTTCACAAGAGTTGCATATCGTTGATAAAAAAAACTCGCACTAACGACCTTTTTATGAACCGTCTTGCCTTGAGGCACCGAAGAAATAGTCAACAATTCTACCAAAATTGCTATAAGATGAAAATTGAATCTTGATCATGCATGCCTCTATTTGTGATCATACATGAAAGAAACATCTAGAGGAATAAATGAATTTAATTGGGTGTTACAGCGAGAGGAATCTAAATACGCATGGTGGCACTTGCGCCTCACGAGTTGTGTTTTGTCCGTGGCACACTTACTGGTCATGGATCATTCGTTGGTTTAGACGCGAAAAAACCCTAATTTCACCTATATATACAATCGTGATGGCTGAAATAGCTACAAGTTCCATGGAGCTTCTAAACACCTCGATTTCATTCAATCATGTTTTCATCAACCAAATCAAGAATTGAAGCCACAAATCAAAGAAATAGCTACATTTGATTTGATTTGATTCTAAATCAAATCAAAGCTATTATTGAAAATTTTATTGCTTATTTGTTTTTCCCTCTTCACATGCAAGAATTACATCATGGATAAAAAACAATTGCATCAACTACCTTTTTATGAACCGCGCTTCTTACTAACTTGGCTATGTTTTGTTAACTAAATAAATGAGTAAACCTTGATCTCCTTCACAGCTTTCTGATCAATTGAATGAGGGCTATTATTGAAATTTTAATTGTTTTACCTCTTCACAAGAGTTGCATATCGTTGATAAAAAAAACTCGCACTAACGACCTTTTTATGAACCGTCTTGCCTTGAGGCACCGAAGAAATAGTCAACAATTCTACCAAAATTGCTATAAGATGAAAATTGAATCTTGATCATGCATGCCTCTATTTGTGATCGTACATGAAAGAAACATCTAGAGGAATAAATGAATTTAATTGGGTGTTACAGCGAGAGGAATCTAAATACGCATGGTGGCACTTGCGCCTCACGAGTTGTGTTTTGTCCGTGGCACACTTACTGGTCATGGATCATTCGTTGGTTTAGACGCGAAAAAACCCTAATTTCACCTATATATACAATCGTGATGGCTGAAATAGCTACAAGTTCCATGGAGCTTCTAAACACCTCGATTTCATTCAATCATGTTTTCATCAACCAAATCAAGAATTGAAGCCACAATCATGAATAGGAAAGCTAATCAATCCCATTGTGACCACCTCCGGGTGTAGAGTTCATGTAAGAAACTTATTTATGTTAGTTTTGTTCTAATTTTGGGATTGAGTTTGTAACCCCCTTGTGATTAAAAAACTAACAATTTGATTGTGTTAAGTGTGACATTCGTCAATTTCGGGTCACTTTTGTTATGTAAACCCGACCCGTTTGTAACCCGAACATTTCAAATATATAAAATATTGGATCTTGTCATCTAAATATATAAAATATATAAAATATTGTTTTTTTTATATTATGCATTGTTTGACCATTTAAACATACCCATTTTTATGCAAACCATAAAAGAATCTTTATACCCAACCCTTCACTCCTTCCCTATATATACACACCCATCTTCTTCATTTTACTCTTGCTACATCTCCAAAAAAAACTCTCTCAAACTCCATAGATTCAAGGTTGTTATTTCTTATGTATTTTTTGAAGTTTTGACTTCTCAAGTCAAACTAACTATAGTCTTTCATTCTAACTTGTTCATCTAACATTTACTAACTCTTGAATATGGTGGTACAACATATATATAATACACACCCCTTGTTTTCTTTATTTGTTACTTCACCGACTTTGGTTGGTTAAGTTTCGAATGTCATAAGGCAAGGCTTTATGGAGGACTTCGTGTTCTTGATATATAATTACACACACATAACTTATTATACATATCACTTATGACTAACTTCTAACTCTTTAGTTTGTTCATCTTATTTACAAGTTCCATGGTGTGGGTTTGTATAAGACTAACCTCGGTTTAACCGAAACTAGTCCAAACCGGAAACCGAACTTTTGTTTACTAGTTTTGTTAAAATAGTTGTTTAAACATGTTTATTGCTAGATTTGAGTTTCAAAAATCATTTTTACAAGTTCTTTGATATTAAGCATATGGAATCCATCTATGAACTCGTTGGGAGATGGAAACCGAACTAAACAGAAACTTTTGTTTGAAAGACTTGTAGTTAACTTTTTTTGTTGTAAAATTTAAGTTTTCTTCATTTATAAACCAATATACAAGTTCTATGATATTTGGGCATGTAGAAACCATCTATGAACTATTTGTGAGATGGAGACCGAACTATACCGACTTTTACTCGCTTAAGACACACAAGTGTGTTTTTAGTTATCAAGACTTGTATATTTCTTTAAAAAAAAAATAGTTTACAAACTGATTTTAATTATTTTTCTTAAGTACTTGGAATAGTTGGATCCAACTTGATCTCATAACATAGTTTGGACCGACAAAACCGAACACTCGCTTAACGTGCGTTGTTAGTTCTAAACAATAGATCTACGTACTTGGTTAAGTGTTAGTATGTTTTAATGAGTTATCTCATAACAATTAATATTTTGGAAAGTTGACTTTGGGTTCGACCATTTGTCAAGACCCGAACCGACAACCCGAACACTCGTTAAAAACCCGTTTTAGTATCTTTAGCCTAATGGAACTTGCATTTTAGCATTTTCCCCACTTTATTACTTAACATTGGTTAAGTAAATATTAAGGTTAGATACTTTAACCCGGTTTTGAGCAAACTTACATTTTTTAAAAGGGTTATTATTATAAATTCTTAAATAGTTACATTTTAAACCTTGAACTTTAATTGATTAGTTTTTGCAACAATTATTTTATTTAAAGATCTTCAAGACAACCTTTCTAAATCCAAGACTTTCTTTTATTTAGGCTTCATACGTTAAACTCGTCGTTCCGGCAAATCTCCAAATAATCAATCTTTCAAGTTTATTACTTGAACGTGAGTAACTTCATACCCTGTTTTCTATCTTTTATTTTGGGGGTGACATTTCAACTTATCTAAACTAAATGTTTTATACTTGGGGTCTTAAACCACAAACGTTGTTGTATACCTTACTTGAATAATTGCTCGATTTGGTGTTCTATGCTTATTTGACTATGTGTTTATCGCTTTTGGATGGTGGAACTATAAATCCTATACCATTTGGCAACCCCTCATGGCAAGGTGTCGTTAACATAATGCAATTAACGATAACTATAAAATCCTAAACTATTTGGCAACCCCTTATAGTTGGGTGTCGCTAACTTGTTAGCGATAACTATTTATCCAATTTTATAGCTATTATTTATGGTTTTGTATACTAGTTTTGTGGCTTTTCATACTATATATCTATTGTTCAAACTTATGAATTGCTCACCAACCTTTGTGTTGATAAACTTTATTTTATGAAATGTTACAGGTTTGCATCTAGGTTGATTATGGAGTTCGGTGAAGAAAACATCACAAACACCGTTAGGATATTAGCAAAAATGAACAATATTTGATTTGCTCTATTTTGTTGTATTTGAGTTATGAATATTTGGTTATGTGACATTTTCGATGTTGTGAAATGAAATGAGTTTGTTAAATATTGTCGCTTTAAATAGTGTCATGCGCTTATGAGCAATCGTTGCACCTTGGCATGTTCCGCCGCCTTTGGTCGGGGTGTGACATTAAGGCTAATAATTCGTTATTATCAGAGAATTAATGTATACCGCATGTATTTCAATGATTTTCACTTGAAGTACTAATTAACACCATTTTGTAACTACTTAACAAGCTAGCTAGTATACATAAAATCTGCAACTATTAACAAAAATTATATTTATTGGTCTATATATTTTATCGAACAAACGATGTTACAAAACCTAGCATACCATAAAATAAAACATTGAACCCCAACCACCATCACAGTGGTCATAATGACGTTGCCGGCAGGTTCAAATCAAACAGAAGGGGTTTCTTGGTTGTCTTTAAATTTGAATCCTCATCATTCACCACATTATCACCTACCGATTTCTTTTCGTACCCGAAATTCAAAACCAAATCACCTCCGGCAGGAAAGTTGTTGTTATCATCTTTCTTCTCAATCATCCAAGGTGAAAATGCAGTGAGGCCGAAGTTCATCTTCGCCTTTGCACCGCGGAATCTAAAAGCGGCCGCGTCATATGCCAACGCGGCCTCCTCGGCTGTGGAGATCGTGCCGAGCCACAGCCGAGTCTTCTTCCACGGATCACGAATCTCTGCGGAGTAACGTCCCCACGGCCTCTTTCGGACGCCACGATAGTGAAATTCTTTTGTAGCTGTTTGTGCCGGAGCGGTCTCGTTACGGTGGTGTAGAGTATTGTTTGTCATCTCCGGTGAATGGTGAGTTGAGAGAAAATGAGGTGTTGCTAATTAGGGTTCAAGATGTATGTATATATTTACTCTCATGGGTCATGCATGATTAAACTGGCCACAAATGAGTTTTTAAGTTTTTACCCTTAGAAGTTATTGAAGTTATTAAACTGACCACAAATTAATTGTATGAATGAAGTTAGTTGTGGTTGTTATTTATTTTTGTCGAATGGACCACCTGAGATTGTGTTTGTCAAAAATGGTTTGCTAAATCTTCTGTCTGTACTAGTGACCACATATTATGAAAGTCAACACACACATGTACTATATATGAAAATGTTTTATAAACTTATTAAAATATATTAACCTTGAATTTATTTTAAGTCTTTTATATCATATATCAATACATGGACGGTTGCAACGACGGATCTAGAAAGAACAAAAAAAAAACTGATTCGTCCTCTTCAGATTTTTAAGTTTGAAATCAAACAATTACATCAATTTGTTAAACAAATACCTAAATGCATAACTAAAATATAATATTTCTACACTTGCCCTCTACAAGTTTTCATTGTTTGAAATTTAGTCATTATATCATATAGAGAACATTCATAAAGACCTAAACAAAGCTTTTATCAATACTT
Source organism: Bidens hawaiensis (assembly GCF_021521415.1). Taxonomy (NCBI): domain Eukaryota; kingdom Viridiplantae; phylum Streptophyta; class Magnoliopsida; order Asterales; family Asteraceae; genus Bidens; species Bidens hawaiensis. Next base: position 256,448 of record NW_027491591.1, read on the forward strand.
GTAGGCTTGTAGCAACATGTAAAACAAGAGTTAACTTAAATAAACGGTATACCGCAAGTTATTTTAATCACATTCTTTGGTTAATAATATTTTTTTTTATTAATTAATTCAATCAACCTCAAATGACTGAATTAGTTATCGATGTTTCCATAATTAAAGAAGTTGCAATGTTTTAAATCTGAAACAAGAAAAGTAAATAAAACATGAATCGGCCTAAATATTTTTAGAAAGTAAAAGAAGTAGATTTCAAAGTAGATAAAAACATATATTTACGAGCTTTTTCCCCCCCATAAATATACTTGAAAACTGAATATTTTTGTCCTCAAACTACACAGTAACACATATGCTGATCATGATCATGGCCGGTAATGAAATGTTTTGATTATAGAGTTTAAAATATTAAGGCTTGCGAGATACTAATTGGAAATAAATAAATTAATATATTGTATGCTTTGTACTAAACCAAAAAAAAATGATTATTGGATTAAAATAATCTCATCTTTAATGAGTTGACCAATAATAATCTCACATGAGTTATTTTCCTCTGACAGTCTCATATTTTCCATGTTTTTTGTTTTATGATCCCCCGTTAAAATTAATTAACGGGGTCAACCTTTTGCTGATGTGACTATATGAGTTGGCATTTAAAAATCCAACGTGGTTTTTTTTCTTATCTAAAATTAAGTTTTTTTATCTTCTTGTACAGTCCATCGCCCGGAAAGATAGACACAATAAGGTCTGTATGGCGAAAGGTCCAAGAGACCACCGTATACGGTTGTCTGCGCATACTGCGATACAGTTTTACGATGTGCAAGACCGGCTTGGGTATGACGCCAAGTAAAACTATGGACTGGCTTCTTAGGAAAGCTAAATCCGTCATTGATGAACTTGCTGAGCTTCCAGCGTGGAAACCCACTACAACTCCGGTACCAAGAAACGCAAACCCTAATTCTTCAATTGTGAATTTTGAGCAGAACCCGGAACAATTGGGTCAATATGAGCAACACCCAGATGATAATATTGTTGATAATCAACTGGGTAGTTCTTAGAATTCAAGCTTTTTGCCTCCTTCCCTTGATTTTGACACATTTGTGGCGGAGGTGGTGCCGTAGCTACTCTGGCGGCGGAATCAGGGCTCCAATCTATAGTTTGGGTTTGTATGGGTGAGGGATGCTACGTAATAACCCTAGAAAGAAAAAAAAACCATGTTGGATTTTTAAATATCAACTCATATAGTCACATCAGCAAAAGTTAACCCCGTTAATTATTTTTAACGGGGGATTATAAAACAAAAACATGGAAAATGTGGGACTGCCAGAGAGAAATAACTCTTGTAGGATTATTATTGGCCAACTCATTAAATGTGGAATTATTTTAATCTAATAATAAAAAAAATAAAATAGAAAAATTTTTCTTCTCTTTCACAAAATCCACCGGCTCTCATCTCCATATATCTTTTCCAATGTGTTTTTTTTTTCATCTTCTTCCATTGAAGTCAAATTTCTCAGGAAAATCCTACATCAAAATTGTGATTTTGTTTGTAACTCTTAAAAGTGAACTTCATATACCTTAAATACGTATTTGCATAATTTTAAAATTTGGGTCGATCTTATTGAGACACCGTTATGCCTCTCCACTCAGGCCAACTTGTACCAAGTCATGCAACACCCCGCAGATGTCAACAAAGAACTCCCGAGACATATATGTGGTCCGTAATTTGTCCAGGACCACAAGGACTAATTTTCTATAATAATAATAATAATAATAAATAAGGGATGTTGAGTAAAAATGTTTGTATTCACACAATCACACGCCTGGTTAGTCAAAAACATAAAATTCAACTTTGCTAATATATTTGCCTATTAATTTAGTTTGGTAATCTTTTAATATATACTTTTTATTTTTGAAAAACTAGTTTCACAATACAATATAATGCTTACATCAAGACAAGTTGTAAAATCCATCAAATGCATAGTTTAGCTTTGTTAATAGATGGTTCTCATTTTTTGGTTACATTCTAACCCAGATGAAAGAATATGAATAGGGCTTGTTTATATTCGTCGTTTACCTTTTAACTAAATAAACAAATAAAAGTGGAACAATTCTTTTTTTATATACGTTTCTTAAGAAAAATCACGTGTCCAGGTTTGTTTATGTATGTTCATCAGTGCCGTAAACGAATAAAAACAAGACGCATATTAATGAACATAACTAACACACGCATACAGCATTTAAAATTAAGCACTAATATACGGATTAAAATTTAAAACATCATATGATTCAAGTATATCTAGTTTTTCAAAAGTAAAAAAGTATCCAAATTAAAGTCTAAATAAGTTTGTTTATATAAGTTTATTTAATGAAACAAAATGACATAACGACAACTTTTAGTTCAGTTAATTACTAGAACAAACATTAACACATACCTCATTCGCTCATTTACTTGAATATGAGTTTTAAGAATATTAAAGTATATTTTACTAGTAAATAATAAAGGTTAATGATAAAATAAGTTCACATTTCATTTCCCCCAAAACATATTTCTTTCCTCAAAAGTGAAAAAGACATAAGATTAGTCACCTCCACTATATACCATCACTGTCATCTTGAATGTTGGTGTAAACCCTTTCAGGAAATTAATAAAACACGATGGAGAATTTGCAACCGCTCGAAGCTGCATCGAAGAACAGTCGGAAAATGACCAATGGCTGATTTCCTTGTCACTGCTTTATCATCAAATTGATAAACAATTAAGTTAATTTATACCAAGTCAAAGCAACCTCATTTTTATAAGTTAATTTATACCAAGTTAATTTTCCCTTAAACTATGTTTATATTAATATATATACAAAATTGTCATTATAAAAATATTTTATTAATTTAGAATTGTTGTTAAACTGACTTTTTAGAAATAAATTATTTGTATGAATGAGACTGTCCCTTGATTCATGGAATCAAGACATACGTACACTCATTGGTTCTCATACATTTACTCAACGATGTTAATTAATTATAATTGACTGTGATAATTAAGGAACCATATATATTATAGGGCTTTTCTTTTACTACTATAATCGTCGTGGTCATCTTCATATCATCATCAGTTTTCCAAAAAAAAAAACACACACACACACAACAACGACTATCTCCGTCTTCCATTTGTGTCGTATTAGTAACTTAGGTGGTGGTAGTGTTGTTGGCGGTGATGGTTTGAGGGAGACGAGGGGTGGCAGAGACGGTGTGGTAAAAAAATCTTACGATAATAATAATAATAATTGTGCGAAAAAGGTGATTTTGCTCTTGACATCTATGATTTTTTACCGAAAAAGTTCACGGTGTACAACAACATGTTATAAGAGGGATAGACTCAAACTGCATCAGTGTGCAAACGTCAGAGATGTAAGTGGCTTAAATTTGAAACGGGGTTGCAGCTATCGATTATATGAGTTCTGATGGTACTTAACTCTTAAAAGAATTTAATTGTTATCCTAAATGTGCATTTAATTAAAAGAACCCTAAGGTTCCTTAGTAAGAGAATGAAGATGATTTGATAGGCAAGTGACCTCTTAGCGGTTAAAATTAGCCGTTTAAAAGAAATTAAAAGTATTTTTAAATTAATGTTTTAGACACGTTTATCACCCCAGATTTTAGTTTTAATATGATTATTTTGATTTATGGAAAATGCTGGAGTAGGGGGGACAAAACGTGATTTGGTTGACATTAAGGTGACATATATAGCTTAGAACTATAATGAATAATCAACTAAAAATAAATAAATAAATATATACATAATAAATACAAAACTTATTTATTTCGGTTTTGAATAGTTTTTGTGGTTAATTTTAATACAAATAATAAATATAAATGAAAAAATCTCATTTATGGTGTGTTTTCCAAACAAATGATAATATGATATATAGGTACACATGGAGGAGCTTACAAATCATGTCTCTTTGTTTTTAACATACGGCACGATTAACACAAGTATTAAAACTGAAAACAATTTGTTAATACTTGGTTTGGATAATCTGAACACGACAGTTATATGTTTTATGTATAAATGATGAACCTTAGCCACCTAATTCTAATTATTTTTAAACATAGTAATTGTTTGTGATCATGGGCATATTTAGATTAGATGGGCATATCTAGTTTAGATTAAGGTAGCTATGCTACCCTCAACTTTCTTGGCCAAATCCTTTTTTCATCCAGGGCGGATCAGTATTGAGCCAGGGGTGCATGTACCCTCTTAACTTCGTATTTTTTTCTATAAACTTCTACTATATTAGGGTTCAAAGCCCTATCTGTGTTTTTTTAGTGCCCAAACTCAACTTTCCGAGCCAACTTTTCAAATGCAAGTGTAGTTTTTCTTTCACATAGTAACAATTAAGCTTAGATTATGTAATTGTCTAACCACTTCATCAATTAGTTATTAATATAGTGATATATTTTGTTAGTTTAATCGGACCATTATAAAAATTAGATCACAATATGATAGTATTTAGAGTATCATTTCTTTTTTATAATTCTAAACTATTAAATTTAAATTTTTTATTTTTACATAAGAACGCTTTGTGCCGTAACAATTATGCAAAGGTTTTTATCGACTGTAATATGTATTTTGTTATTGTGTTTTGGGGAAATTTATTGCTTACATTTCTATATGTGTTTTATTTAATGCAATTTCATTTGACTTGACCCATTTTGGTTTAACCCGTTTTAGTTTGACTTGACCCGTTCTATGTTGACATTTTTTACACCCACTGGCAAAATTTTCTGGATCTGTCACTGTTTTCATCGTGTGACATGATCATTAGTTCGATGTCTGTAAGCTTAATTAGGATATATTAATTATTAAACTATTAATCAAATACATTACATCGAATATTCGTCCTACGAATGAAGTTACAAAAACGTTGCAGGCAGGTTTAAATCAAACAGAAATGGTTTCTTCTTAGACGTCTTTAATTTTGAATCTTGATCATTATCATTATCATTCACCACATGATCACCAACAAATTGCTTTTGATCATAACCTAAGTTTAAAGCCAAATTACCTCCTGCAGGAAAGTTATTATTATAACCATCTTTCTTCTCATCCACCCGCGGTGAAAAGCCGAAATTCATTTTCGCCTTCGCACCGGGAATTTGAAGGCGGCCACGTCGTATGCTAGCGCGGCCTCCTCTGCTGTGGCAAACGTGCCGAGCCACTTCCTTGTCTTCTTGCACGGATCACGAATCTCCGCGGCATAACGCCCCCATGGCCTCTTTCGGACGCCACGATAGTGAAACTCTTTTCACGGCGTAACTACAGGTGGTGTTGGTGTTTGCGTTCGAAGCGGTCTCGGCCACGGAGAGGTGGTGGTTACGGTGGTGTAGAGTAGTCGTTGTCATCGCTGGTGAGTTAAGAGAATAAAAGATTTTAAGTTGATACATTTTATGGTTTGAGATGTTTATTAATTTATACACTTACGGAGTCATGGGTGCATGCATCGTTAAGGATACAGGGGCTCGGAGGATACGGTAGAAAGCATGTGTTGGGTAGAAAACATAAGAAACAATCTCATCCCTTCATTATTAGATCCAATTGATGATATTGTTCAAAGCAACACAATATGTTTTTCTATTGTTTTAACGGATTATAAAGGGCAAGAAGGTAAAAGTGTGGTTTTATTTTAAAAAGGTGATTGCTTAAAAGGTGCCCGGTCTTTCGTCTTCAACAGATAGTCCACCTCCAAGTAACCAAATTGAAGATTAAACAAGGCAATTGAAGATCATTGACGAAATTTTAAGTGTTAAGTGACTCGTATTTTTCGCTGATTAGAAATATTAAGGTAAAAAAACGCAAAAAAATTTTGGCTCGGTTTTGTCGACTGCCAGTCTGCCATATATTTAAGGTTAATGACGAAATTCGATGCCGTATAGGCTAGACGGAACTTTGATTTTACACGTTTTTATATGAAGCTGGTGTTATTTTTACCTGGTTGAACCAACACCATGGTTGGTGTTGGGTTGTTTATGTTGTCTTAGGTTGAAATATATGTGTTGTTATTTGTGTTGTTAGTAACAGATAAGCTCGATCTGATTTTGTATACTAGGTGTTGTTATCCTTATGTGCTTGTGTTGGTTTTCCAGGTGTTGACAACAAACTATATTTAGGTTGAAGTATGTGTTGTTTTGTTGGTGCTCTTTGAACCGGATTGTCCATCATATAACTGAAAGATCATGAATATTGAAGAAAATGCATATGATGGTCGAGTAAATTATTAAATTGTGTTCCTGAATGATCATGATCGTATAAGCAATTGATCAAATGTTGGAAAATTGTAACCGATGATACATGATTATAGGAAATTAAATAAAATAAGATTTTGCAACATGACCATAATATTTTTTTTATTTAATTATTATTTTTCATTTACTCTTTTCTCATTGGTTCTTACGATTCTCATCCAAAAAAGACTTTCTATTTAATCCTCCCTCAACGAAAGAGTGGCTAGTTTTTATGCTTAGCCCTTGAACTTTTGAAAAAGTTGATAAATGGACCCTACAAGTGGGACCACCTGAGATATTTTCGGCAGCCTTAAATGGTGATTTACACACCACGTCAATTTTTTTATTTTAACAAATCTCAACACTCATTAGGGTGATTGTTTTTCCATCAATTAACTGTAACACCTAATTAGGGTGTGCCACCTCATCCAATCATTTTCCATTACTAAGGCTATGCGTAGTGAAGGGCTACAAAGTGAGACGAATTGCGACACGTGACACCCAGTCAGCAAGGAATGAAAAATTTTTTTTGGTGTAATGATGTAGGGGCTACAATAGTAATATAATATAATATATATATATATATGTATGTATATATATAACACACATACACATTAATATAATAAAAATAAAATCAATGTGATGCAAGGCGACAAATTCACCTCGCCACCTCCCCTTTTCGCCCCAAATTCGCCCCGGGGGGGGGGGGGGGGGGGGCGGTGTGCACCACAAAAATCGCCCATTTTCGCTCAAATTGTCGCCCCATTACACATTGCCTAATGACGGAATTTAGTGGGGGTGGTGGTAGTTTGATGGGTTTTGGTATACAACTATACATACATACATACATATATACATATATATATATATATCTGTGTGTGTGTGTGTGTTTTTATGTGAGTGAAATGAGTGTATTTGGGGTATGTATATATATATAGAGAGAGAGAGAGAGAGAGAGAGTGTGTGTTTGTTCACCATTACGCTAACCCCCATCACTCGTGATGAAAGGGGAGGCGGCGGTGTTCCAAAGGTCATCACTCATGATGAGAGCCCCATCACAGACCACCCCCGTCCCCCCTAATAATAAGGGCCTCTCCAATAGCTAGTTTGAAAGGAGGTTAAGAGTCCACATGAAGCCTAGGTGGAAGAGTGAGAGAAATATAATAGACGACCGACTCTAAACAAAAAAAACTAAATAGTTGTTTTCATTGTAAGCGAAAACGTTTCCGATAATTGTTAAAAACATTTTGTTTGAATGTGAGAAGAATGAATTATGACATATATGACTGATTAAACCGTGTCGTAGAAGCATAACGCAAGCCAACGTAAATAGTTGCACGCTATGAGCAATGTGATAAGATATATTATATATTATGAACTTTCTTATGCTATCATGAGTTGTACATGCTGCTTTACAAGTTGTTCAGTGCAATGTTGGTTGTAAGCAGTACGTGTTTCTTCTCTATCTGCATTATTCTACCTACCTCTCATTCTCTCAAACCAAACCTTGACCTTCGATGCTTCTCCCTTCCTCTTCTCCTACTCCGCCTCTTTTAAAATGAAATCCCCACCTCGATTTCTAATGTTTCCGGCTTTCATTTTGGTACGACCGTGTGTTGACGATGGTGCTGTCGCCGCAAAAGTGGATAATGCATCTGCCAAAGCTGAAGGCATATACTTGACAATATATAAATTACAAAACATCAAATAAGGGCATTGAAGTAAGAAAAGCCAACAAATTGAGGGTAATTTTTAAATTTGTTGAGCATCTTTGATTGTGTTTTTTTCTTGCAGATTGCGTGGATAGCGAGCGTAGGGTGTAAATCCGATGGCGGTATGCTTTCTGTACACAGGTATGGTCAACGGTGTCAAAATATTCATTCAAATTTTGCTAATTTGCACATATGTTTAAGTTCTTACAATGATAATTAGCTAAAGTGAAACAGTCCAGAAGTCGATAAAGCATGTATGTAAGTCTTTACAATGTCCTCAAGTTGTATTGTGGTTGCACTGTTACAAAGACTACTCCAAAGTTGGTTTTGAAGTTAAAGAGGATTCAATGTCCTATTGTATACCACTTAAAGAGTCTTCTACGGGTGACACATGCTAATTAGAGTTCATTTTATATAGAAGTGGCAAAATTTCCAATTCGCATAGGTTATTTGTAAAAAGTTGGTGTTAAACAGGAATCCAAAGTTTGTATAGCAAAAACTTTAAGCATGAAGAATTGGTTGTCGACAATTTTCAACCCATTTGGCCCGTTGTGTTTTAACTAAGTCGTTTTTTAAATAAAAAAAACGTTTGATAGAAGTGACAAAATGGACGGGCGGGATTGACCTGAAAGACTGTTTGTTCAAACTTCATGTATTCATTAAATAATTGTAGTGTTAAAAGGAATACAAATTTATAAAATAGAAACGGATCTTTATATGAACATGAAGCTTAATATTTATGTACTCATGATACATTAGGTTATATGTCTGGGAAAACTAATAATCAATTTGTTGTAAGAATATCATGTGCCAGTTCCAAAGGTGTAAGATGCCTCATTTGTATACAGAGTTCGTCCAAGAATAAAAGGCTAACAAATATACTTGACTTTAATAAAAAAAACTCAAGGAAAAGACAAAAGTTAGGAATGCTGATGAATTCTATTTCAAGATGATCAACTTCGAAACCTTTGATAAGTTACCGATCAAAACGGGTCGCTTTAGATTGGGTAACATGTCAAAACTCAAACGGATCGGGTCCGGTTGTTTAACTGTCTAAATGGCTCGGGTCAGATTGGGTAACGAGTTGAGTCAGGTTAGGTAACGTATTGAAATGGGTTGGTTTTGGTCGATTTGTTAAGCATGTCCAATTGTTTGTAATGACAGATTTATGACATGTGAGTTATGTGCACTTTTGCCAATCTTTCTCACTTGATGTGCTGCCTGCCGAGATGATCTATAATTGGTAAACTACAGTATCATAGACTAACAAACGTGGTTAATGAATTTTAACAATCACCTTCAGCGCTTAGATACCTTAACTTTTGTTCTAATATACAATAACCCGGTGAAACGCGCGGGTCTTTCATTCTAGTTATAAGTATAATCAATGAATTTTTGAACTAGCTTATTTTCAATTGGATACGAAATTTATCCTTTTGCTGTACAAGGATAAAGGAAAAATAAATGACCGAGCCCAAAAAATTTAGGAATTAGTGATCGGTCATTGTGCACTAGAGGTGCACAAAAAACCCGAACCTGGAAGCGGACCCGAAATAAATACCCGGAACCGGTTTTTCTAATACCCGGGTTTTTAATACCCAAACCCGTACCCGACCCTACCCGTAAGGTACGGATAGGGTATGCATTTTGGCACTAAAACCCGAACCCGAACCGAACCCGATTTGTACCCGGTAATACCCGAAAACCCGATTTGTACCTGGTAATACCCGAACCCGAAACCGAGGTTTTCCAATACCCGAAACCGGGTATTTCAAATACCCGATGTATACCCGAAAAATACCTTAAAAATACCCGAATAATACCCCTAAAAAGTGTAAACTTTTAAAAAATCCAATCTATACCAAAAAAATACCGGAAAAAACCTGTAAATAGGGTTTTTTTCAATACCCGATAATAGGGTATTCAAATACCCGGTTTTAGAATACCCGGTTCTATACCCGACCCGAACCCGCTGCATAGGGTATGGTTTTTAGAGACAATACCCTACCCGAACCCGACCCGATTACTACAAATACCCGGTCATATCCGTACCCGGTCATACCTGAACCCGGTTCCATACCTCCCGGGTATTTAAAAAACCTGATTTGTGCACCTCTATTATGCACTGCTTCTTTAGCCCAAGTCAACTGGGCCTGATTTAGTTCGTAAGCATAAAAAACACAAGACAAAACAAAAAGGAAGAATATTTTTGGCACCATCGTTTTATGAATACCATATTAGGTGAAACAAAAGAAAAAAATGGTGTCTTGTGTAGTTGAACTAAAAATGTAAAATACCGAAATTCCGGTACCGGTACCCGTACTTATTATTTCGGTACAATATTCGGTTTATAAGTTAGATCAAATTTGGTTTTGGTATTTTAAAATGTAGTATGGTTCGGTCTATATGGTACCAGTCTCAATCCAAAATAAAGATAAATTTTTTCCGTCCCTGAACTCCTAAAGTATGTGTCATTTTTAGTTTCTTATTACCAATATTTTAATAACTAGACTGGTTATTGAATCAGCAAAATTATTTATTTATTTGTCTATTAAAGTTAAACTTTTAGGTGTGTGTAATTAAGGTGTAAATGTGTAAATTGTATGGATAATTGTAATTAGGATTATATGATCAGGGGTTAGATACACAGCCCATATTTACATAAAGTAACCTCCAACATTGCTGGTCTAGCACAATTAAACTCTATATGTAGGAGTGGGTTTATGAAGATGTCTGATATTTGATTTTCATTGGAAATGAATTGGACTCTTAGTTTGCTTTGTGCAACTTTTTCACAAACAAAGTGAAAAGACTGGATTAGTAGCGAGCTAAGTTGCATCAAGATTATCACACCAAAAGGTTCAGCCCCCAAGCTCTTTCAGTAATGCTTCTAAATAGGTTAACTCGGCTACTTTGTTGACTAGAGCTTTGTAATTTTATCCTATAGATGATAAAGAGACTGTCTTTTGTTTCGTGTGATTCAAAAGATAAGGTTGAAACCCATGTATATGGCGAATCGCCGAATCCCCTCGTGAATCTACGGTCATCCGATCGAGCAACCAACCTAATGATGTGTCACAACATTTACTTATTTATTGAGTAGAGCTCTTAATTTCTTCAAATAAGAATATTTGAATGCACATACAACAAGATTAATGGTGCAATTCAGGCTCACAGTCTACACTGGCAATAGTGCAGTACTACTACGTTTTGTTGTTATACACTGGGAGAGATACGTGTTCTAGCAAGATATGCTAAATACTTTTAATGGAACCGTGTCAAACAACTGAACAAGAAACTTTAATTTGTTTCTACCCGTTTTCTTCGTAATTTTGTACTGTAATTAACATTCCTTTCAAATAGTTGTAAGATAGTGAACGATTTCCCAACATAAATATCATAATTCAACTCTATTAGTCTTTTATATATGCCAGCTAATGTTCATGCTTGCCTACGTTATTGACTTATCTAAGGCCCGCTAAGGGTATTATGCTAGTGAAGCAATAACATAAATTCAACGCTACTATATTTAGTTTCCTTTTAGGTTATTGTATAAAATACTAATATAGGTGCAATTTTTTTGTGCTTAATAATCATGAACTTGAATCTTTACATTTGCATGAACACAATTCATAGTTTCCGATTATAATACATGAAGGTTTGTCTTAAGTCTGGTTCTAATCCATATGTTAGAATGGCAAGGGCTTGTTGGATGAGATATTTAGTGAATCAACCATTGGCTCGTTGACGACTTGGTTACTCCATCTGATTGAAAGGAATACGCTTTGATTTTTAAAATTAATGACCAAACGAGTCTTTTCAGTTTTTACTAGTCAAGTTGAAGCTTTTTAGTTCGTCTCCAGCCATGAATTTTAAGTACATGCTATAATGTAGAAAATGATATAGCATGACTTAAACTTTATTGAAGATTGTATACCTGAGGACGCTCGAGACATTGTCTTTATGAATTTAACTTGATGTTCATGTTATCGAAACACCTATTAAGAATCAAAGTAAAGAAACAAAAATGTAAAATTATACAAAACATAATAAAGTACAAACCTCTCAACCAAGTACGTAGAAATGGTGCTTGCATCTAATCACATAAAGGTTGAGGGGGATGAAGCCTGGTCCGAAATCACTTACAATCGTAATGATTTTATGAAAGATCTTGGGCCAGCCAACACGCCCCGCAACATATGATGATCTCAAAACTCTTAAGTAACCAAATGAATTAAATTTAGAAGTTGATAGTTCAGGAAAAGAACTTAAATATGAAAGAAAAGATTCATGGCCATTAGGAAATCCTCAAAACACATCCCATTGATGATATATAAAGAAATAAAACATCCATGTGGTCAACTCTCAAGTAGATGCTTAGATTGAAATAGAAAAAGGAAAGAAAGGACAACTAATAGATTCCAAAAACTACTCATATCTTGATAAACACCTCATGTGAACCATTCATTTCAATCCCAAAAAAATTCTAAGTACCCATGAATATGAGAAGTCATTATTAGCATTTGATGCTACACTCACATGACTTTGTATAGTCGTTGACAAATTTGATTAGTATTTTGGCCTTCACAATTTATCTTTTTACTAAGATGGTAAAAGTTGAAATCGTTTATTACATGTATCTTATACTAAAAGATATGTATGAAATGATATGAATATCTAACACGTGTGTGTGTATATATATAATATATTATGCATACATTTATAGAAGAGTCGTATTCCAAGGCTATATGCCATACCATGCTTAAGTCTCAAGCTATGAGCACAAAAGTATCTCAAATAGCCTTTATTGTTCAATTGGACCGATCTATTTAACGTTGAAAAGTGTCCTGCTTTTCCCATTATTCTTTTATATGGAGTATACTTTTCATAGATTATTTTAGAAATATATAAATATATTAAGAAAAATCAAAAAGAAATTCAACTTTGGTAAAGAAAAGATCTATTAACACAGTCTAAACTTTTTATCAATTGAACACTAGTCAACTACAAAGTAAAACGTTAAGGGTTATCAAGTTTGATATGGTAGTAGTGAAACTTTGTTATTGTTGTGTATGGGACATAGGGAATAAAGGTAAATAGCCTCATGAGAAATTAAGAAGAATGCAAAATCTAGATTCCTAACAGGCTTCAAGAGTATCGCGTAAGTTTTCGATAAGTTAATATATCAAACTAAGTTCGGCTAAACATGCCCATTTTATATGAACATGAATTTGATCGTGCAAAAAGAGTCTAGATCAAAATGAGCTCTCTCGAATGTATAATTTTAGAATATATATATATATGTATGATGGGGTGGGTGGTTGTACAATAATGGCTTACGTACATTACGTACGCAACCTTCCAGAGCTTTAGATTACATAACACGATGTGACAGTTTCGTAAATAACCCAAAAACTAGTTCATGATCATATTCATCGATTACAAATAGATTCTGATCCAAATTCTGAACTCCGCCTCTATCTTATCCAATTTCTTAACCCTAATCAGGCTTAAAGTATGAAATCTCAAAATTCAAAAACCAAAATCAAATAGAATGTCATTGAACATCAAGAATCTTCAAATTAATTATTTAATCAATCGAATTTATTTGTAGGAGGATTTAAAATCATCAATCGATTATGAAATTGCAAAATATTACACTCAATTGAGATCTGATTATGGTTCAAAATATTATGTTTAAATGTTCTAAACAAAACTGAAGACACTATGTACATTTAAACGTTCTGATCAAAACGAACACCCTTTAAATATTCATGACAAAATTGTCAAACACTTAGAACAAATTACCAAAAGGAAGTACACACTTAAAACGAACAAATATCTAAGAAGTTCATAACAAAACTTAAAACTTTCAGAACAAAAACTAAGAAGTTCATAACAAAACTAAAAACGTTCAGACAAAAGTCGACGAAAATCATAACAAAAAACTAAAAAGTTCATAACAAAAACTTAAAACATTCAAAAAAAATTTAAACGCTCAGAACAAAAACTTTAAACACTCAGAACAAACATTTAAACGTTCAAAAACTTGTATCTGAAATTAAACTTTCTGTAACATTAACTTGAACACTGAATCACTTCATATAATCTCGTAAATATTAAAAAATAATCAATCGACCATTGATTTGGTCAACGATTTCATCATATGAACAAGTATGGAACATATTTTGACTTTTATCAATTGAAATCAATTTCCAATTTTCAATTCAATTGAAGTGGTGTCTGCATTGGCGTCGATGACGATGGTTGAATGGTCGTAATGTTAATTAGGATGGAAACGAATTGAAAGAATTTACAAACTTGTCACCGCGTGTTTTTTTGAATTCAATGGTGCTGATAGTTGTGTACGTAATGTAGGATAAGAGATCAATGTATTGGATAATTTACCTGTATAGAATTTGGATCGTGTGAGAACCATTTGAAAATTGAGACATTTGAGAACCATTTTGGACAAAAAAATCACTCCAAGAAAAAAATAAAAGAATTATAAAGCCAAAAAAAAAAAAAAAACATTTATCTACATCCTGGTTTCAAAAAAAATTCTCGGTTTGCTAAATTATAGATATATGTATAATACTTATTTTTCAAGTTTAAACACGTATGCACATATGTGCCTACATGTTATTTATTATACACACGTGTATAGTTCAGATATATATGATAATATACATATGTGTATATTATGTAATTGGATTTTTAATGATTATATGCAACATATGTACAATTAAGATTTTCTTTTAAATCGGGATGCTAGATAAACGTAAAGGGGTCTTTTTAGCGGTCCAAAATAAATCTCAAAGTTCTTGATTTCAAAAGGTTCTCTTATGATGTGTGTGTGTGCACAAGTATACAACAACAAAAACAACCGTAGCTATTGGAATCTCACTCATAGCAAAGCTATTGGTAAGACATAGACATAAAAAATCATATAGAAACAGAGATAGTATGGTGTCATGCAAAAGTTACTATCCCTATGAAAGTATTGTAATAGAATTGTACCAGCCCCTAGAAGTCATTAACTTTAATCTTATGTTTTTATGTAAATGTATCCTTGATCATGTCGTCCTAGAGGTGTAAGTCTAACAAATCATGTCTAAATCGCTCATCTTATGTTAGTTTGAGTCTGCCTCTTCTACTCCCCTCCATAATGAGAGTTTCAACAGCTCTAACAGGCACCGTCATGTCTATCCTCTTCATATGCTTAAACATTTCAATCTACCTACACTTATCTTGTATGTTATCTACCCGCTCAATCACTCAAAGAAGACTTCGTTTCTTGTCTGGTCCAACCTTATCTGACTATACACCCATCTTAACATCCTCTTTTATGCTACTTCTAACTTAACACACGTGTCTTCTTGATAGCACATCGATATGATCAATATAACATTCAAACTGCAAATTTGTAGAGTTTTTCCTTTAATTTAGTTGGGAATCTCAAGTCGGCCTATCTTGACGAGATGGGTTATATCTATGTCATGGGTTTTCGAGCACACATCATAAACTAATCCAAATAGCAGGTTCTTTTTATTTTATATTTATTTTGTGTAACATCATTATATAGTTAAAAACTTAAAAATATCATATCTATCTATAACATATACAAACGAAGACATAAAAATCCTACGTGTCGCGATGTGGTCGTTTCCCCTTTTTTTGGAGTCACCAGATTTGCTTGATTTTTAAATGGAGTCTTCTCATGCATTTGACCCGAATTCATGGGTATGGGTCTTACCAAACCCAGATATTCCTTAAACGGGTTATAACATCTCATTAAATTAAAAATTATTCTCACCAAATTATTTATGTAAAAATCCTATAAAATAGGATATAATAAAAAATAATATCTTATTTATTTTAAAAAAGATATATATATTTTTAAATTAAAAACCTGTTTGATAGTAAAATAAATAAACGGGTCTTGGGTCTCATTAAACCATAGGTATATTATTAACTTTAATAAATATTATTTATAATTAAAAAACTAATTTCATAGTAAAAAAATAAACGGGTCTTGGGTCTCATCAAAACCATATAGCTTTTAAACCGGGTTATAACATCTCATTTATTTGTGAAACAATTTATCATCAAACCAAAAGTATATTATTAACTTTCATACAATAAAAAAAAATATAAATTAAAAAATAAATAAATATTAGAACAAACAATATAAAACAATCCCCGTAATATGGGGATAAAAACTAGTTTTTATTAAACGGAAAATTTGGGTTTTGTTGACTTAGTGGCCTACTTGATAGGAAGTAAAGATATTTAAGTATTTAACTAAATCAAATTAACATACTACAGATGATATAGAATTATTGATCACATATTGAAGATGGGCCATCTTTCCTTTTTGTGATCCATATTAACTGGCCCAACCCGGCTCAATATGTTTTTCACATTTTGATTATATTTTTTAGTTTATCCATATTATGTCCTGCTTGTTGACTTAGTAGAGACTTTATGTGATTCATATTAAAGATAATTTTATTTTGACATATGTTGCTATATTAAAAACTAGTTTTTATTCCCTGTATTTCGGTGTTGTTTTGCATTATTCGTTTATAATATTTATATATTTTTTTGGATTTTCATTTTATTTATTAAAAGAAAGTTAATAATGTAATTAGGATTTGATGATGAAAGAGTTTCATAAATAAATGAGATGCTATAACTCGTTTTAAAAGTTATCTCGATTTGGTGAGACCCATGACCCACTATTTTTTTTACTATAAAATTGTTTCTTAATTATAAATATTTAAAAACATGATATTAATTAGTTTCTCTATTTTATAGGAACTTTCATATTAAATATTTGGTGAGATTAATTTTAATTTAATGAGATGTTATAACCCGCTTAAGGGCTATCTGGGTTTGGTGAGACCCATACATGTGAATTCAGGTCAAATGTATGAGAAACTTTCATTTACAAATAAAGCAATCTGGTGGCTTGAGAAAAAGTAGTGAGCAACCAGAGAGCTTTTAAATGTTTCGTTTATATTATAGTTTTTATTTATTTGTTTCTAATATTTACATATTTTTTGAAGTTTGTTTTATTGTATGAAAGTTAATAATATACTTATGGTTTGATGATAAATTTTTTCACAAATAAATGAGATGTTATAACTCGTTTAAAAGCTATATATGTTTGGTGATGCCCAATACTCGTTTATTTTTTTACTATAAAATTGGTTTTTTAATTATAAATAATAAATATCTTTTTTTTTTAAATAAATCAGCCACCTTGATTACATTTCATGAAAATCACACATTTCATACTAATTTGATTTATGGATGGAGCTGCGAATCTCGGTTGTAAGCAGGCGGTCCTCCCTTTCACTTATCTTGGATTTGTTGTGGGTGCAAATATATATGAATAGGTTCATAACCGAGGCATGGCTATGGAAACATTTGATAAAAAATATTGTAACTTTAGAAAGCCAAAACCCTTTTTATCGACTGGAGATTAACCTTACTCAAATCTCTTCTGGAAAGCCTACCAATTTCCTATTATTTTGTCTCTCTACAAAGCCCCGGCCTTGCAACATAATGAACGATTTGGAATCCATTCGTAAAAGATCCTTTGGGGAGGAAGTGAGGATACTAGGAAGATTCATTGGGTTGCTTAGGAAAGAGTTAGAAAAGATTAAAAAGAGAGGGGGGGGGGGGGGGGGGGGGGGGCTGGGGCTTAGCCCCTTGAAGATGTTAATAACTTGCAAAATGGGCTTGGCGTTATAAAAATAAGATCATAATCTATGGCGGAATGTGGTCTCGACCTTCCACAACTCTAGACTTTCTTAGGTCATGGTGCCTCTTAAAAAGTCTCTCTAATTATAGGTAATTTTGACTCCGATATTAGCTAATGTTCTTGCTTAATCCTTGGGTTTCAAGGGACCATTTGAGAATTATCTTTCCTAATTCATATAGATTGAATATAGATACAGGATTGTGGATTGGTACTCTTGACAAAATAATAATTTTTCATGGAAGTGCGGTGGTCTCATGCCCCGCACTCGGCAGTTGAGGTAAGCGAGTGGCAACAATGTGTAACACTCGTAGTTTAAACTGAAGAACTTACTTAAGAAGATAAATGGGTTTAGGAGGGCGATAAATTGAAGATTTTTACGGTCAAGTTTGTGAAGAGTTAGCCAAAGCGGATGGCTTGATGGCGCCTTATACATAACTTCAGAAAGTAGAAATGGACTGTATTCCAACCTTGGCGGCTCTAAGCGTTGGAAACATCCATCTAAACTCTCTTTCATGCGTGCTTTATGGAGAAGGATGGGAAACAACAGGCCACCTGTTTTCCTCTTGATGCGTATCCTCGTTTGTTTGGCAACATGCTAGTAATTGATGTCATATTGGTCATCTCATGTTGGAGCATATGGAGGGCATGTGTGAGCTACATTTCTCTAAGACGAAAACAAACCCAAGAAAAATATTAGAAGACATAACGACTCTTGGTTACTTATGGCTTTCTAATAGGTTTAAATCCAAATCCATATCGTGGTTGGGTTGGTGTAAGCTCAACTTTGTGTGAGATATTCTCTAGTGGTAAATACTTGAATGAATACCGCATCAGCAAGCTCACTCATTCTCTTTACTCCCGCTTACAACATCAAATTCATGTATTTAAGGAGTGATTTTTCCATCTTTCTACCCATATCTCTCTCCTCCAAGTGGATTTGGTATAATTATGGTGTTAGCCCTTTAATTGTTTGGCTTTTTAGACGTTTTATATACAGTACAATTTTAAAAGAAAAACATATTATAAAATCGTCTAATTATCTTAATGAGTTTATGATAAATAACTATAGAACTAGATTCTAACTTTTTAAGCATTGTAGTAATCATTGGGAGAAACAAGCATCCAAAACACATGTAGCCGTCATTTCCAACTTTGATGGCAAGAGGCCACGGGCCATTTATTTGGCCCCAAACTACACTCAACAACTCTGGTTGTGATTTAAGTTTCTTTTTAAAGGTATAAATGTATAATTTAATACGACAATTAAAAACACTCTAAAGCAGATTACGACGAGCGAAAGATTTACATTTCTTTTTAATACTGTCGGCATTCAAAAATGTTCACTAGATTATGCCATTCAAGTGTTAGATGTATATATAAATTACTGGCGGAACACACTTGTGACCCTATTTTAAAATATGAGCATGATGAACATCCCGTGGTTTACATTTACGGGCAGATGAACTTGCATCCCTGCGTTATCTTTCCATTCATTTGGAAAATTAGGCACTTTTCGTTTGAAGACTTGTTTACAACATAAAATTTAACGTTGTGTTCCCAAGTCTCATTTAACAAAAAAAAAATAGAGCAAAAGATGAAAAAACCATGTTCCTTAGTTTTTTCTAATAAGGGAGGGGAAGGGAAAGGAGAAGGAAAATGATGAAAAATTGAAGCATATATTCATCCTTCCAAATTAGAGTCCCAAATTAGAGAGATTATGATATAAAATATATTTGTATAATTTTAACTTTTATCAATTACTAAATTACCCTCATATTTAACTTTCTATTATAGTTTACTTAAAGGGTATAATTGAAAAATTATATTTTCTTTTCTTTTCTTCTCAACTCGGGAACACCTAAATGTTTAGTATCATTTCTTTTCCTTTTCTTTTCATTAAACTCGGGAACACGATATAAAATCACACATTTTCCTTCCCTTAGCTTTCTTTTATGTTCTAATTCCCATCTCCTCCTTAAATGAGACTCAGGAACACAGTGTAAAGTTAGGTTGTCTATCATGTCAAATTACAAGTCAAATAGTTTGGCCCGAACCTAACCGAATTGTTTATTCGTCTCAATACATCAAGTCTAAACCGAACAAACAAAAGAAGTGTTAACTCGAACACAACCATTAAAACGTGTCAAACATGTTAATGGGTTGGCAAGTCGTAAGCATGTTAATAAGGTTGACAGATTGTAAAAACAAGTTAAACAAGTTAAAGGATTGAATATCGATCACACGACCTGTTTAACTAAACAAATTATTCAAAACATGACCCACTTTTAAACGAGTTAAATATGACTATTCAAAATCTGATTACTCCCATGTCATGTACATATTGTGTGTTTTGAATTGTGCCAGAAATAACTTAATATAATATGACTTAAACAAAATACACAAAAGTATTAAAATAAACTTAATATAAGAATTTATGACATTATAATTAATAAAAGGTATGGTGAAGAAAAGACAGAAAATATACAGTGATGTTGACAATCATCATGAAAATGAAATTGTGAAGATATTATTATTATTATTAGGGGGATGGATGATATTAAACCAATAAACCACCAACACCAAAATGCTAATAATAATAATAATAATAATATTATTTTCACCTCCCTTTGATCTCCGATTGCTTCTATCCTCAACCGCCATTATCAAGGTATTCAATTTCAACCCAATTCACAAAATTTGTATCCCGAATTCAAATACCCACAAGTTAGAATTCGTAAATTCGATGCTTACGTTAAGATTTAAGCGATTGTTTACGAATTTAATTGACTAATTGTATTCATTTGCCCCAATTTATGTTTGAGATCGTTCATTTATAGGTAATTTGATTACCCACAAGTTAGGGTTCTTGATTTCGATGTTTCGGTTAAGATTTAAGTAGGCGTGTGAACGAATGGAACGAACACGAACACAGGCATGCTAACGAACATAAATGGACGTCAACGAACATAAATGCACGAACAAAAAATGGGTTCCTGTTCGTTCGCATAATTAAATGCACAAAAAGTTTCGTTCATGTTCGTTCGTTTATTATTATTATTTTTTTGAACGGCGAATTTCGTTCAAGTTGAGTTAGGGCTTGTAATTTCGATGTTTCCGTTAAGATTTAAGTAGGCTTTTAAACGAAATGTTAACAAACATAAGCGGATGTTCACGAACATAAATGAATGAAAAAAGTGGGTTCATGTCCGTTCGCATAATTAAATGAACAAAAAGTTTTGTTCATGTTGGTTCCTTTTTTTTTCTTGAACGATGAATTTCTGTCATTTGGGAGACTTGAACCCACGACCTCCCAACCCTTCGGTGTTTTAAAGGCTTTACCTTTGCCTATTTCATGTTTGTTTATTAAGTTGCCGGATATAAATGAACTTCCTGCCGAACCGTTGATGAACGTTCGGTTGGTTTACAACTTAGATTTAAGGGATTGTTTACAAACTCAATTGACTTATCATAATAATTTTATATTTTGTTTGCGATTTCAACAGCCTTGACTCCTTTATGGTATTTGATTGATCTCATTGAGGTAGTTTCGAGTTATCGAGATGCATAATTTAAGAAAGTACCTGTTTTGACGTGCTCAATCATAAACATACCATTTTGGGGGTAAAGGTTCGGTTCGGTTCGTTACAATCATGGCTGCCACAAATGAATTCATGCATCACTTATCAATGGCTGCCTGTGAATGGTTCTTGATGTTGTTGATGTATCTTGAAGCTGCATTGGGTTTGATCCTCACCAGATTTGCTCATCAATGTGAATTACAAACACCTTGTTTATATTGCTTCCGCTTTGATCATGTTTTTGGTGATAAACCTGATTCTTATTTCAGTCATTTTTGTAATAAACACCAAGCCGAGGTTTCGTGTTTGATAGCTTGTGATCTTCATCATAAACTTTCGGATGTGAGAGAAATGTGTGATGACTGTTTCATGTCAATCGTGAACGGAAAGCGTGATCAGGTTTCCAAGTTTAAACCTTTCTTGAACAAGAATCTTGAGCGTGCACCTTCGAGTACCGGCTTGTGTTCGTGTTGCAAACGACCATGGAAACCGAAACCGAGACCTCAAGTAAAGTTAGGGTTAAGAAACTATCAATGCACCATCCTCCGTTACCAGGCCGGTACCGCCGGCGGAGTTTTATAAGAAAGGCCCGTGATAAGATCTCAGGCACCATGACTCCTTGTAGTGTCGAGAGTAGTATCCACGTGGACACTGACATTGACGCGTTATCTGATTCGGGCTGTGCTGATCTTAAGTTTAACTCGTGTTCTTCTGAATCTGGTGACTCGTTTTATGAAATCGAGTGTGAAAATGATGGTTTCGAGGATTTTTCTTGTGTTATTATACAAAAAGCAAAATCTTTTAACACGACCCGTAGCAAGAGTTTAACGAGTTCAATATCTTCATCATCGAGTGCTTCGACCAAACACGGTGTAGAACAGAACGGGTCTCCAGAATTCAATCTAGATTTGCATTCTGTTAATGATGACGTAGAACAGAACGGGTCTCCAGAATTCAATCAAGATTTGCATTCTCTTAATGATGATGTGGCGTCGAGTTACTCATCAGATAAACATGAAGGTTATGAATCACCGGGCACACACAGTGTAGGTGAAATCAAGAATGACTGTGACATAGAAAAGCTAAAACGACAGATGGAACACGGTCGAAAACAGTTGAGGTTATTACACAAGGAATTAGAGGAAGAAAGAAATGCAGCTGCAATAGCTGCTGATGAGGCAATGGCCATGATTACAAGATTACAAGAAGAAAAATCGTCTTTGCATATGGAAGCATTACAGTTTTTAAGAATGATGGATGAACAAGCAGAATATGATATGGAAGCTTTAGATAAAGCTAATGACCTTATCACTGAAAAAGATAAAGATATTCAAGATTTGGAAGCTGAGCTGGAGTTTTTCAGAAGCCGATACGATGATGAAACTGATAATTTCAAAGAAAATCACACGGTAATTGCAAAAGCTATGAACTTGTTAGATTCGAGGGTTAATAATAACAACCCGGTTTTGAATCTCGAAGATGAAAAGAAGTACATTTTACAATCTTTATCAGAGTCGGAAAAGAAGTTTTCTAATGGTAATATTGGTGATAAGTCGTTACAGCAAAGTGAAATTGAGAATGAAATATCGGATCTTAATGATTGGTTAGAAGCAGTTGAATCTGACCGGGATTTTCTTGAGCATGCATGCAACACGGTCCAGAGTCACGTGGGATCAGAGTTTATTCAAGAAATAGCCCGGCATTTGCATGATTTGAGGAGGGCTCGGTTTGATAGAAGATACCAAACGGTTGATTGAAGCTACATTCTTCAACAAAGTTGAGGTATGTAAATTATATATTTATGCATAAAGTAAATTACACTTTTCGTCTTTTAAGTT
The DNA here is from genome assembly GCF_021521415.1 of Bidens hawaiensis. NCBI lineage: Eukaryota > Viridiplantae > Streptophyta > Magnoliopsida > Asterales > Asteraceae > Bidens > Bidens hawaiensis. The sequence continues at coordinate 279,621 of NW_027491591.1, forward strand.
TATTCCATATTTTCAGATATCGTCCTTAAACTAAGGAAATAAAAAGATATATTTTTTATGTTTCGAAAAGTTTGCACGCTTTGACCTTTCTACTAACGAGCGTTAAATTTGTCTGTTAAGTTCATGGCTCCAGGTATGTGACTTGAATATGAGGGCTTGAGAAAAAAAACGAGGGCCTGAGAAAAAAAACACCCGCTTAAATGAAAAGAAATAAAAATATATTATGTATTAGAAAAATGATACTATTCTTCAAATATAATAAACAAAAGCTATTATATAACATTTATTATCATCTAATTAGCAACAAACGTTCTAAAATATTCAGGATTCAAATGCAATTCCAAAATTTGAATAACAAAATGTTCAAAGTAAAGTACCAGAGGTTCAAATACCAAAATGTTCAAAGCATGAAAACCAAAGGTTCAAAAAGTAATAAATAGTAAAGGTTCAAATGCTCATTGTTCTTCATCAGTCATCAACACCGTCAAATACAAATTGAGTAATTTATTTAGCATTAAATACAAAAAAAGACTGAATCAATCCGTATTTATTGCGCTTGCATAGCTGAACCATAGGAAGCGCATTTACTGCGCCTCGCCTGGGAAATGCGCCTAGGCAAGAAACGAACGCTTTTAATAACTGTGATCCAGGCATGTGACTTGCACTCGAGGGCATTTTCGTCTTTCACTTTTCCATGGACTATTTCCTTAGTTTAAGGTCGAGATGTGCAAACTTTTTAAAATATAAAGGATAGAGGTAAGGTTTGCCAACGTCTCACCCTCCCTAGACCTGACTAATGCCTTGCCATTGGTGGGACTTTTAACTGGGTATGGTTGTTGTTGCTGCTTTTTATTAACATTCGTGGATAGATTTGGCAGATGATCTTGATAAGTAGTTGATTGTTTAACTTTACCATGGTTAACATATTTATCTTGTGGGTCCCATTTGTAAGGGTCCTGGTAACTTTGCAAAACAGTGATATGGGCCATAATGGGTCGGGCTCGTGTTCCTAGAACATATTTTGGTATTGTTCAAAACGAACCGGTATTGTTCAAAAGAATCAATATGGGCCCGGTTGGGTTTTCAGAACGTATTTTAGTATTTTTTTCAAAACAGGCCCGGTTGGGTTTCTAGAGCATATTTTGGTATTATTCTAAACGGGCTGGGTTGGGTTCCTGGAATATATTTTATCCTAAATTTTCAAATAATTTAATGGCTAATCGGTCAGTTTGTCTGATATGAATATGATAACCAAAACTTAGTTACATTAACAAATATCAATGATCACATTTTTTGAATAACATGATTTTGAAGGTATCCTTCATTTAATACACATTTGTCAAGTTTCAACTCGTGTTTCATTCAACCCAATTCCCTTTTCGACAGTTTTTTTGAATAACAATCTTATTATTTTAATAAAATGATTTAGCGTGTTTTACATGTATAAAACCGTTGAATGATGTTTCAGATTCATGCCGGAAAGGGGTGGACGTGGATGAACATTTTCATCTTGCTTGTGATTCTTGATGCAAAGATCTTGTTCATTAAAAAGATGATTATTTTTTCGTCAAGAAGAAGTTGGGGAAGCCTTTACCTTGTTCTTGATCCATTGCAGCAGTTTATACTACAAAAAATGTTGTCGTAGCGCATGTATTCTTTGAAAGATAGTGTATAATTTTGTTTCTATCAAGTGTTCTCCATATTTAGTGTCATCGGGCTTCTGTCATTATAGAACGATATATGCAAATGCATATGATGTATAAACACAAATTCTTTCTTTTTGATCGAGAATCTAAAGTTATCTTCCCGAGTGAAATTTCCAAATATGTTGTGCATATACAACTGATTCCCGGTTTTTTATGGTAATTACCGTCACCAAAAAACTCACTGGATCTTAATAGTATACTACTGACCAATAAGGTCAAATAAAATAAAGTTTTGTGACCTACACGGCGGCTAAAGGCAAAATCCTGTGGAAACTGGATTCAAACATGAAACTTCTGTTAGATAGGCTCAAACACTTAACAATAAGCCAACCTTATATGCTCTGTTTATGTCTAACGATACATATTATCTCTACTACATTTAGAATTAGTTGCCAACATTTAACTTACCTTATATTCTTTACCCATCTTTTTTTTCTTCTTCTTTCGTTTTTATTATTAATGAAAACAATTTACTATTGTAATTTTATATTATGTATGCTTAGCCAAATATTTCCATCACCATTCACGTATCATTAAATATCTTACAGTCGCGACGCTCCACATGAACAGTAACCGCCAACCAACCGACGCCTCCTCTCTGACCGTAACTATATATAAAGATTCACACATCAAATATTATGGAGAAGGCAGGAATCTTATTCTCAAAAATTAACCAATTTGAAAAGATATTATGGAGAATGTCGAGCATGATTGGGGTGTTGGAGCGGTGTTTGCATTGCATTGCTTATGGTGATCGGATTATTATGTTGTTTTTGCAGAATCTTCTTCTTCTTCTTCTTCTTCTTCTTCTTCTTCTTCTTCTTCACAACTGTTCTCCCCGAGGGAAGAACTTCTTGGTACTTAGATAATACTCTCCTTTAGCAAGGAGATTACTCACTACTACACATGATTACAAGTAGAGAAAAGAAAGATAGGTAAGAGTGCGACTAAGAATGAGATGCCCTAAACTTAAGAATCAATCTCCTTTATATAGAGGAGAAGATTTATACAATGGACTAAAATGCCCTTCTAATTTCGTCATGCATGACGTTTTTAATCGACATACCCATGTGTTGGGTCCAGTTCCCTGGTGTCTTCATCCGAGTAATAGTTGTAAAGTTGAGAGCTATTATCTTCTTTTGTACTGTCTGCACAGTATTCGCAATTATGATTTTCATAAGTGCGCTGAAGCTCCTGACATAGTCTTTCTTTTGTGACTGGCCCTGCTTCTACTTTATTAAAGATGATTCTTTGCTCCATATTTTCTAAAGCTTCTTTCTCGTGCTTTGGTAGTGGAAGACTACTAAAGCTGGTAATTACACAGTGGTGACTGTAATAGTTCACTTTATTAAAGCTTCCAGCTTTTATTTTTTGTAAGTTTTCAAGAATTTTTAGAAAACTCTTGACTCTTATTTCAACCCAGTTGCTTGGGTCTTCATATTTTTCTTCCATGACTTTGGACGGATTCACGGTTCTTGTTTTAGCAAGACCGATTTCCAAATGATGGTAGCTTTGGAAGGATTTTCCTTGATGCCAATCTGGGAGTGTAGAAGTACACTTGATGAAAATGTTAGCATCTTTTGCAGCTGCAATCTTTTAAAGAAAGTTTTTGATTGCTTTCTTCATTCCTTCGGTCATTAAATTAATTTCTTGTAAATTAGAGGAAGGGTAAATATACTTAACTAACCCAGCAGAGAACGCTAAGGAGATAAGTTCTGGGCTTGCGCCTGGACAAAAGACAATTAAACTTTTAGTAGCCTTATCTTCTGTGTAAATGTGTTCGGATTCAAAGTCATTTTGACTTAAAGGCCGCGCTTTAGACCATAATGATCTAAATTCATCAAGAGATACAATATCTTGGGATTCTTCTTCTTCTTTCTCTTCAGTAAATTTTAATTTTGAAGGAAATGGGGAAGCTTTTCTGAACTCAACGGTTTTTTCTTGCTTTCCTGGTTTTAAAGGTTCAGGAAAAATTGTTACCTTCAAAGGTATTTCTCTTTTTCCGAGATTTGCTGAATAGCGAGTGGCTTCTTGTTGGGCTTGTGCTAACGTCCCAAACTTTTTGAATGGATAGCTGGTTCCATCCATGTAACTTTTGACTGTTGACCAGTCTTCGTATATCCCTCTATGCTCACCGTCAAAGATAACATAGAACCTTGTTTTTGGATTTTCTGGTCTCTGTGTGATTTGAGAGTAACTTGGTCTTAATGAGACCTCTTCAGTTTTTGGCAAACTGTCAGCCATCAACGAATTTGATTTGTCTTTACCAGAGCCGTTTGCTTCTGGACTAGATGAAGATCTTAGTTCTTCATTAACTTTTCTTTTGCTTTTTTCCAAAGCAACAGGAGTAAACGGACTTGTTTTTTCTTTACCCTTTGCCGTTTGAAAGGGAATAGATTCAGATTGTCTCCTTTCGGATTCCTGCTCTGAATTAGTAGTTGTTTCTAGTCTTTTTGAATAAACTTTAATTCTATAAGAATAATTTTTTCTTTGAGACGTAATGCCTTTAGCTCTTCCATGGGATTTTTTCTTTTTATGGAAAAGATTTGTATGCTCCATTTGAGGAAGGTTTTAGCTCCTTAAATAGGGGAAAAAAGGTGTGAATAGTATTCACGATTATTGAAAGTCTCGTGTCAGGCAGTCAGCCAGCACGTTTTTGGTTCCCTCGAGATGCTCAATGTCGAAAGAATATTTAGAAAACCACATATGCCATTTGACTAGACGGCCTGTGATATAATTGGAATTTGAATTTATTTTTAAATAAACCAATTCATTTTTCTTTTGAAGATTTTTACCAAAATTTTTATAAAAATTGTCCGGGTCTTCATCTTCATCCCCCTGTTTAAAAGTTTTATTCATCTCGAACTATTAGAGCTATTGCTACTGTCTGAAGATGAATCATACGTTATTTCAATTGAATATACCTGCATATAGTCATCAAAAATATTTTCCGAAGGATAATATCCTTCAATTTCTGCCTCAGAAATGAGTTTTACCTTTTCTGGGAATTTTTTTCTATTAGGACATTCGTTGGCATAATGCCCCTCTTCCGAGCATATCCAGCAACGACTTTTCTTTTTTCCTTGGAGACAAACCTTAGGTTTTTCTTTTGAAAAGTATTTTCTAGGGACGAATTGTCTTTTCTTGGGTTTCCAAAACCTTCTTTTAGTTTTATATTTTCTTTTATATTTCTTTTTGAAATATTTGTTTTTCTCCTCATCACACCCAAAAGATAATTGAGGTGTATCAGTAATTTTATGGCAACAATTTTTATTAAATCTTTTTAATTGTTTTTGGTTGTTGGAAAAATCGCAGTAAACAACAATTTCTTCTTTAACAATTTTTGTAGCAAAACCTAGGGAGTGCTTTGTTAAGTCGTTCTTTTCCTTATTCCATCGTTCTTTGGCTTTTTCGCCAACAATAGGAATTTTCATTAGGTAAACTTCTATCCAAGAATGATATTCACCTGTACTTAGCTTGTATAAGTTTTGTTCAAAAAGACAAGTAAAATCATCTAAAAGACATATATCACAAAGTTGTGATTGGGTTAATATTTGTCTTGCTTTTTCAAGCAATTTTTTGTTTTCATGATCTTTATTTGTAAGGAAATCAAGACCTAAGAACATCATATACATGGCATTAATAATTTGATCAAAGAGATCATCCCCATGTAAATCTTCATTCCAAGTTGTTCCTTTAATAAAATCTTGGACTATTCCTGCGGACTTATGTTCTATTAATAACAATAAGGCCTTGGCATTGGAAAATTCTTCTGGATTAGACTAGACAATCAGACTAATTTCAGTGTTCCATTTGTCGATTGTTTCTTTTCTTTGATTAAAATCAAAAATACAATCAATTTTTATGGTACCAATTTCTGTTGAACTACCATTATTTTTATCTGAATTTGGTATCCCCTTATGATAGGGCATAGAGAATTCATATTTTGTGTTCTCTTTCCTGTAGGATGGCTTGCGGTTACTACTACTAGCAGCGCTGGATTGATTCATCCTATGTTTTGGAATTTCTTCTTCTGAAGAATCTTCTTATTCAGTTTCGGGTTCTTTTAAAGCAAAGATTTTTTCTTTATTTTCTGGAAAATATTTTTCTTTTAATTCTTTATTTTCAGAAAATTTCTTTTCGCACTCTTGATCGCTTAAGGTCATGAGTTGAACGAGTTCCTGTATTTGTTCGGCTGAATAGCTTTCCAGCTGTTCGTTAAAAATTTGTTCTAATCTTTGTGTGATAGAACTCATTTATTTTCAAGACAAAATAGTTTTATTATTTTGAAGATTTTGTATTTCTTTTTCGAAATTTCGTTTTTGTTGCATCAAAAGATCCAGTTTTTTAAGCTTATCACAAGGATGGATGCTTAAGTCATTTTGAAGCTCATTTATTTTTTGAAAGATATTTTGAAGATTAGAATAGTTCATTCTAATTTCTGGATTTATCTTTTGAATAGGATTTTTCATCTGACTATTATTAGTCTTTTGAGGTAGATCCGAAGGCCATTCCAAAGCGTTTGGACTTTTAGAACTTCCTAATGAAGGATTTCAAACATTAAAGTTGGGAAAAGAGTATTTTTAAAATCTCTTTTTCTCATCAGGAGTATTTTCTTTATGTTCTTCAGTCTTTAGTGTTTTTTCTTCTTTAATCTTATCAATTTTGTCTGAGACATCTTTGATAATTTTTTCCGCTATGGCCTCTAAGCCTTCATTGGTAGTTAATTCTTCTACCTTTTTGATTAATTCTTTAATCGATTCTTCGATTTTTATTAGACTCTTGCTATAGAAATTACTGCTTTTCTAGCCTTAAGATTGTCAATTCTTTTTCTAATAGCAAGAATTTCTTCTTTTAAAGCTTTTATTTTTAGAGTTTTTGTTTTATGACTTGTCATAAAATCTACTCTAACTTACTCAATTTTTATATAAAAAATTTGTATTGAAGCTTCTTCTTCATTTATTGATTTTGTCTTTGTAAGAGACATGGTTGTGAAAGACATACAAAAGTCCTCAATTGCATTAAAGTTTTTTGAAAACTATTTGTTTATTGATTTTTTATAAGACATGTGTATATGTCTTTGGATTCATAAAAGACATGAAGTCTTTAGTTGTTTTAATAGGTTCCCAATGAGAAATCATTTAAAAAAGTGGGATTGGTAATCAAAAAACCGTTTTGATTACTAATCAAGCTTGAAGTGATTAGTTGTTTTAATAGGTTCCCAATGAGAAATCATTTAAAAAGTGGGATTAGTAATCAACCTAATCATTTAAAAAAGTGGCTGATTACTAAACAACCTAATCACTTACAGACTAAACTCTGTAAGTGATTAGGTTGATTAGTAATCAACCTAATCATTTAAAAAAGTGGGATTAGTAATCAAGCTTGAAGTGATTAGTTGAGAAAACTCTGTAAGTGATTAGGTTGATTAAAAACCGTTTTTGTGTCAAGCTTGAATTTAAGCCTGTTAATTTTTTCTAGTTGATTAAAATTAATCAGATAATCTGAAGCAAAACCGTTTTCATTTTCTCTAAAGTTTATTACTAATTTCGTTTGATTACTAGTAATTTTTTGGTATCAGTAATTTTTTGAATTTTGCAAAACCTGGATTAGTAATTTTCTCTAAAAAATTACTAATTTCGTTTGATTACTAATCCCACTTAAAGCCATCAAGCCATGATACCAAAATGCGGAAATCTTTTATGCCGTTAAGCAATTTATAAATATCTGTTATGCCGTTAAGCAATTTATAAATGTCTGTAAACCAATTTTTGAAAATGGGTTTTATATTCAACTTGTGTATGAAAGATATGTAACAAACACATGTAGAATTGTCTCGTTTATGGAGTTTTATTTGAGAAGTCCTCAAATGCATGAAAGTTATTTGTCAACTCTTCATTTATTGATTTTGTCTTTGTAAGAGACATGGCTGTGAAAAACATACAAAAGTCCTCAATTGCATGAAAGTTTTTTGAAAACTATTTGTTTATTGATTTTTTATAAGACATGTGTATATGTCTTTGGATTCATAACAGACATGAAGTCTTTAGTTGTTTAATAGGTTCCCAATGAGAAATCATTTAGTTTCGATAAAGATTAATCGAGTTTTATTTTGAGGAATCAAATTTTTGTAAAAATGCTTAAGGAGAGATTTTAATAAATACTTTTTGAAGTAAATTAACAATCATAAAATAAACCATACCTCTTCTTCTTATCCAGCTAAGTGAACCTTTTAAGTTGAATTTTTCAAGTGACCAACCCAACCAATTTGTTCCCTACGGCCTCCTGCCTCAACGGTACTCTTTCTTTTATCAGTTGTAATCATGTGTAGTAGTGAGTAATCTCCTTGCTAAAGGAGAGTATTATGTAAGTACCAAGAAGTTCTTCCCTCGGGGAGAACAGTTGTGAAATAAATATATATCAGTTCTTTTTATCCATCAAGTTCATCTTTAAGAATTTTGCAAAACCTGGAGCCCTGGAGCCATAAGAGTACCGTTGAGGCAGGAGGCCGTAGGGAACAAATTGGTTGGGTTGGTCACTTGAAAAATTCAACTTAAAAGGTTCACTTAGCTGGATAAGAAGAAGAGGTATGGTTTATTTTATTGTAAGGCCCCGAACCCGGTGACCCTACTTTAGCGTCGGATTTACTCATAAACACAGTTCTTCAAATCAGAGTTTATTAAAACTTTTCGCGGAATATAAAACATCAATCATTTGTTACAAAACATTAAATCTTTTCTTTGATACCATCTTTACTTCTTTCTTCAGATGCCAGCCGTTCAATCCATGCCGTGTGTCATCCTCATGCTAACTCTATAATCAGCTCACCTGCGTGCATACTAAAAGTCAGCTACGCTGAGTGAGTTCTAGTTAATCGAACGCCATACAATACATACACATACACACATATCCGTAGATACATATCCATACTTCACTAGTTACCCTTCTGTTCTACATACATACTTGCTACCATACATACATACATATCTACAATCACTAACCTCAGTCTACCGAGAGTACGTTCATAGTTCACCGTCTATACCTGTACTCAAGGTCGTGAACACGTACAAGGTTCGCAGTCCTTACCTATGTTCACCATTTATGGTACGTACAAGGATCGCGGTCCTTCCCTATACCATAGTACATCCACAACACGTACAAGGTTCGCAGTCCTTCCCTATGTTGCAACCTAATTCATAGCACGTACGAGGTTCGCAGTCCTCCCCTATGCTACAAAATCAGCACGTATAAGGTTCACAGTCCTTTCCTATGCTGAAATACATCCACAACACGTACAAGGTTCGCAGTCCTTCCCTATGTTGCAACCTAATTCATAGCACGTACGAGGTTCGCAGTCCTCCCCTATGCTACAAAATCAGCACGTATAAGGTTCACAGTCCTTTCCTATGCTGAAATACATCCACAACACGTACAAGGTTCGCAGTCCTTCCCTATGTTGCAACCTAATTCATAGCACGTACGAGGTTCGCAGTCATCCCCTATGCTACAAATACAGCACGTATAAGGTTCACAGTCCTTTCCTATGCTGACGCCTATCTACATTACGTATAAGGTTCGCAGTCATTATCTACGTTTACATATATCATCTACTTCACGTATAAGGCTCGCAGTCCTTAACTACGCCATCACCAGCCAAGTCTATGTCCGACAGAAGCTAGAGGGATTTGCCATCCTAACTTACTATGTCGAACGTAGAACTCACATGCATTCGTGTACCTATATTTACATTATAACATAAGAACACTCTAGGCATTCTTTACCTCATTCATTTAACAACCATACCCTTTGTCGTTACGTGCAATATCCGAAGATCGTTCACGCCCCGACAAGTATTCATTTGAAATATTCATACATCTTCGATATATAATATTCGTACCTTTATTTTTAACCTGACAGTACGCGCAATATCCGAAGATCGTTCGCGTAGCGACAAACAATCATTCATATCTATCACACATATCACATATGACATACACTTATCACTTAGGATAAATGTATTAACAACACATCGAGTATGCACACAGCCCCGAAAACATAACAAGGAATGGGGCTAGAAACTCACCTGAACTCTGCTTCTTTCTTCTGATAGCTGTAAATCCCTTCTTTAACTGAGCTCGGCTGACTGTACAAGTTACACGTATCAATACTCGCCTGATCTAATCTGGTGGCCTAGTATTAGCTTACTTTTACTTATCGCTTTTAATTTATTTCCTAATCGAACTCGGCTTTAGGCGAAGTTAAACTTTAGGCGAACTTAGCTTTAGGCGAAGTTACCAGCTAGGCGAACTTAGATTTACAGCGAAGTTGCCATCAGGCGAACTTAGCTTGCAGGCGAAGTTAAACCTTAGGCGAACTTAGCTTTAGGCGAAGTTACCAGCTAGGCGAACTTAGCTTTACAGCGAAGTTGCCAGCAGGCGAACTTGGCTTCAGGCGAAGTTGTCATCAGGCGAACTTGGCCTCAGGCGAAGTTACCAGTTAGGCGAACTTAACTTTACAGCGAAGTTGCCATCAGGCGAACTTAGCTTGCAGGCGAAGTTCATCAGGCGAACTTAGCTTGCAGGCGAAGTTCATTGCTTTGAAGGCGAAGTTGCCCAGATCAGCCGCTGTTCGGTTTCTGTCCAGCATTTTTGGGCGATTTTAACACCCTTGCTATGGTTCGACATCACCCACTACGTTCCCGACCATTTTCGGTCGTATCTACAATATAAAACTTAGATCTTTAAACTTCAAAGATCAAGAATCATACCTTTTTGAGCTTGTTTGGATCTCGTTTAACTTGTTAACACAACTAATCGCTCTCTCTCTCTCTCTCTCGGATCTGCCCGTTCCTCTCCTCGGATCTGCCCGGTTCCGACTGCCGGCGAAATTGTGGTGTAGTGTGTTTTTGGAGTGTGTTTGGAATAGGTGGAAATGGAAGATATTTTTGGGTTTAGGGGATATTTATATCCCTGAAATCCCATGGATCTAAGGCCCATTCTCGTTTAACCCATCTCAATTAATCCAAGTCCATGGTCCGCTCCTTACCCGATATTAATTAATCACGCGAAATCACTAAACATAACTTCCTTTATTCAACATTAAAATTTTAGGATGTTACATTTATGATTGTTAATTTACTTCAAAAAGTATTTATTATAATCTCTCCTTAAGCATTTTTACAAAAATTTGATTCCTCAAAATAAAACTCGATTAATCTTTATCGAAACTAAATGATTTCTCATTGGGAACCTATTAAAACAACTAAAGACTTCATGTCTTTTATGAATCCAAAGACATATACACATGTCTTATAAAAAATCAATAAACAAATAGTTTTCAAAAAACTTTCATGCAATTGAGGACTTTTGTATGTCTTTCACAACCATGTCTCTTACAAAGACAAAATCAATAAACGAAGAGTTGACAAATAACTTTCATGCATTTGAGGACTTCTCAAATAAAGAACTCCATAAACGAGACAATTCTACATGTGTTTGTTACATATCTTTCATACAAAAGTTGAATATAAAACCAATTTTCAAAAATTGGTTTACAGACATTTATAAATTGCTTAACGGCAAAACAGATAATTATAAATTGCTTAACGGCATAACAGATATTTTTAAATTGCTTAACGGCATAACAGACATTTTTAAATTGCTTAACGGCATAAAAGATTTCCGCATTTTGGTATCAGAGCGAACAACCATGTCTCTTCTTCTTCTTCTTCCTCCTCCTCCTCTTTCTTCTTCTTCTTCTTCTTCTTCTTCTTCTTCTTCCTCCTCCTCCTCCTCCTCCTCCTCCTCCTCCTCCTCCTCCTCCTCCTCTCCCTCTCCCTCTTCCTCCTCCTCCTCTTCCTCTTCTTCTTCCGCTTCCTCTTCTTCTTCTTCTTCTTCCGCTTCCACTTCTTCTTCTTCTTCTTCTTCCTCCTTTCCCTCTCCCTCCTCCTCCTCCTTTCCCTCTCCCTCCTCCTCCTCTTCCTATTTTTCTTCTTCTTCTTCTTCTTCTTCTTCTTCTTCTTCTTCTTCCTCCTCCTCCTCCTCCTCCTCCTCGACAACAATTCATACAACATGACCCTAGATTGATCCATAGTGTAAATCTGCTTTAATCGGAATCCCTGACTAATCGGAAGTTGATTAGGCGACGAACTATCCATCCCGTTTACAATTTCTTCTACAACATCATCGACCGTACCGGCACCGATCGTCAATGTGCCGGTCGTTGCTCCTCCCGTTCATGGCGTGTATGTCTCAATGCATTAGGCAATCAATCATCCGTTGCTCGCCGATTCGTATCATCAATTTACAAATTGACAAATTTTATCGGCATATTCTGTTTAGTTGACAAATTTACACATTTGTCGTTGGAGAAACAAATTGGATCGAACCAATGAATTATCTTCTATCTTCTTGAAACTTAAATACGGAATCGACGTTGATGGTGGGTTATGGTTTTGGATGATGGGATACACAAGATGTAACAATTGAATTAGTTATATGATAGACTTCTATAATTGAACTTGAATCAATTATACACAAGATGTTGAAATCAAAATCGGCTGTAGGGATAATTGAGATTGGATGGAATGTATTGTCTTATTGGTGAAGATTTCTTAATTGCAGATCATAATGGTTTTAACCATCATAATACAATGAAACTAACTGAACTCATCCATAGTTTTTAATGCATAGACAAACCGTGCATGCTCATGATATGCATATTCAAGAAGTGTATGTTGTCTTCTGACCTCCAACTTCACAATGCATAGATGCACAATATTAAATTTTCTTTTCAATCCTATTTCGATTGAAATCAGTATCGAATCGCTTTGGAAGCACTTCCTTATTGGGCCAATAAAAACTAAAAAAAATGTTTATTGGAACTGGTTAACATAAAGTCAAATATTGGCTTCGATTGGTTGGAAAATTTTTTGAACGATTCGGGTCAGGTAGTTGCAATCGTCCGGTTAAGTCTGGTATATTACAGTTATTGTAGTTTCGTTCACATCCATAAAACCATATGTAGACCATATTTAAAGTTTGCATGGATATATGTCTTTGTTTATGGTTGTGTATTGAACTATTGTCTTATATATATTTATGGTTATGTAAAAATATACTTTTTTTCTTTATAAAAATTAATCATTGCATGGATATGCTTTTGTCTATGGTCGTGCATTATCACACTTTGATATTTGGTTTCTTTGTTGAAAGAAATTAATATTAATTTCTTGAATTGACACAATTACATTCAAATATAATTATTGCATTTAACACATGATATTACACCATATGAATATTTTAACATGTTTTTAAAAGTACCAAACACAGTAAATGCTAATTTACATAAGTAAATATAGATTAATTTGTATTTAAAGAAATGATTTATCAAATATAGTTAATTAAATTTTGTATCATTAATATTATTTTATACATGTAGAATTTTTCAGTTCTGAAAACTTAATTCGTATAGCAGTCATATTATATGTTATCAACAAATTAATTTTGATTGTGGATTATTTTCTTTAATACTTTGCTACGAATTTTTCTCTGAGATCTTAACTTAATACTATTGTAATTGTTGCCAACAAATGATGAGATATATGATATATCTATTTTTTGAGAATATTACGGATTTGTCTTTTTGTTTGAGTTTCTGCATCACATATGTTTAATCTTATGTTGATCATTCTCAAAGATCTATTATTGATCAAAGGATGTTAAGGATGTCATGGTTATGCCAAATTAGATGTAAACCTAGATAGCACAGAATAATAAATATGATATTTGTAACCAAACAAAAATAGTCCCGCCGCAACGCGCGGGTAAAACTGCTAGTTTTCATCATTTAGATTTGAAAGTTTTGGAGACAAAAGAGTCTAATCAAACTCCAACTCTCGTCATCAACCAAATATTGAAAACACAACGTAAACTTCCTTTTGTTTGAGACCAAGTATGTGTGAAATGTCGTTCTTTATGATTGACAAGATTCCTTTTAACTAATAGTTTCACCTTATTTCATCTATATTTACATAATAATCCACCATTACTATGATCTTGGCAAAAAAAAAAAGAAAAATCTAAGTTCTAAATCATGTATTGGAAGGAAATTATTTATTAGATGATTTTTTTTATTATTATTGAAAATCGGAATTCAAGAAAAAAGTTCATAATTCCAAATAGAGAAATAATAACAAATAATCTTAATAACTATTTAAATTTTGTTAAACGAATATATAAGAAAACTAAACAAATAAGAATAAAAAACACTAATTTAAATAAATAAAATTTTTGACACGCATATATTGTTAATCTAGCTAGTAATAGTCTCTTTTTTTTTGAACTGTGACTATATTATAAAACACAGCAGACCGCCGAAAAGACAACAACAAACACCGAACGAATTACATGAGATTAAAGGAACACCAATCTATCCAAGAAACCCGTTAAGTTTCGGTCTATTACAGATTTACAGTACCAGAGGAACCCCAAGACCTTTACATCCTCAATAATTTCTTCTACAATAACCGATTTGTTTTCATAGATCAACTCGTTCCTAGCTTTCCAAATTCTCTAACAAACAATGATAATAATACCTTGGAACACTTCTTTTTTCACCTTAGACAAAGCTATAATGTTGTGAAGTTCCACCAAATCTCTAAATGGAAAAGCCAAAGAACCGATGAACCTTGCACCACGACGAAACCCAACTCCACACCTTGTCCGCTAGTAATAGTCTCTACTCTCTACAAAACAAAAACGAGAAATAAAAATAAATAAATAAATAAATAAGAAGGTTTTTTCAAACTTAATTTGAAACCGGGCCTTGTAGAATTTGTGAAATTCTTATGGGCCTCTATTCACCTGTGGTAGCCCAATTGATTTGAATTTATTAATTACTAGCTTTATAAACCCTTATATTATACACCTTATATTATACGAGATAAATTAATGTATAAATTACCATGAATTATTTAATACAAATCTATACTATATAATAAATAAATGTTTTTCAATGTCACATAACATTACACAAGTTAGCTTCTTATAAACTTTTCCCACTTCTCTCTCTTATTAAATACATTTCCCTTTTTATAAATAGTAGTTTTATATTTAACTTTTTTTTCCTTTTAATCAATTATTTTCTCTTTTTAATAATTTTTTTGTAAACTTTAATAAATATGTTGTATTGGTTATTAATATTAAACTTTTATAAGTAACAATTTTTCACGTTGATTTAGCTAAATAATTAATTTCATATAAAGAAATTTTAACTTTATGTTAGTTTTGCAATGAAGATTATATAAGCTAAAGTCAATCACTATAGATTGTTTGATTTGTTTTTTAGGACAACCTGTTTTAATGCATTGTAAGTTATGTGTTTCATTATCTAAAGTTGAAATAAAAAACAAAACGAAACTACTAATTTTGATATGTAGGTTCAAATTACAAATATTGTATAAAAAATATTTTATATTTGACTTATTTCTTCTATGGAAACGAAATTGTATACAAATTTATTGTTTTATTATTGTATATTGTATACAAATAAAATTACATATTTTCTTCACATTGTTTTATTATTTAAATGAATCTATTTATTTTAACCCGTGTTTTACACGGGTACATAACCTAGTAAAAAATATATTTAAATTTCTTTATATTATGTAAAAGAATGTATTACAAATACAGTCGTTTTATCTATACTATATAATAAACAAAAACTTTTTTATTGTCACATGTCATCACCATATTAATTCTTACAAAATTTCCCTCTTGTTTCTCATATTAAATACATTTATCTTTATTATTAATATTAATAATTTTGTATTTTAAATTTTTATTCCTCTCTCTCATATTAAATACATTTTTTTCTTTTTAGTCATTTAATTTTAAAAAACAAATTAACTATTGAAGTATTCTCAGTGTTTATGTTAATTTAAACGACGAGTTCTTTAACCAGTTAAAGTATCAAACATGGTTCAAGTCAAACCATTTTATTATTTGAATGGGTTTCGATCCACGGGTTGGTTTAAAAAACTAGCCATTTACAACATTTTTTTAATTTGCTACTTAATCAACCAATCCTTTATGTTAAGTTCATCATCTTAAAAAATCCACAAAAATATTAACACTATACTACATGTTTTGTTTTTTCATGCGGTAAAGACAACTTCTTACTTTTGGAATACAAATGTTAAACGTTAGCACACAGTTAATCAGACGATAAATTGACTTTGTATATCCTTATATTCTTCATATGATATATGTCAGATATAAAATGATATGTTACAAGAAAGTACTAGTTTCTTGACTTTTTAAATGACCTCAAAATATAAGGTTGTTAAGTCATAGGTTAGTTCTAAAAGCTGATGTTGAACTGATGCTGATTAAAATATTAACTAGAAAATTGGTCTATACAATGAAATTAAGCTACATGTGAAATTACAATATGATAGTTGTGCTATAGAAGCCGAAATCATATCCGGAAATAATATTGGAACTTACAATTTTATTATTTTTTTAAATCCTACACCTTTAGATAAAAGTACTAATTTTTAAAGAATGAAATTTTCACTTAATTTTTGTTTGAAATGAAGATTAACAAAAGCGAAGGTCAATCATTGTAGATTGTTGGTTTGTTTTTTAGACAATTTGCTTTAACTCATGACCAGTTATTTGTTGCATTAGTTAAGAGTTAAAATCATAAACAATGTGAAACTATTAAGTTTTGAAAAAAACAAGTAAAGTAACAAATAAAACTACACATATTGTGTATCAAGAAATATTTAGAGATTTATAAATTTTATATTTCCATATTGTATAGTGTATAATTCATCATACCATATAATATATCTTTATATCTGTTGAACATATTTTTTTGTATGTCACATTATGTTGTTGTTTAAATAAATTTATTTATTATAACCCGTGTGCTACACGGGTAGCTAACCTAGTTTAATCAAATATATTTGAATTTTAAATCGAGAATGAATTATTCCACAATCGATATACAATAATGAAACAATGTCATTGGAAACAACATTTAAAACAATGAGACATTTCGATATGAAAGATGTACTTAAAGTCTTTCACAAAAATGTTTTACATTCCATACCCAGCCACAGACAAAAAAGACACCAAATTTTCCTTTTTGAACAACTTTCATGTTGTCCTTATAAACACATTGTTGTTCAACTATCACAATAGTCTATAATAAATATAAAAAATGAAAAATTTGTCTATGATTTTTAAGACTGGATTTTGTAAAAAAAAATTTATTATAGTTTTCTTCAATATGAAGATGTCTTAAAAATCGAATGTTAATATACTTTTTAAACATAAACTTTTTTATATATACATTTCAAATTTAAAGAATATATATATATATATATATATATATATATGACACATAATTATTATATTAATATTTTTTATATTAAGTATGTTTGGAATATAATTTATGGCATTAATTATTGACAGAATTACAAATTTTGTTCTTTAAACATTTGCATTTTAAGGATCTGATCCTTTAAAATGTTTTTTTGCAGGCGGTGTCCTTTATGAGATATGTATCCTTACTTTTTGTCCTTTAGACTAACGGATGTTAAATATCTCAGTTAGATAACCACATGTGCCATGCACATGAGGGTATGAAGGTAAATTCAAGTTTTCTTCTATTAATAAATTAAAGAATTATAATTTATTTGTAATACAAAACAATAACAAAATAAAATAAAAAATCAAGATAATACATGGATAATAATATTCTGAATACTAGGACCCACTAGCCAACCCCATTCTTTCTCTTCAGCCAAAAGTTAGAGAAGATGAATGGCCAACCCATCATAATCGGTGGCAAGCACCATCGTCAATTCATCATCGCCACTCGCCACCGGCCAAGCACCACCAAACCGTTATCATCGTCGAACAAGCATCATTAATCTCCATCACCATCACCATAATCGCCAGCCAATTCCACCGGAAACTACCTTGGTTCGCCGGCAAACACTCAAGGTCGCCGGAAACCGTTATTTGCATCATCCAGATCCGTCAAAGATCGATGTATGATTCGTCTCCTCTTCTTCGCCACCACAAACATCAGATTCATCTTAAAGGTTGGAAGACGTTGGCGGTGGTGAATGGTGGCCGGAGTATGTGGTTCCTGTGTGTTCCCTGTCTTTCGATTGATTAAATTCCAGAAACGTTCGTTAATTATCAGCTTTAGGTTTGATGCCAGTTTGGGGAATATTTGGCTAAGGATGTGGGTGAGGTTAGGTTAGGTTAGGTTAGGGGGTTTGAACTTTTTAAAAGCTTCTCTGCAACGCGTTGTGGGTAAGGGTCAGGCAGCCAAATCGACATGAGATGTGAGGAAATCGAAAGGGGTGGCGGTAATGGTTTTCCCTTGGCCACCGAGAAATGAGAAAGGGGGGAAAGAAAGCAAGTTTGGCAGCCACTAGTTTTTCCTGGCGATTGCAAGCGGTGGTTGCAGGTGGTGGTAATGGTGGCCAAAGTGGTGATGGTATGGTGGCTGGTGTGGTGACCAGGTAATCTGATGAGATGGAGTGATGGACCCACTTTAAATTAATAGTTTGTTTTATTTTATTGTTTAAGTTAGAGTAAAAGTGTAATGACCATTTTACCCATCACATGTCATGCACATGCTGTTACTTAACTGGAATTTTGAATGACAGTTAGTCAAAAGGATGGAAATTAAATAAACAAGTCTCATAAAGAACACCGTCTGTAAAAAAACATTTTAAAGGACCGGATTCATAAATTGCAAATATTTAAAGGACGAAATTTGTAATTCTGTCTTAATAATTCAATCAATAGAAATTGATCATTTAATACGATATATTGAATTTATAATAAATACTATATTCTATATTTAAAACCATTTTTTTTACATCAATAAAAGAAGAGAAGTGATTTTAGTAAAAATTTAATAATGAAAATTAATCTCAAAATCTCATTTGCCCATAATTAATATCTTTTATTAGTATAGGTGGATGTGACACATTGATATTGGCGACCCAAAATCAAATGTATACGTGAACACATGACAAGTAATCTTCCACACGTAGCATGTTGAGTGTTTGACAACTACTTAACTTATTTTATGAGTTCTTTACACGTAGCTGTTACAAACAAATTAGGTTACATTTTATCATTTTATTTTCAAATCTTATAAACCGATTACTTTTATTAAGTTATTATGAACAAACTTTTTGAACTACCCATGTTATGAACATAGGTAAGGATGCATGGCTGGAGCTTGTTGGAGTAAGTGGCGAAATAGCAGCGGCTATAACTGAGGAAGAGAACCCACGTTTGACTTCAAATGTAACCGTGTGAGGGTGATTGTGAACTCTACAGGAGTCGTGGCTTACACCCCTTAATTATATGTAAGGACTTCCAGACACGGATACCCAACCTCCGATCATGTAATAAAACTAGGGACTTTTACCCATTCATAATCTACTCTGCTACCCAACTCAAAAACAAGACCTAGGTATTACCGTCTCGGGCACCATGGGACTTCTATTTTATTTCTTCAAAACCTTTTTTAGCTTTTGATTCTAGTATTTCAGTTTGTTCAATTCATAATGTGTGTTTGGGAAACAATTGTAACTGCCATTTAATAATTCCATTTTCTTTTATAATTGATATTATCCAATATTGCATGTGATGCGTGGATGTCTTAGTTTTGAGTTCTAATGAATGGTCATCAATACTATGAGGGTGTTGGGGATTGTTTATTTTCACCAACTTATAACTTATGAACTTTTGAAAAAGTAATAAGGTGTTTAGGATTGCTTATATTGTGAGAGGAAAAGTTGTAACTTAACTTAATGAAAAATTATAAGGAGGCAAAATAAGGAATCCCAAACACCCCCTATATCCAAAAAGTTGCAAGTCTACATTGTTTTCGTGCGATTCTATATAACCATTTCGAAACTCAATTTATTCACACTATCAAAACAAGTCAGAATGATAACGGGTGAATATGATAATCAACATTTTCATTTGTTTCGTGGCGATCACGGACTCCAATTCCGCTTTTCTTGTCCCTACGCTTTCTTTCAAAATGACAAGCCGAACGCAATAACTAATATGTTAACAACATAATCCGCACCATTTTAGCCCACTTAATGCTAGGAACCTTTGGCACCATGCTCTCCAACACGTCACCTACCTTTTAAGCATTCTCTCTACAAAACTTCTCAACTCTCCGGGTGCTTGCGCTATCTTCTTCTCCCGTCCACCACTCTACATAAACTTAGATCAACTCCTACATGTCAATTGTCACATGTACATCTGTTAATTACAATCATTTAGTAAGTTTTTAAGAATTAATGAACATTCTGGTTAAGTTCATTTTTATAATTCTGAAAAATCTGTACTAGGACGGCATAAAACTAGTTAGTTATTATTTATAAAGAGAGTTAGTTTTTGAGTCGGTGAGTGAATCTTTTAGGACTCGTCTGCCTGTTTTTCAACATAAAAATCTTGATTAAAAGTATTGCATAAAATGTAATTTTTATACGAACTAATAAAATTTATATTTTATTTTAAAATATTACGCGATAGTGGTGACTTAAAACTAAAAGCAAATGTATACGTGGAAGATGACAACTAATCTCGCACACGTAGCGTATATTGACAACTAATCTCGCATGCCTGAGATATTGTACACGTAGCATGCTGACAGCTCAAATTTTATTCTTTTTTCACTTTTTGGTCGTTTGAATTTTTTATTGAGGTAAGGAAAAATGCATTTGAATTTTGTATCAACATGATTACGTATATTGTATTATCGTTTGACCTTTGTATTTCCCTACATTTAGATACTTATCATGTGATATATATATATATATATATATATATATATATATATATATAGGGTTCAAATAAAAATAAAGAGTTTCCTATAAATGGTAAGAACCAACAAAATTTTGATATTTGGCATTACAAATGATGGCGAAACAACAATTCTAGGACATTATGTCGGTTATAATGATGAAAGAGTAATTCTAGGAAATTACGTTGGTTATTGGTAATTTTAAATCTCAACCATTGATTAACATGATCCAATGGCTATGATTTATTCCTAGTCTTCCTAGGAAATTATTTATTTTTAAGATAACCCTCCCATATATATATATATATATATATATATATATATATATATATATAAGAGTTCAAATAAAAAACAAGTGTTCTGTGAGAAGTGTGAGAAGAGCTTTAAAATAAAAAAAACCACCTAAATATGACACTATACAATGTAAATATGAAACAATACAATTATTTAGAAACTACCAATCTCAATCACTAGATCATAGATCCAAGGGCCTAGATCTATTCTTATTTTTCTCACAAAAATATTGTTTTTTACATTAACCCTACCCTATATATATATATATAGAGAGAGAGAGAGAGAGAAAATGGTTCAAATAAAAAGAAATAGTTTCCTAAGAATGGTAAGAACCAATAGATTTTTGACAAGTGGCATTACAACATATGGTTTAAGAACAATTCTAAGATACTATGTCGGTTATAGTGGTGAAAGAGTAAGTATAGAAAACTATGTCGGTTTTTGGTAATTTTAAATCTCAACCATTGATTAACATTATCCAATAGCTATGATTATTTCTAGTCTTTCTAAGAAACTACTTCTTTTTAGTATAACCATCCCTGTATATATATATATATATACATACATACTAGTTTTTATCCCTGTATTACAGGGGTTGTTTTATATTATTTGTTTTTAATATTTATTTATTTTTTGAATTTTTATTTTTTTTATTGTATGAAAGTTAATAATATACTTATGGTTTGATGATAAATTGTATCACAAATAAATGAGATGTTATAATCCGGTTTATAAGCTATATGGTTTTGATGAAACCAAAGACCCGTTTATTTTTTTTACTATAAAATTGGGACCAGTTTATATTTTTTTACTATAAACTGTTTTAATTATAAATAGTATATATCATTTTTTAAATAAATTATATATTAATTTTTCGTATATCCCTACTTTATAGGATTTTTATATCAAATATTTGGTGAGATTAGTTTTTAATTTAATGAGATGTTATAACTCGTTTAAGAAATATATGGGTTTGATTAGACTCATACCCGTGAATTCGGGTCAAATGCATGAGAAGCCTCCATTTAAAAATCAAGGAAATCGGGTGACTCCAAAAAAAGGGGGAGCGACCACATTGCGACACGTAGGATTTTTTATGTTTTCGTTTATATATATATATATATATAATCAAACCCATATATTTCTTAAACGGGTTATAACATCTCATTAAATTAAAAACAAATCTCACCAAATATTTGATATAAAAATCTTAAAAAGTAGAGATATACTAAAAATTACTATATGATTTATTTAAAAAAGATATATATTATTTATAATTAAAAAACCAATTTTATAGTAAAAACAATAAACGAGTCTTGGGTTTCATCAAACTCATATAGTTTTTAAACCGGGTTATAACATCTCATTTATTTGTGAAACAATTTATCATTAAATCATATATATATATATATATATTATTAACTTTCATACAACAAAAAAATAAAAATTCAAAAATAAATAAATATTGGAAACAAATCATATAAAACAACCCCGTAAATAAAAAAAACATTTAAAAGCTCTATGGTTGTTTCTTACATTTACTCAAGCCACCATATTGTTTTACTTGTAAATAAAGACTCTTCATTCATTTTACCTGAATTCACGGTATAAGTCTCACCATACCCATATAACCTTAAAGGGTTATAACATCTATTATTTTAAAAATAAAACTCACCAGATATTTGATATGAAAATCTTTTAAAATAGGGATATACTAAATATTAATATTCATTTTTTTAAGAAAAAAAATATTTTTTATAATAAGAAACAATTTTATAGTAAAAAAATAAGCGGGTCATGGGTCTCACAAAACCCATAGTTAAACAAGTTATAATATGTCAGTTATTTGTGAAACTATTTCATCATCAAATCCTAAATATATTATTAACTTTTTTTATATAATAAACAAAATTAAAATGCAAAAAAAAATGAATATTAGACACGAAAAAGAAACACAACCCCCGTAATACGGGGGATAAAAACTAGTGTGTATATAGATATATATAGGGGTGTGTTATTGTACACTAATCAGTTATCGTACATTAGGTACGCGGGCTTTATAAACTTATAAACGTCGATTTAATAGGTACGCGGTGACATAATCGTAAATAACCTAAATCTAATTCTACGATCTAATTTATTAATTGATTCATCAGATGTCTATCCATATCAATATAATTCAACTGTCGATCCATATCAAACTAAACTACAGATTGACATCAAACTAAATTGAGTTACCTAAACCTAAAAATGTTCGTTACCTGCGAATAAACTTCAAACACAATCAGTCAAAATTTTTTACAATTAAACAAACGATTGTTGTTTGTTCTTCAATTTTTCGCCTAATCATACAAATTTGAGCCTTCAATTTTACTGTTGCAACTTATTTTGGATGTTAAACAAAACTGAAGACACTGTACATTTAAACGTTCTGACAAAAACCGAACACCTTTAAGCGTTCAAGTTTAGAAGTTTTGTACCAAAACTTTAGAAGTTCTAACAAAAAGGTTTAGAAGTTCTAACAAACACATCAATCGATTATGGAATTGCAGAAATAATGCACTCAATCGAGCTCTAATTATGGTTCAAAATATTATGTGTAAACATTCTGAAACAAAACTGAAGACCTTTAAATGTTCTAGTACGTTCAAAGAAGTTCCAACATAAAAAAGACATCTTTAAACGTTATGAAACAAAACTGAACATCTTTAAACGTTCTGAAAAAAAATGAACATCTTTAAAACGTTTTAAGAAGTTCTGACCAAAACGTTCAGGCTTAAAATTTTAAACGTTTAGTTAAAACCCATCACTCAAAACTCAAAAATTAATCAACTATAACTTCAAATTGATGATTAATTGGACCAATTTCAAAGTTTAATTGATCAATTAGTTCAAAAATTCAATTTCAATTGGCCAATTTTATCAACTGACATATGAACAAGTCGATGGAGAAAGATGATGGACGGAATCGTTGGATGGTGGACGGTGGACAGAATCGTTATATGGTGATGGATTGCTGAACCGTCATGGTGAAGGTGGACGGAATCTATGGGAGCAGTGGATCAGATTTGATGAAAATCAAAGTATTGACACCGCGTGTTATTTGAAATCGACGGGGATACGAGTCTCGTACGTAATGTACGATTAAGGATTATTGTATTGGATCCTTTATATATATATATATAGGGGATGGTTCAAGAGAGAAATGAAATTACTACAAGAAATACGAGAAATGAACATGAGCCACTAGTTTTATATTATGTTTTAAAAACTTCAAGATTAATTAAGAAACTATAAATGCATCTCTCTCTCTTCAATTAATATATCTATTAAATTAATATAACTAATCAAATTACTATAATTGAAAAACATTAAGAATTCATTTATTTTCTATCCAAATTTTTACCCTACACAAATACAATTTATCCTACACAAGTACAATTTATTCATACGTATAAATTTGTTTCTATCCAAATTTCTTCCAACTCAATATATAAATATCCATCAACACGTAGTTACATTGTAATAATTAATACAAAAAACTATTTTACATGTGTTAGCATTAAATATCCATCAACACGTAGTTACATTGTTGCCCGCCTACCTGCTATGTTGATGTAATATCTATGGTTTTTTAATGAAGAAAATATGTCTTCTTCAAAAAAAAAACAAAGGAACCATAATCGGAATTAACTCACATTCCTCTTCCTATCTAATAAATCAATAGGTTTTTCACCAAATCTCTTTAAATTGTCGCATGACATTCTCAACATTAATGCATTTGTTTGTGTGGCATTTTGTAAATTTTCCTTCTATTTTTACCGTATTATTGTAGCGAAATTTTACCTGATTTGAATTTCTAATAAATTTTGCATTGACTCTAATTTATGGGTGGTTTAATCATTAACAAGCTATATGTACCAAGCACGTCTTCTTCAAAGCGTATATTGTTACTTCAACACCAAACTCCTAACCAGCTTGATTGTTCAAATGAAATGGTAGTTGATAATGATGCTTTAATCCAAGGTACTTGAAGAAACACTAACCGGACCCCTGACAGATTACTGGTAACCTAGGGGTTAGATAGATGTTTCCCACGAGGGGTTAGACCCTTGGAAGATGGTTCTTCTGATAACCTGCAAAACAGACACCGTGAGCTCGTCACTGAGAAGGGGGGGGGGGGGTTCCTCCTTGTGACCACCCTCCGGCGTGAGAATCAGACTAGATTGCTCTTTCAATATAAAAGTATATTAAGAGATTGCTAGAGCAGATATCAGGTATAATATGATGATAATGTGATAAGATATGATAGGATCAGATGGTCATACCATTTGTGGTATTTATAGCCGAAGGTAGGTTTCCAAGGAGGTATGACCAGCTGCAACAGTGTTCCTGTTCCACCAACAGTAGCCTACGCACGTGCCCTGCTGGTAGTTGGTGGGTAGGCAGCGGCTGATAATGACCAGGCCTGCTGTATACCATTCCTTTTCCACCAACTGCCGGCTACGCACGTGGTATGGCAGTAGTTGGTGAGTAGGCAGCGGCTAATAGTGACAGTACAGGAGCATGCTGCTCGCCATACTGTGTCAGTAAACTGTCGTATCTTTAGTCAGATCTTTTTCCCATACCTCGTCAGGTACAGTACAGAAGATCTTCCTGTATCGTACGGACTGGCTTATTTGGGCGGGAGTATTCCCCCTCCCGCCCTTGTGCGGGATTGTTCCCGGCTTTGCTCATTCCTTCAGGTGACACTGAGTGAGAGCTAAGTGCCTTGTGCGTGTAACTTTGCTGCGCGGGTGGCCTTCCCTGATGGCTTGTATCCGAGGCTGCGGGAACAGGCGGAGTCCTTCACCATCGGGAGGCATTTCCTGCGGGACCAGCTTGCGTACTGCGCGTAAGGACGTCACGTCTCTGAGCATGGTTGGTCCTGCGGATCCAGTTGGTTTCTGCGCAGACGTCCCTCTTCTAGGTGAGTCTTGCGGGTCCAACTGGGCTTTGCTGGGACCTACCTCTTCAAGTCCCCCCAGTCCAATGTTCTTCTCATGAGTGTTTAATAAATTGAGGTGAACTTTTGGACTTAAGCAGAGGGTTTTGAAAAGGGTTTTTTAAGGTTTTCCATGGGAATTCCTCCCGCGGAAGTCCTTGTCACTTGCAGAAATGCCCGAGTTTCCTGCTTGGTCTCTGGGTATGATGCGGGTAGGCTGTAACCTCCTCGCAAGTCAGGAGCGTTGAGTCCCACTTGTGTGGATTCTCCATGAGGTTTTGGTAGTTTTGAACATAGTGATCAATTATGTTAAGACTACCAATTCCATCCTGGAGCTTCAAACAACGTAGTTCTCGACGTTCCCGCTATGCGGGGATGTTATATCCGTTTCCGCAAGCATTGCCCAGAAGATCCTTCTTGGTTTCAATTCCCAGCGGAGCGCTAGGTATGTGAAGGGTTTTGCCTTAACACTGTACCTGCGCTCGTCTTACGGTTACTTTACTTCCAAGGTATTCCTGGCGTCAATTCCCTGCGGGTGCTAGGTATGTGAAGGGTTTTGCCTTAACACTGTACCCGCACCTGTCTTATAGTTACTTGGTTGCCGAGGTACTTGGCTTCAATTCCCTGCGGGTGCTAGGTATGTGAAGGGTTTTGCCTTAACACTGTACCCGCATACGTCTTATGGTTACTTGTTCGCCAAGGTTTTCTTGGCTTCAATTCCCTGCGGGTGCTAGGTATGTGAAGGGTTTTGCCTTAACACTGTACCCGCAGCCGTCTTACGGTTACTTGTTTGCCAAGGTAAGGGGTATTTTCCCGCCTACTTTTTGATCTTTTTGAATTTTGAATTTTGAAATTCGAAGAGTTGGTGGAAAGATAAGAACAGTCCAAAACTCTGAAACGTCGTGCGACGGTTTCTTCTGACTGTGTCAGATCGTGCAGGAAGTTATGGTGACGTGACAGTACATGGTCATTCCAGACGCTTTTTCAGGCGCGTGGGCGCGATTTTTCGGGCGCGTGGCCGCGAAAATAATGGTACGCGTCCTGTCAACAGCTGTTGCCAGCTTGCTCGGTGCCACATGTCACGGTTTCATTGCACCTTCAATTTCTCTCTCCTTCGCATTAAATTCACCGCATTAATTGCGATCACTATATAAAGGGGAAGAGGGTCATTTGTAATTTACATCTTCACTTCTTCTCTTTCATCTCTAAGGCGATTTCTGGTGAATACTCTCTTATTCAGTTGAGCATTCCTCCGAAATCGTTTCTTCTTCCTCTGCAATATGTCTTCACATGATGCTGAAGCTGTGGTCGATGATAAGAGTACTGCTGGCGAATGCCAGTGTGCTCTGCCCGGCGATCAGTACAGGTATGTTGTTAGGAAGTTCATGCTCGATCCTCTCGAGCCTGAGTTTCCTGAACCCCATCAGACCGTGTACGATGCCCCCAGTGGCAAGATCGGGGTATATGCAGCATTCTTTGTCTATGGGAATCTTAGGTTCCCATTGACAAAGTTTGTTTACCGTGTCCTGGAGAGGCACGGTGTGCATTTGACCGAGTTGCACCCCATGGCGATCGCCAAGATTCGCCACTTCGAGTGGGTGTGCCGGATTTTGGGCATTGAGCCCTATGTGGACCGCCTGATGACCTTCTATACTTGGAGGTGCATCCAGGGGTGGTACACCCTGACAACCCGGATCAAGGGTTTGAAGATTTGCGCCACCGAGCGCAGTCTCCGATCGTGGAAGCGGGAGTTCTTCTACATTTCTGCCCGCGCCGTCCCCATTGCCATGAAGTTTAAAAATGGCCAAGCCATTCCGAGCCACCACGCCACCAACTACCAGGAGGCGGAATGGTTTGCGAAGATATCCCGGGTCCAATCTCCGGTTTACCGGTTTGCGGAGTCCGGGATGGTGATGCTGGGGATGAGCCGGGTATGGAAGGAGGCGTCTCAGGTTCCCATCCTTCTCGAATACGGTTTGAACTCTACTCCTTATGGTATGTCTTGTCTTTCTTGCTGATATGAGTTTGTCTTCTAACTGTTTCTTTTCTTTCAGAGGGGAACAATTTGGAGTCGCTCCTGTACCCGCGGGAAGCTGACGGTCCCGTGCGGGTGGGTACTCGTGCTCTTGACGAGAACGAGTTGCCCATCCTGGAGCAAACAGCGGATCGGTTTGTGGAGGTCTATCCGCTGGGCCACGAGATCCTGAGCCACCGGCGGCCAGGTAAGGCGTTATTCTCTCCTCCACCCCTCAGTGCTGTACCCGCTGCTGGGATTCCTTACATGCTGTCTTCTTCTGAGGAATCCGCAGATGGTCCTCCGTTAGTGCGGAAGAAAAGGGCTGCCGGCGGGAATGGGAAGGAGAAGGCGGCCTCCCCAGCCGATCCAGTGCTCCTATCTGACACTGAGTCAGATAGTGAAGAGGTGGCGGGGAACCCCGGTGGTGAGAAGACCACTGTTCCGGAGGCTACGACTGTTTCCTCCGGAGAACCAATGACGACGACGGTGACCGGCATCAAGAGACCGGCTCCATCGGGTTCGTCCCCGCCCGTCCGTACGTTCAAGCTCAAGAAAACCCGTAAGTACAACTCTCTTAGCTTTTAACTTCGTAGTTTAATCCTTGTCTTTTAACACTTTTCTTCTTTACGCAGGCGTGGATGTTGGCGCATTCCAGGGTGGAGCGCAGAGGAGTACTTCTCCGCCAATGACGGTAGGCTCGGTCAGCCTACCTGAGGCGTCGACCCAGGCGCCTGCGCCTGCTACCGCTGGTTCAGTTGCTCATTCTGAGTCGACTGTTCCAGCCGAGGTGACGTCACCGCCGGCTGTGAGTGCGATTTTTACAGCATCCTTCACAGAGCCGGCGGTTACTTTTGCTGCTTCCTCCGCGGCGGCGACCGCGGCGGACACCATACCTCCGCCATCGACTGCGGCGGAAACCATGCCGCCCCCGCTCTCGGCCTCAACGGCCGAACCTTCAGGTACGCGCGGGGCTTCTTGCCAATCTTTGTTACCTTCCCATCTGCCTTACCTTTTGGATGGATTTCCCTTAGGTTCAGGTGATGGGTTTCGGTGGTTATCGGCCTGTGATCGACCCTACAGGTGCGTAGGGTTCTTTTGGCCTTTTTGTATTTTTTATCATCTTTTCCTAACTGCTTTGTTTCTCTTGCAGTGTCGGATTCCAATGAAGTGTATGTTCCAAGATGGAACATACGCCGAGGAACAACCCTTCGTACCCCTGTGGAGTGCGTGGAATGGGCTCGCCACGCTGCTCCCCATGGTGCGTTGGGGGAAGCCATGGCTAGCTACCAGGAGGGTAGGCTAACCAACGAGCTTCGGGTTCTCCAAGCCCGGATGCAGCCGCGCGTCGAGCTGCTTTGTCGTGAAAACGACAAGTTGAAAGCAGCTCGCGCCAAAGAAGTATCTCAAGCGCGGGCTCTTCGGGAGGAGAACCAAAAGTTGGCCGCAGCTGCTGCGGAGAAGGAGAAGGCCTTCAAGGCCCTCGAGGTTGAGGTTCAAGCGCGACTCGAGGCCCGCTCCAAGGCTGCCCAAGCTGTTAACGAACAGCTTCGGCTAGCTAAGGAGACTGCGAGGAACGCGACCGAGAGGGCCACCAAGGCTGAAGCCGTTGCTGAGCCTTTACGCGTGGAGAACGAGGAGCTCAAGGCCAAATTAGAGGCTCTCCAACGCGCTCATGATGCCTTGGCGATGGAAGATGCCAAGAAGCTCCAGGAGATCTTGGACCAAAGGGGCGTGCTTGACCATACCGAGCGGAAGCTTAAGGGCGTCGAAGAGGCTGCCGCAAAGGAAGTGCTACTTGCCAACCTTAACAAAAGCGAAGCCGAACGCGCCTGCACCCAAGCTCAAGCCGCCCTTAAAGAAGCTCTGGTTGCCAAGGAATGGCTTCTTCGAGAAGCGTTGTCTCAGGTATGTCTATCTTCATGTCTTCACGCTTATCTTTGTAATTAGGGTGTTGACACTTGTATATTTTCTTATGTAGGTTGTGCATCGGGTCTTCTCAGAGACATCTTACGATGATGCAATGAGCGCAGCCCTCAACGCTTCTCACGAGGATGGGGAACGGGTCGGCTTCCTGCTTGGTCTAGGGTTTGTTGAGAAAGGCGTCCCGCCATCTAACTTCCCTTTGTACAATGTAGATACCGAAGCCATATATAACCAAGCAGTAAATCAATAGGCCGCCTTCCCGCATCCGGTGGTGGAGAAGGTGAATGAAATTGCTGCTGCTGATGATGGGCTACCTATCCTTAAGGCTTACCTTGAACAG
Organism: Bidens hawaiensis; assembly: GCF_021521415.1. Taxonomy (NCBI): domain Eukaryota; kingdom Viridiplantae; phylum Streptophyta; class Magnoliopsida; order Asterales; family Asteraceae; genus Bidens; species Bidens hawaiensis. Next base: position 309,749 of record NW_027491591.1, read on the forward strand.
CCACGCTCTACTGACGGCGCTGGTCCAAGTGGAAGTGGCCCTGAAGCCTGATCCTGAAGATCCCTTCCCGCTGCTAGGATAGATTTAGTTTGTATAGATTTACTTTGTAGGCGGGTAGTTACCCGGCCATTCTTGTAACGAATATTTATGAAATGTAAATCTTTGCGCGGCTAAGACCGCTTGATTCATTGGATTCCTTGCTTTATAAACTTTATATGACTTGCATACTTTAGTTTAAATTAGCAATTTTCCAAGTTTAGGATAAGTTAACCTTTGAACGTGGTAGATAGGTGTGAAGTTTTGCTTCCTCCTTCGTGATTGTGCGGGTATGACCGTCACTTGCACTTAGTAGGATGGCTAAACTTTACCCATATCTGACCTGCGTGTAGGTTTTCCTCATCTTTTGAGGATAAGTTAACCTTTGAACGTGGTTGATTATAGGTGTGAAGTTTTGCTTCCTCTTTCGTGATTGTGCGGGTAGAACCGTCACTTGCACTTAGTAGGATGGCAAAACTTTACCCTTATCTGACCTGCGTGTAGGTTTTCCTCATATTTTGAGGATAAGTTAACCTTTGAACGTGGTTGATAATAGGTGTGAAGTTTTGCTTCCTCTTTCGTGATTGTGCGGGTGGAACCGTCACTTGCACTTAGTAGGATGGCAAAACTTTACCGTTATCTGACCTGCGTGTAGGTTTTCCTCATCCTTTTAAGAATTTTGTTTTGAACCGTTCGACGCGCGGTTGTCGATAGGTTAGTGTTCAGTTTCCTCTCATGATTCATGCGGATAGACCGGCACTTTCATTTAATGGGATAATTGAACTCTTCCCCTTCAACTGACCTGCGTGAAGGTTTGTCACGTTATTGGGTTTGTGCGGGTAGGACCGCCTTCCCACGCAACGACTTCTCGTAATGTGAATGCCGTTCGACGCGCGGTTATTGATAGGTAATAATTCAGTTTCCTCATTATGATTCGTGCGGATAGACCGGAACTTTCATTTTTGGGTGCTGAACTTCTCCTTCAACTGACCTGCGTGAACGTTTTGTCCTGTTATTGGGTTTGTGCGGGTAGGACCGCCTTCCCACGCAACGACTTCACGTAATTATGCGGTGAAAGCCGGCATATTAGTGTTCAGAAAAGTAAAATCATCAGCTTCAATGTTCTAAAGAGAATCATTTCCATTAGAAGTGGCTCTTGGCCTTTTCTTTACAAATTGGAATTGATTTACATGCAAATTGTGTAAATGAGCTCCCTTCCATGTTGGGATGGGAGTGCCATCGAGCCGATACGCACCTGGTTCGGGATCTCGTTCTTTACGCAGCATGTAGTCTCGACATTGAAGCTGGAACTTTTATTCGTGTTTTCCCCAGCTGAGGTTCTACACGCACCCGCCTGCTCAGCCTTTATTGCGCCACGAGGTGCGCGAGCGTCCCATCTCTGACAAATGCTTCGACCATGTCTTTTACGTCTATGCATTCTTCAGTGTTGTGGCCTTTTGTCTTGTGAAAGTCACAGTATTTGCTCCGATCAGCATCATGACGATGTCGGATTATTGGAGGCTTTGGCCACGGGAGCTCTTCAGTAGCGAATATCTCAGTGACGCTCTTGGTGAGTGGCGTCCATCTGGAGTTCCGGTGCGGATGTACATTATCCCTTCCGCCCAATCGATGTTGCAAGCCGGATGAGGTGTCAAAGTTTACCCTTGACTGCCAAATGCCTAGCTTCCGCTTTTTATTTAATCGGGCGGTGAGGACGTTGTCTTCTCTCGTCTTCTGAGTGTAGAGGTTTGTGCTCTGGGGGAGATCTCTACCCAGTTGCTTCTCCGTTTCCGCATAGCGTTTTGCTGCTGTCATGATGGCATCCCATGTGGATGGCATGCCATCTTTACCCGTTAGGGTGCGGATGAGCTTTGGGTCATGCGCGCCCTGGATGAAGGCAGCGCGAACAAGATCTTCGCTGATATTGCCCAAACTTAGCTTCTTTGAGTTGAAGCGAGTGATGAAGTTTGGCAGAGATTCATCTTCTTCTCGTATGCATTTGAGGATTGTTCATTGCTCATCGGTATACTTCCGTTGCTGGCTGAAGTGTTGGCTAAACTTCTGCTGGAAGTCTGCCCAGTCGTAGATGTGGTTGACCGGTAGACGATCAAACCAAGCTCTAGCAGCCCCAACAAGCGTCATTTGGAACATGTAGCACCACGTGGGTTCCGTCCAATTGCTGACGGTTGCCCCCGCTATGAACCTGTTCAAATGATCGTCTGGGTCAGATATACCGTCATATGTGCCTATGTTAGGCATTTGTTTGGCACTCTTTGGGGCGATTGCTTCCGCAATGTCCCTTGCAAACTTGGATGTTCCTGCATTTGCAATGTTTGGTCTGAACGTTTTGGAGAAGTCTCGTGGACTTCCATCTGTGCTTTTTGGTTTGAAGGCTTGTCCAAAATGCCTTTTCGGTTGGGATTCCATTTCCTTACGCTTCCCTTTTGCCCTATGGCGAGGGTTCGCGTCGGAGTCGGATTCCTCCGAGTCATCCTCCCAGTATTCGAATTCGTCGGCCTGTTGTACGGAACGCAAGCGTTCGTTCAACTCGGCCTGGAATTCCTTTTGTCGTGCCTCCGCCCATACCTTGACTTCATCTAGATTTTGGCGGGGGAGTCTTCGTTTCTCAACCTGGGTATCAGTGGATCCCAGTAGGCGATCATTTACTGCACTTGCCCCAGCATGAGTAACTGGGGTAGTGTTCGTAAAATTTACTTCACTTGCCCCGGCTTGGGTAACCGGGGTAGTGTTTGTAAAAACTGTGTTACCGGTATTCCCCCAAGTAGCTGGGGTTGTGGTTACCGGAATTTCTCTAACCATCTTTGTAGAAGTTTGAAAAAACTGGAGAAAAATGAAGTTCTAGCTTTATGCACGGATGGCGCCAATGAAGAAACACTAACCGGACCCCGGACAGATTACTGGTAACCTAGGGGTTAGATAGATGTTTCCCACGAGGGGTTAGACCCTTGGAAGATGGTTCTTCTGATAACCTGCAAAACAGACACCGTGAGCTCGTCACTGAGAAGGGGGGGGGGGTTCCTCCTTGTGACCACCCTCCGGCGTGAGAATCAGACTAGATTGCTCTTTCAATATAAAAGTATATTAAGAGATTGCTAGAGCAGATATCAGGTATAATATGATGATAATGTGATAAGATATGATAGGATTAGATGGTCATACCATTTGTGGTATTTATAGCCGAAGGTAGGTTTCCAAGGAGGTATGGCCAGCTGCAACAGTGTTTCTGTTCCACCAACAGTAGCCTACGCACGTGCCCTGCTGGTAGTTGGTGGGTAGGCAGCGGCTGATAATGACCAGGCCTGCTGTATACCATTCCTTTTCCACCAACTGCCGGCTACGCACGTGGTATGGCAGTAGTTGGTGAGTAGGCAGCGGCTAATAGTGACAGTACAGGAGCATGCTGCTCGCCATACTGTGTCAGTAAACTGTCGTATCTTTAGTCAGATCTTTTTCCCATACCTCGTCAGGTACAGTACAGAAGATCTTCCTGTATCGTACGGACTGGCTTATTTGGGCGGGAGTATTCCCCCTCCCGCCCTTGTGCGGGATTGTTCCCGGCTTTGCTCATTCCTTCAGGTGACACTGAGTGAGAGCTAAGTGCCTTGTGTGTGTAACTTTGCTGCGCGGGTGGCCTTCCCTGATGGCTTGTATCCGAGGCTGCGGGAACAGGCGGAGTCCTTCACCATCGGGAGGCATTTCCTGCGGGACCAGCTTGCGTACTGCGCGTAAGGACGTCACGTCTCTGAGCATGGTTGGTCCTGCGGATCCAGTTGGTTTCTGCGCAGACGTCCCTCTTCTAGGTGAGTCTTGCGGGTCCAACTGGGCTTTGCTGGGACCTACCTCTTCAGTACTACATCTATTCTAGTTAATGTACTTTTTTTTATTCAAAACGGTATTTTAAATGCTTTGAAGGATCATCATTTATTTTTTGTACTAAGTGAAGAACATAACTCGCAAGTGGGTGACCATGAGTTGGTGGAACTTGAGTTCAGATGATGATTAATTGTGAGGAAGTTACTTCTGCTGTTGTTGATATGGTTTTTCGTGACTCATGGGTAAGATTATTCTATTTTCATCCTTTATTCTTTCATGTTATTTACTTGCTTTTTATTTTATTTTATTTTATAGCGTATTCAAGTTGATTTTGAGAGCAAACATATTAGACATGAATAGAGATTCGATCATTATAAATCTTGAAGGCGTTGACAATAATACTTAGGTTCGTGTTAAACGCAATATTTGCATCTAAGAAGTTTAGGGTTCATGACTAGGTAAAGTTTACTCAAGCAAATGATCTTCAAAAGAGTGACAATAGTGCTTTTTTCTACAACAGAGACAAGGGTATAGTTGAGAAAATGGATTTAGATGTGTCAACACAAACATTTCTTTGACTTTTCTGAAACAATGAAGCTATAGAATTTAAATTAGTTTTGTGTGTTTTATTTTCTTTTAAGAAGTTAAGATATTCGAAACTTTGATATTCGACTTTGAACACCTTTATCTTACCGTATATAGCCGATTTTTATTTGTTATGCGTGAAGAGAAATTAAACAATTTAGGAATATTGAATTCTCATTTGAAGAATAGGGTGTTAAATGGCAATGGTATTGAAATGTCATCATGTTTGAAGTCACTATAAATATGAAATTATTTTTGAAATGGAAAGAAGTTAAAGGAAAATGGTTTTTAGCAGATAGAAAAGTTGTATTACGAAAATAAGAGATCCGCCACTTGAAAGGCGGATGTCAACAAACACGTATGCCCTGTCAGAGCTTTTCTAGTGAGGTGGATGACTACCGGGTGTTCCGTCATTTCAAATGGCGGATCACGAATATTTTATTTGTGTTCCGCCATTTGAATTGGCGAATGTCAATTTTGGTGATCCGCCAGTTTGACTGGCAGGTCACAATTTCCAAAGTAGGCTAAAACTATATGTAAAAGTGTATTTTGATAGACATCCGCCATTTGAAATGGAAGATGTCATCTTGGCATCCGCCATTTCAAATGACGGACGTGGGTAGTGTTTTCTGGCTGATTTGACCACACCAGTCATTTTTCTTTTTATTATTATTTATTTTCTAATATATAATAACGTTTTTTTTAAATAACGTTATTTAACAAATAAAAAGTGTATTTAACAAATAACGTTTTTAAAATACGTTTTTCCTTTTTATATTTATTATTTTTCTAAATATCATTATTAAAAAAAATACAAAATTTTAGATTATTTTAATTAAAAACACCAACATGTGTAATTTTAATATTTTGATGGACATCCGCCATTTGAAATGGAAGATGTCATCTTGAAATCCGTCATTTCAAATGACGGATGTGAATAGTGTTTTCTGGTTGATTTGATCACACCAGTCCTTTTTCTTTTTAATATTACTTATTTTCTAATATATAATAACTTTTTTAGCTAACCTTATTTAACAAATAAAAACTGTATTTAACAAATAACGTTTTTAAAATACGTTTTTTCTTTTTATTATTTATTAGTTTTTTAAATATCATTATTTAAAAAAATACAAAATTTAATATTAAAAAGATTTTTTTATTAAAAACACCAACATGTATAATTTTAATATTTTGATGGTTATCCGCCATTTGAAATGAAAGATGTCAAATGGCGGATGTGAATAGTGTTTTCTGGCTGATTTGACACGGTCCTTTTTCTTTTTATTATTACTTATTTTCTAATATATAATAATTTTCTTTAAATAACCTTATTTAACAAATAAAAAGTGTATATAAAAAATCACGTTTTTAAAATACTTTTTTTCTTTAAAAGATTTTTAAAGGTTTTAATAAAAATTTTTAATGATTTAATATGTTAAAAGAGTTATAATCTAAAATGTGGATTTAATATAATCTTGTTATTTAACATATAACATAATTCTAGTATTTCATAAAATATTTTGGTTTGTATAAATATTATTAGTTATTATTTATCTACAATACTAATGTAAAGGATATCTTTATTAATAATAAATATATATAACTATACTAAATGCATTTTTAATTTTAAGGAAAGAAATCTCTTTATATAACTTACCCAAAGTTTTATAAATATTTATTTGAGTATTTATATATATTTTATATAATTAAATCATATTATTTACAATAAAGCTTTGCTAATAAAATTAATAATAAATTTAAGAAATAAATAACTTTCCCAAGAACCCATTAGATCATTAAATCCTGAGCCTCTATCTAGTTTAAGTTTTACGATTCTATCCATATTTATTTCCGCAATTATTGTATTTAGGATTCTCGTCGGTAAATCCCGAAGAGATTTCTTACATATTCATCATCTCTTGCTTAATCGCTAAGGTGAGTAATCACTCCCCTTTTTACTTATTTTAAATTCTTTTGGGGACATATGCGTATTTACAATATTTATCTACTATCTACTATTTAAAACCGCAACTGTTTAATCCTTGTGTGTATATCAGTTTATGCATAACTTGCTATTTGCTTACTTGCTTTACTTGAACGCATTTTGGTGAAATTCCTCATTATAGTATGATCATACGACTTTCTTCGGCAACTGATGTCCATTTTTATGGCAACTGTTTAGTCCTTGCTTGGTAACCAATGTCCATTTATATGGAATTGGTTGAGCCATTTATTTATGGTTTGATTGATTGTGTATGTGATATGGCTTAAATGCTTATCTTACAGGAACAGTTTGCTTCTTTATTTCTTTATTTATTATATAACATTATTATATTGTCTTAAACTGGTGTTTGACTCACTCAACATGTGTTGTTGACAAACCTTTCTATTTTATACGTATATGTAGGTTATTGTTTGAACTAGTTGCAAGATTTGGTGAAGACTTAGTGAAAAATTTAAGTTAGAAAACTTTTAATCAAGATCATTTGTGATATAAATTATATTGTTGTACGATTATGGATTTTGTACTTTGTACTTGAATTATTTGAATCATTTAATCGAATTAAATAGATATTGTCACTTTTAATTATTGCATGATAGTACCTTGAGAGCTGTGGGCAATCAACTCACGCCACGACATTTCCGCCGTAGGTTGGGATGTGACACCATGCAATAACCAAACCATAACTAGCCCATGCAACAACCAAATCAGGAAATAAACAGAGTTATTCAGGAAATAAGTAAAAATAAAAAGAAAAAGATAGTGTGTGATCAAATCAGCCAGAAAGTACACTATTTACATCCGTCATTTGAAATGGCGGATGTCAAGATGACATCTTCCATTTCAAATGGCGGATGTCCATCAAATATTAAAAATTAGAATTACACATGTTGTTTTTAATAAAAAAAAATATTTTTAATATTAAATTTTGTATTTATTTAAATAATGATATTTCGAAAACTAATAAATAATAAAAAGAAAAAACGTATTTTATCAAAATTACATATATTAGTGTTTAATGTTAAAAGACTATCTATTTTAAAAAAAAAAGTTATTTAGAAAATAAGTCATAATAAAAAGAAAAAGATAGCGAGTGGTCAAATCAGCCATAAAGTACACTTTTCACATCCGCCATTTGAAGTGGTGGATGTCAAGATGACATCTTTCATTTCAAATGGTGATGTCCATCAAAATATTAAAATTACACATGTTAGTGTTTTTAATAAAAAAAATTCTTTTTAATATTAAATTTTGTGTTTTTTTATATAATGATATTTAGAAAACTAATAAGTAATAAAAATAAAAAAAACGTATTTTAAAAACATTATTTGTTAAATACACTTTTTATTTGTTAAATAAGGTTATTTAAAAAAATTATTATATATTAGAAAATAAGTCATAATAAAAAGAAAAAGGATTGATGTGGTCAAATCAGCCAGAAAACACTAATCACATCCGCCATTTGAAATGGCGGATGTCAAGATGAAATCTTTCATTTCAAATGGCAGTGTCCATCAAAATATTAAAATTACACATGTTGGTGTTTTTAATAAAAAAAATCTTTTTAATATTAAATTTTGTATTTTTCTAAATAATGATATTTAGAAAACTAATAAATAACAAAAAAAACGTATTTTAAAAACGTTATTTGTTAAATACACTTTTTATTTGTTAAATAACATTATTTAAAAAAACGTTATTATAGATTAGAAAATAAGTAATAATAAAAAGAAAAATGATCAGTGTGGTCAAATCAGCCGGAAAACACTATTCACATCCGCCATTTGAAGTGGCGGATGTCAAAATGATATCTTCCATTTCAAATGGCGGATGTCAATCAAAATACACTTTTACATATAGGGGTAGACTACTTTGAAAATTGTGACCTGCCAGTCAAACTAGCGGATCACCAAAATTGACATCACCGATGAATAAAATATTCGTGATCCGTCATTTGAAATGACGATTGACGGAACACCTGGTAGTCATCCACCTCACCAGACAAGATTTGACAGGGCATACGTATTTATTGACATCCGCCATTTCAAATAACGAATTCTTATTTAATCAAATACAACTTTTCTCTTTCCTAACAACCATTTTATTAACTTTTTTCTATTCTTTTTCCTATAAATACATACAGCCATAAACCAAAACGAAATATCAACAAATATGTTGAACTACCTGCTTGTCTCTTGTTTTCTTCTTCCTTTCCTATTCATCTTCTTCAAATCCAAATCCAGCACAAACTCATCAGCCAAATCATATCCAATTATCGGAAATTACTTCATAACCAAGGCTAATCGCCACCGTCGAACCGAATGGACATCCGACCTCGTCCACAACTCCCCCACGTCAACCATCGTCCTTCGCCGTCCCATCGGTCAAGACCAAGTCCTCACGGGCAACCCTGCGGTCGTTGAGCACATCCTTAAAACCAACTTTTCAAACTACCAAAAGGGCGAAGATGGTCATAAAGTCCTCTTCGATTTCCTCGGAGACGGAATCTTTAACGTTGATGGGGATAAATGGAAGTCCCAGAGGCAACTATACAGCCATGTGTTTAGAACAAAGTCACTTCGGTATTTCGTGGAACATGTCGTGGACACCGAAATAAACGAACGTCTAATTCCCATGTTAGCCACTGCTGCTGCTAATGATACTGTTGTTGATCTTCAAGATATTCTTCAAAGATTTGCTCTGGACAATATTTGTAAAATCTCGTTTGATTATGATCCAGCTTGCTTAACTCCATCGCTGCCACTAGCAAAAATCGCAGTTGCATTTGATGACGCTCTTCGTATCACCCTCATGAGGTTCTTTACGTTTAAACCTATATGGAAAATCAAAAAGTTTCTAAACATCGGGTCCGAAAAACAACTCAAAGAAGCCAAATCTGAAATTCGTGAATTCACAAAGAAAATCCTGAGTAAAAAACCGTCTAGTGATAATTTGTTGGCACGATTAATAAGCTCTGGTCAGTCAACTGAAGGTTTTGTTACGGATGTTTTAATCAACTTTATATTTGCGGGTAGAGACACAACTCCGGCCGCCTTGACCTGGTTTTTCTGGTTAGTTTCCAAGAATCCGGAGGTTGAAAGTGAAGTTGTTAAAGAAATCAATGAGAAATCGGGTTCGCCATCTTACGATGAAGTTAAGGAGATGGTTTATACTCGAACAAAGCTAGCAAAAAAGACTTGATTTCAAACGGCCCGGGTTGAGCTGACTTATTTGAGTATGGCTTGCGGTTCGGCTCGTCGGCTCGCTCTTTAGCTCATTTAACTTCAAGCTCGAGCTCGAGTTTAGCCGAGCTGTCTCGTTTAATTTCGAGCTCAATCTCGAAGTCACGCTAGCTTGACTCATTTACATCCATAGTATTAGCTAGTACTAGTAATAATAATAGTATCCTATCGGTGGTAATATATAGAGGTGGTGTAGAAACTATAGTAAGATTAACTGACTCACCACCAACCAATTGTCACTACCATTTGAGCACCGCCAATTCACTCCACCTCAATTTGAGCACCACCAGTTTTACAAAAAAGTGTTTATAAAGGTCCGACCAAAGGTTACAAAGAGGTTTCAGACAAAAAGATTGAGTTTTCCGGCGGAAAATGTGATTTTTCTAGCCAAAAATATTTTTCCGACGACCTGCAACTAACGGCTTCAGGATTTTGTTACTCGCGGATTGTTATAAACAAATACACCTTTCGTTGGGACCGTCACCAGCCAACTGTTAAGTTGGGAATGTTATTTGCCAATAGGGCTCCAACAACCTCAATAACTGGAGTTTTTACTAGAAAAATGTTCATAAATGTTCGATCTAAGGTTACAAAGAGGTATCAGTCGGAAAAATTGAGTTTTCCGACGGAAAATGTGATTTTTCCAGCCAAAAATATTTTTCCAACGATCTGCAACTAACATTATCAGGTTTCTGTTAGTCGCGGATTGTTATAAACAAATACACCTTTAGTTGGGAACGTCACTAGCAAATATTAAGTTGAGATTGTTATTTGTGCATAGGGCATAGGGCATAGATGAGATCATTTAAAACTAATTTTCCTTAAGTTATTTATTTAATTAACAGGTATGGCAGTTGGTTACCATCCATATGCAATGGGGAGAATGGAAAAGTTGTGGGGTCCAAATTGGAAGGAGTTCCGGCCAAAGCGATGGTTTGAGAAAGATGAGAAGACGGGGAATGTGAGTTTCAAGGACAGGGATCAATATACATACTCCGTGTTTCAAGCAGGTCCAAGGATTTGCATGGGGAAGGATATGTCCTTTTTGCAAATGAAGAAAGTGGCGACGGGTGTTTTACGGAGGTTTAAGGTGGTTCCGGTCATGGATGATGGCATGGAGCCTGTTTTAATCACAACTCTGACGTCGAAGATGAGGGGTGGGCTTCCTGTGAAGATTAAAGAACGAAAATAATGATATATTATTAACCTACCTAGGTAAGTGAATATTGTGTAACAAACACTTCTAAACTATGTTATTTTAATAAATAAATTATGCCCAAAATTTTAAGAATTAGAATCACAAGCATGCTCATATAAGCTTACTTGTGGCCAATCTCACCATCATCATAGTCTTTATCACTCAAACTTGTTACGATTTACATAAATACGGAAAACTCAGAAACTTAAACCTCTTTCAGATGAGAATAGTCTCGTCATCACTAAGTGAAAGAATTATATGTCCTTTGGCGCCATAGACGGCCATGAACAACAGTACAAGACCCGTTTGGTAGTAGATTGAAAATTTGAACCGACATTAAAGCAATCAACATAAGTCCGGGGATAACTTGTATTGATGTTAAAGCAATCAACATACATGTTGATATATAGTAGATTGGTTAGTTTCTAGTGTGTTAGATAAAAGTCACAATCAAAACAAAAATAAAGGTAACGTGATAGCATATGAAACAGCTGGGTTAATAAACAGAAAAACAATAACTAACCTAGAACGATGCTTTAGTATTTTTTTTTAACTAAAACCGATTGGTTATTAAATAAATAAAAGGATCCAATTACAATAGTAAGGCGGATAAGTGGGCAACAAGTTGCGCCGCCACCCCCTTTTGAATGACAAACCCAATCCTACTAAAAACAAAATTACAGTTTTTTGGCGTCGATAAATTACTATGCATGACCCGTTGAACTTTTTTAAGAATTTAGATGTAATTACATTAATTACAATAATAAAAATGATATATATGAAACTGATGTATAACATCATAAATGAAATTCACTTATAGCTTACTTCCCTCAAAATGTAGGAAACAAAATAATACATCAATTGTGTCAATTACAAATTTTGTCCTTTAAAAAAAGTCAATTTACGGTTCGTGTCCTTTGTTAAGTTTCTTTGCAGGCGGTGTACTTTAAACATTTTTTTCCTACACGTTATGTCCTTTACGCTAACTGGGTTAGAAAAACTCAGTTAAATACCCTCACGTGAAACGCATGTGAGGGCATATTAGTCTTTTCGTCTACCCTGCAACTTCATCATCGTCATCTTCTTCTTCTTCATTTTGCATATCTCAATCAAAACCCTAAAATCATCTTTAATATGTCAAAATCAAATGTAATTTAAATATTTCAAGATATAACCCAATGTCTCCAACCTCCCGTCACCGTCTTCCCCACTCAACTGCCGCCACCGTCTCCCAGCTCCAACGACGCCACCGTATCTCACCTCCACTGCAGCTAAAAACCCATTAAAACTCTATATATCTCTCTAAAAAACCCTTTACAACCACTGCATCTACCGTCTACGACATCCACCGACGGCCACACCGAACATAAATCGTCAAACTCTCGCCCTAGTTCCTAAATTAGCCCTAATTAGGGGTAAGCTTGATTCATGGATCGATCGATATTAAAACCATTGAAGCCAAAAATCGAACCCTAGGCATAATTCTAACCTCAACGTGGTGGTGGAGGCTGCGCGTGGGTCGCCATGGTAATGGTGGCCGGAAAATCAATTGTGACGTCGATGGTGAGGACCGGACGGTTAAACTCTGACCTCAATAAATTTCATATATGCGAAAAGCATCGTGCAAGGTTTCCGATGACAGCTGGACGGTGGTGGAGGAGTAGCGGTATTCCGGTGGATGGTAATGGCAGCCGGACTATGGTTGTCTTCAATTAGATCTGGCGGACTGTAGCAGCCGGAGCTTATCGAGTTTGATTTTCGGTCGAATTGCATCGAGAAGAAGCCGGAATTTGATATTTGAAGAACAGAGTGGAATGCCAAGATGGTGATAATGAATTAATGATTGAGATATGCAAAATGAAGAAGAAGAAGAAGAAGAAGAAGAAGAAGAAGAAGAAGAAGAAGAAGAAGAAGAAGATGATGATGATGATGAAGTTGCAGGGTAGACGAAAAGACCAATATGCCCTCACATGCGTTTCACGTGAGGGTATTTAACTGAGTTTTTCTAACCCAGTTAGCGTAAAGGACATAACGTGTAGGAAAAAAATGTTTAAAGTACACCGCCTGCAAAGAAACTTAACAAAGGACACGAACCGTAAATTGACTTTTTTTAAAGGACAAAATTTGTAATTGGGTCTTTTATTTTTAGTGTTAGAAAGCTGACATCAATTATGTTTTTATTTTTAGTCTTAAATTTAAGGAAAAATGGCTAAAAATACAAAACATGCCTCTACATCCTATCCTCATACTTTTATGGGAAACACACCAACCCGACCCTCAAATTTACTTAATAGTAACTCATTTCTAGTATATTCTTTTTTATATTTTTTATTGATGTATGTGAGTGGAAGAAATAATAAAATATTAAAAGAAGATTAAAGAAGTATTATTTAATTGAATTTGGATAAATTTGGAAAATGGGATGTAGAAACTTTATAAAAACTAAGAACCAAATTTAGAAATATATAACTTTTAGTTAAATTATAAGATTAGAGATGGGGATGCGATGTGGATACTCTTAGAGGAAGCTACCGAGTGGGTAGAATTTGGGCCGCAACCAGACAGTTTGTGGAGGTTGTTGAATGTGTTGTCGTGAAAAAAATTTAGTCGGCAACTTGTGATTTAGGTGATTATCGGGTTCTATGGGTAAATTAGACTTGTGAGAATCAACATTTAAACGGGTAATTATCTCTGTCAAACTCATATACATAATTGATTATTTTCCCTTTTTTGTAATTATCTTTGTTGTACTCTGTAAGGCCCCGTTACCGGTAGCCCTACTTTAACGTTGGATTTACTCATAAACACAGTTCTAAATATCAGAGTTAACAAAAACTTTCGCGGAATAAATAAACTTCAACCATAACATTTTACATAACCATCAAATCGTGTCTTATAAAACATTCGTAGTCAATTAAAACAAAACATAGTCTTTAAAACATCACAACATTTCTTCGAGATGCCAGTATCTTCGATTTCCATGCCATGTGTCTTCAGTCACGCGAGCTGCGTCAACCTATTTGCCTGCGTGCATACTAAAAGTCAGCTATGCTGAGTGAGTTCTAGTTAATCACATAACTTACTTTTCATACACATATACGTGCCCGAAGGTACGCATTACAACATATCAAGATCAGCATTCGTCCATACACATTCATATCTAACCATACATTATAAAGGGCGTTTCACCCTACATACCTCGGATATTTTTAGGGTCCGGTACCCTCTATCCTCGGATATTATTAGGGTCCGGTCACCCTTCATCCTCGGATATTATTAGGGTCCGGTCACCCTTCATTCTCGGATATTATTAGGGTCCGGTACCCTTCATCCTCGGGTTTTATTAGGGTCCGGTCACCCTTCATCCTCGGATATTATTAGGGTCTGGTACCCTTCATCCTCGGATATTATTAGGGTCTGGTACCCTTTCTTCCATAGCTTCACACTATACCTGTCCTTAAATATTTTTCCTGACAATACGTGCAATCTCCGTAGAGCGTTCATGTACCATTAACTTATCATACGTACATTATACATACATCATAAATATTCATACATGCATCTTATCTTACATCATACATAGCAATCACGTCTTTAGCTACCACCTGACGGTACATGCAATATCCGAAGATCGTTCACGCGCCGTCAAGCAATCATCATACATACATCATAGAAGGCATACACTTACCACTTAAGGTAAGTGTATTAACTATCACATCGAGTATGCACACAGCTCCGAAAACATAACAAGGAAGTGGGGCTAGAAACTCATCTCAATGCGGCTGCGTTCACCGTTTACGGTTATTCCCTTCTTGAGCTGTGCACGACTAACTGTATAATAATTATACGTTTCAGTAAACTATCACTACACATATCGCCTTTCTAGTTTAATTATTACCCTCAACGAACGGGGGTCCGGGGGTCAGCGCCCCTGGCAGCGGGGTTCTAGGGGCGGCAGCCCCTAGCGGGGTCCAAGGGGCAGAGCCCCTGGCTGGGGTTAAGCTGCCAGGTCAGCTTGGAAAAATTTTATTTTCATTAACTGTCTTAACACATTTTCCATTAGCATTTTGAATCATTGAATAATATGCTACTTAAAAGTTCAAGGGCTTATTTGTAAGTAAATTATTCTTTTCTAAGTCCAGGGACCATTCTGTCATTCTGCTAAACTTCTAATTCGTTACTTATCCTTAACAAACTGACTTGCCATGACGAACTGGTTCTTGTAACGAATTGGAATCTTTAACGAACTGGTTACTTACACGAATTGGACTTTTAACGAACTGGACTCTTAACGAATCAGTCCATGTAGCGAACCAGTCCAAGTAGCGAATTGGACCTTCTAATTCGTTATCTTCTTTAACGAACTGGTCATAACGAATCAAGGGTAATTCGTTACCCTTTTCTCTTAACGAATTGGATACGAACTACAGCTAGTTCGTTAATCTTTCCTTAGCGAATCAGCTGGCGAATTACCTCTAATTCGCTAGTTATTCCTTAGCGAACTAGGGTTAGGTCAGATTTGTCAGAGCATTCCCTGACAACCTCGTACATGTTTTTCCGGCGCCGCCTTTCCAGCGCCGCCATTGCCGGAAAACACACCGGAAAACGTATCTTCACTGTTTTACACCGTTTTTCATCGTTTTTCGTCCCGTTCGATCCAGATCTGAGCTAGGGTGACCCCTAAGCTCATATTAGGTTCGGTTTACACCCGATTCCACCCGGATCTCATGACTTAAATGGTTTAACGGTGTCGGCTCCTCGTTTCATGATTATATCTGACGGATTTAAGCTCAAACAATAAAATACTATCATTACCTCGGGTCGGTTCTCGGTTTCCTTCTTGATATCGGTTTAGAGAGAGAGAACTAGAGAGAGAATCTTAAGTGTGTGTTTTGGATGGTGTAAGGGATATGTGTAAATGAATTAAATGGAGGATTAAGGGTATATATATTTTTGATCATGGGCTTAAGCCCATGGTCTTTCCTTCATTCCTCCATAACCCAAGTCCATAACCCATATCCATTTACCCAACACAAGTCCATCTTGTATTATATTCATCTAAACCGATAACAACCTGCTATAAAATAAACGAACTTTATTTTATTAATATAACCGAAAGTAGGATGTTACATACTCACATACATATTAGATTAAATTTTTATTTTTTGAAACAAATATTTTATCATTTGACTAATAATACACAATCCTCACGGGATTTGATCATTCTACATTTACAATTTTTACCTATTTTTTTATCTAGTTTTTGGTTTCGGGTCGCCTTAGTTCCAGATATTGTAATAAAGTTATTAATGGTAAGTAGATCACTACAAGAAAAGGAGTTTTAGCAGCAACAAATTTGTCGCCGCTAATACATACATTTGTCGCCGCTAATTGGTCGTCGCTAGTTTCTCGCCGCTTATGCTCATCTTGACGACGCTAAAGACAAAGTCGTCGCTGCTAAAGCATTGTCGGGGACTTTGCCGAAAAATAATACTTAAAATATAAATAAATTTCTAAAAATAATAAAAATCTCCAGTCTACTTAATGGGGGTGTTCTGAACATTTTTCGCTTAGAAACTTTCCCCAAATTATGATACGAGGTAGGTTGAGACAGCCGGTTTTCTCAATTGGTACAAATCTGCGTACTAAAATTACAACACTTATTGTGAAGCCATACAAATGAATTAAAATGAAGTTAAATAACCATTGAAACCACAACTCAATGAAGTTAATCATAGGCTTTGGCCTTTCACCAATCCAGTTCTTTATGACTAAGATATGGCCCAATCTTTGACGACCAAAATATATCCAGAATTGAAACACCAATAGAACCTATGTTCTTAATGTTTTGAAATGGCTTTTGATGAAAAACAATTATGTCACTCATTGTGTGAAGTTAGTACACGTTTAACATATTATTACACAAATCCTCATGGTGCAAGAGTCAACAAAGAAGTAAACTAAAAATCAGGAACTTTAAAAGAGTCAAAATCCCAAAACAGGTCAAACTAGCCTTTAATAAGCAAAGGTGTGCCTTAGGATGACATAAGCACCTTAATTAGCCAAGGTTGAAGAAGGGAAACAATGAAACATATATATAAGACTAATGAAAACTGAAAACATCCCAAAACATTACTCAATTCAGATTGAAAAGCAAACAATTGTTTAGTTTGACTTTTAAAGTCAACTTAGGCAAGAACACTTTAATTTGCTTTCACAAATCCAAATATTAGAGAGAAAGGAAGAGATGAGCATTTGGAAATGTTCATAAGTGTTGGTATTTATAGGTAAGGAGGAGGGGACAAGTTTGCATGGATGGTTAGACATTAAATCATCTTACAACTACTTTGTATTTAATGTGGTTGGTTTTTTTAATTAAATGTATAAATAAATAAATTAAATTAAATAATTAATTAAATAAAATATGATTTAGAGGTTGGGGAAAATTTTGATTTTTGGCAAAAAAATGGTCCTTGTACTTTAGTTTGGGTTGGTTTCGAGTATAAAATAAGCGAATTAAAACCCGTTAAAAATATTAAAACAAAATGACGAGTGTGGGCATGATTATAACATGAAGGACATTCTTTTAAAGGATCTGAAATATAACAAAGATTAAAAAAGTCAGATTTACCGTACAAATATAAATATGAATCAAACCGAAAATGACTTTTGACCATTAGATCATGAAGTTATCAAGGGTCGGAAATTGATTTTGTAGATTGACACAGATCAAGGGATTTAGCAAAGGCACCTTTAGCGGCACCCTTTTCTACCATTGGATACCAAGCTGAAATCAATTGCCGCCTCTGCCATCGCTTTGAATCACCATGACTTGTTCTTAATGTTCTTTTTCCGGGTAGCTTTTTTCTGATTCAGGGTTGGGGTTGTTTTGTGGTGTGCCAGAGGTAACGAGATGAGAGAAATAAGTGTTTGCAGGTTGTGTTTGTGTGTGTGTGCTTATGTTATTATATATGGTTATGTCTGTGCAATATGTGTGTATATTTGATCTAGAGTAAAGTGCTAAAGTTGTCCTTGAGGTTTGTTAATTTTTGCGACATTTATCCAAAAAGTTTTTTTCGCAACTAAACCATCGAGGTTTACCACTTATTGCCAATTACGTTCAAACTGATAACATTGTTTAATTTCATCACTAAGTCATGGGTAAAATTGACTTTCCCAAAAATACTAAGGGGCGTTTTTGTCTTTTAACAACTTCATATTCTAACACTAATAAAAGATAAAGAAAAATATTGGTATTTTTGTGGAAAGTCAGTTTTACCCTTGACTTAACGATGAAACTAAACGGAGTTAACGATTTAGACGTAATTAGCAAGAAGCGTGAAACCTTGATGATCCAGTTGCAAAAAAAAGAACTTTTTGGACGAAAGTCGCAAAAATGACCAAACCTTAAAAACGATTTTAGCAATTTACTCTTTGATCTAAAAAAGTATAATCTTAAACTGATTATTTCTAATCACTCCACTATGATTATGTTATTAGGTTATATATATTTTGAAATTTGATCATAAAAAAGTAGAAGGAACGCCGACTCGGATATATATATATATATAGGTATTAGATCATTTCAGAAGTTTTTTTACAGCGAGAAGTGCGAGAAGTGAAAGTGTAACTCCATTAATCCCTAATTTCACTCTCGTTCTTATGTGTATGTGTGTTGTGTAGGTGCATATGTATGTGTGTAGGTACGTATGTTTGTATATGTGTATGTATGTTTGTATGTGTGTAGGTACATAGGTTTGAATGTGGTTCGGTACATTCATATGTTTGTAGGTTGGATTGAATGTGTAATTAAGACATAAATACAACCAACCTACATATATGTATGTAATATCATATGAAATGGAGTGAAATTAAGGATTAATGGAGTTATAAGTTCTGTAATGTCACTTCTCGCAAGATCCATCCCCGGTATATATATATATATATATATATATATATATATATGTATATATGAGTATCATTACAGAATTCTTAAATTATATTAAGAACTTGAAACGAAATCTTAATAACTAACATTTTTTATAATTTTTTTATAAAAATGTTATTTAAGAGTAGTTTTATCATTTTTTATATCTATATCTATGATTACAATTATGAAAATTAGTTTTTACCCATATCTAACCTCTCATTTACATATATGTAAATTTGTTATTACATAAATTTTACACATATGTAAACTTGTGATTTATTATGTAATAAAAAAATGTATATAAAATATGGTAAAATCTGAGACACCATAGAAACAAGCATTTTTATTTTATTTAATTTGAGTATGATATTGTTATAATTTCTAAAACTTAGATGCTACGTGAACGAGAGTTAGGACCGGCAACGGGTTAGGCGGGCCCGAGTCATGTTTAAGACTGGATTAGGGTCGGAATGGGTTAATACAAAAAATGGTTATATTGGTTCAGGTTGGTTCGGTACGGGTTCAGGTCGAAAGGGGTCAAGGTCAAAAGAGGTTTCGAGTTAGAACGGTGTCTGATTTGAACATGATTCTTGTTAAAATGAGTTGGTTTAAAAAATGATTTCTTTGAAATTACCATATATTTCATATTTATTTCTTGCTTTTTGGCACTGGTTACGCGGATGACATTGTTTACGTATACCGGATCTAGTTACGGGTTCATTGCAGCGTTACACTTACACACGTACTAACATCAAATTGCACGTGTGTAAGCGTTGTGTGACGCACTTACCGACGCTAGGTACACGTCCAAAGTCGCGTTGCGTGTATACCATCATCGGGTTACATGCGTTTCGTTGCTAGTTTCTGGACGTGTTAACACCATTTATGAGTTCTATGTCGTGTTTGCACACTCCGCCGCATCGTGTGGGTAAAGCATATTAAGACTGTCGTACGTCACACTAATAACTTAATAAGTATTATATCTATACTATATATAATGAGGGAGAGATTGGCAAATTAAGACACTTCTTTTTAAGTAAAATACAAGCTATCAAACACATGGTACAACTTTCAATAGGGGTAAAAGAGACACCGATACATTAGATCTCACGTGTGTTTCAATTTCTTCAAATATAGTTACAACATTGTCCCCTCATCTATTCAAAACTTTTGTTAATTTAAATAATAGTTACAAACTTGCCCCCCTCATCTTTAACCTCTACTTGACAACGTTATTTACTTTTATATTTTCTTTCTTATTTTTAAGTATATTATATCATAAAAAATAAAGAAACTTACCGTTGTGATGGACTCATTTTTTTGAACATTTTGATATATATTTTATTCAATACCGAGCTGTTATTTATAATGTACAAGTCAACAAAACATGAATGTACAATCTAAATATGCAATCATAATACAAAAGGTGGTTAAAAGCATCCAATGTCCACTTATTTTTTCTCACAAAGATACAAACACCACCTTCAAATATTACAACAACCCAACTTAGGGTATTCAATAAACTTCAATATTCACATTCCCTTTTCACTTTTATAATTTAAATACAAAAAATAGTAACACATTTTTTAACACTAACACAATAATTCAATTTTTAACCTTAAATTAACTAGCTTGATGAATCATTACATATTTTGTGACATTATTAAGTTTAACTTTTACTCGACCCATATACTTATTTGTGTTGTGTCGAGCCCGCTTAAAATCGTGTTTTGTTTCGTGTCGTGCTGAACCATAAACGCCCATAACTGTTACATGATTACCAAGGTCTATGTTCAAATACCCGCTGCATCGTGCGGGCACTCTTCTAGTATAACTATATGAACATTGTTGTTGGTAAAGAATGTTTAACCATAAATTTATAAACTGGATGTTAAAATAATACACGAAATGAGTTAAATATACATGTATAGTCAATCGTAAATAATTAATCAAAGAACGGACGAAATCACGTAAAATGGCAAACAAATTAACTGTTTGAAAAAATAATCTTATAACTTGAAAGGTGGTTAATCACTATATATGCATGTTCACGTTCATCGGCTGGCCGGTATATATCAATGATCAACCGAAGTAGAAGGAGTTAATGGTGGCCGTAGAGCACCATAAACATGGCGACCGGCTACCTTCCTGGAACCGACACAAGGGTTCCCACCGTTTCCTGTGTTACCACATCCGCTTCCCGGAGATCGAACAGGGCGATGTTGTAGAGATGATAATAATAGATTTCCTCTCTTCATCCAGGTTTCTTCAAATTCTCCATCAAGAAGTCTACATGCTACATTTTGTTGGAAATTTAAGAATATGATTACGAACAAAGCGATTATTGCTAACTTTTTTGATTCGGGTCTCATTTTGTGGTGCAGCTTAAAATGCAAAGAGCAAAAAGAATGAATCAATATAGTGATAAATTAAGGGAAAAGGTGAAAAATGGTTAGTGTTTGATGAAATATTTGGATGAAGCTGAGGAGGTTATTTATAGGTTGTAAGACCAGTGGCGGACCCAGGATTTTTTGCCAATGGGGTCCCATATTTTCGGTGTTCAAATTTTTCGGGTCGGTCGTTGTTCAGGTCGGGTCGAGGCGAAGAACATAATAAAAAACAATATCATAATAAAACTTTCTTTTCAATCATCACTACCTGAACGGGTCAAAATGGGTCGGGTTGACACATAAACACTTTGTTTTCCCTTTCTTAAACATTTTTGAGATAGAACCTAGATCCACCCTTTCATAAGCATGTGTTGAAAACCATTAACTTAAACTAGTGAAAAATAAAACTGATATTTTAAAGTGTTTGAATGTTTCTAAAGAAAACCATGCATAAAGTTGAAAACAATGATATGTATTTTAGAGGTGTTTGAATGTTTCCAAAGTTATCATTGCAACATTAGCAATCAAATGATTGATTAACACTAAAAATTAACACAAAAAACCAAAAACTGAGCCTTGTAAGACTTGAACACATGACCTTTCAAAGATAAAACAAGGGACTTTCCACCAGACCACATCAACATTAATAGTATGGGTTCCAAGTATTAAATCTTATGGGGTCCTCAAAAAATTTAATATACCGCTTCTAATAAATTTTTAAAAAACATTGGTGTCCCGGGACCCCGATCCACACTATGTGGGTCCGCCCCTGTGTAAGACACCAAATGGTTTGAATTTGACTTTGAATATTTCTAGTCTTGAATTAGGGTATGTAAATTGAATAGGTCATCATTTATAGATGGTAGAATTCTCTATTCAATTCGTTCCGTCATCATGTACGGACTATACTTCCCTAAATAATATATGAATTACAGGATAACGAATTTCATTAATACCACACGAACCCATTCTAACATGTTATCGAGTCTGATCAGACATTCCGACCTGTCTAGTTTATCAGTTTACAAGATATAGTCAAAATTAAAAATCAAAAAAAGGTTATATAAGATATGCACAAAAGATAAATAATATTACTCACGTTTACGGTAAATGAAAGTGTAAAATTATAGATCAACAAATAGGTATAAGTACACTTGTCTAAAATTAACAACATAAAACTTAGGGTGTACGTTTACGGTTCTTAGGTCAAACCGTAAGCTAGATTGTTGGTAATTGTTTTTGGTCGTTTAAAAAGAAACCGAATCGTTAAAATTTTAAACCGAACCAAAATGAACTGTTGCTAAAGGTTTGCTTTTACAATATAAGCTTATTGAACCTTATGAAAATGAGAGTATTAATTATAAATTAATAAGGATTGAATAAAGTTGAGCCCTTTCGTTGAAGACAAATCCTCTCAAGTAATCGCTGTTTATGGGTTGTGACTAATTGTGTGGGTTGAACAAGTCATTTGGAATCACGATTAAGGTTTAAAAGTTAACAAATCTCACTTCACCGGCTCCCCACTACACTTCTAATCTAATATATAGCCTAATAGACTTAATCCATTTTCATTTTAATTATTAACAACTAATATAATATATAATCAGTCGACTATTACATGTAAGGGCAGGATCAAAGGAGGGTCAAGAGGTCATCTACACAATACATAAAGGATGCTTTATCAATTATACATAAAGTCTTTGTATTGAATTGGATGAATATGAATGCATTTACTAGGAAAAAAGTTTAGCTTTCGTAATCCTTGGTATTAAATTGAACAAAAATAATATAGCGTGGCATTTAATAGTGTTGTATAATATGAAGTATGTTATAGTATGTATTTTTTCTTGTTTGCCAAGAAATTAAACACGGTGGTTTCTTGAATATTCAATTCCTTGACTTTAATTTATCCATTCAGTTAATTGTTAATTTATCAATTGGAGCATATAATGTTTGAAACTGGGGAAATTAAGTCCAAAACATAAATTAACTAGTTTTATACCCGTCTGATGGACGGTAATTTTAATGACATAATACTTTACAATTATATTATAAACAAAAACCTTATATATTTAAAATATGGCAATATGTAGCCGGACAAAGCAAGACCGGAAGCGATTATAGTATAAATTTAAGTCAATTTGGTGTTCATAATCATGCAACTCTTCATTTAAGATTATCACATCATGCATACAACAAAAATCATGATAAAAGTTCAATTCCTTACTTTCATAATTTATAATGTTACAAGAGCACACACTTGATTTCACCATCTTCCACATCATTATTTACCACCAAATCCCAAAGTTGAAACTGCCTAACCCGTCTTGAGACTCTCTAAAGACTTATTTCATCTCAGTAACTTGGCAGCGGTTGTTCAGGGTCTGCGATCCTAAGCATTTCCAAGTCTTTCAGGAACCAAGATGCCTCGTTAATCTCAACCGTCTTTTCCTATGTTAACACATAATCATATGATTCCTTCTCATAATAATATTTATTATTAATTTTCATAATTACATAAAGTTTAAGATACCTTTGGTAATGCTTGCCAAGTTGCTTCTCTTTTTCGTCTCTCATCTGCATCAGCTTCACCTTAATATTGACTTTGAGCATTTTCCACTACGTACTTTGGCTTCTGCTCATGCCTTGAGTCTGGTTTTTTTCTAGTCAATACATAAAAATAAATTGTATTTAACTCAACTTCACAACCTCAAACCTGTGTTTTATCAACAATGTAAAACTTTGTCTAACATTTCCCTTTTTGTTTTCAAGTTCTTTCTCATGACTCCTTTTTTCCACATCAAAATCATTTTTATCTATAGCTGCACCAACTTCTTAGACTCCTAATATTATGAACAATAACATGTCATCTCTCCTAAATTCACCTGCAACAAAAAAATGTTACATAAACATGTAAATATGTAAGTAATTAGAAATAGGTACTTCAACCTAATGAATACATTATGTCGAACAATATCTATTCACCAAACTTAAATTATTATGAAATCATATTCTGTATGATTGTGCATTACCTTTGTGAGGCCTCAAAATCAACATCTATTATCAACTATAGATTGAGTCTTCGTTTACAAAGGACGCGGCTTTCTCAAGAAGCTAGTAAACCATGGGGTCCACCTGAATCCCCTTTGTTGTTACTTTTAAGCCAACCTTGCAACCGATGATTATCTTGTATCATCCTTTCACACTATTACTTTATTAGTTGCCGAGATAAAAATCTCTGGGTTTGAACCTACACATATAAACATATTTATGTTTAGCGGTTTGTACAACTAAATCTATAAACTTGCATAAATTCATTTGTACTTAACAAAAATATAATTCAAGTATTGTTACCATATTTATATATTTTTCATCTCTGCAAATAACAAATTAAAATGCCAAGTTCAATCCCAATGTTTTACACAAACCTGTAGATAAAATCATTTGTAATCAGAGATGATTATTGTAATCATTTGTAATCACATATATTAAACGCGCAATAAGTAATAAAGATTGAACCTTAATAGTTGATGTATATGTAACAACATCAAGCTGAACAACAGGCTCAGTCATGGAATTCAACTTGTAACTATCAAGAAAATTTACAAATTAATTAATTGGATCATAAATATGGTTTTTTTATTGCGATAATAATTCCTTACCGGCCTTATAACTTATGAGATAATACAAAATGATTGTTGTTGACATTCCCAGCTTCCGTTTTATATCCACTGGTTTCGGGCTTGTTCGTTTATGTGGCCTCTGAAGGATGGGGGCTCATAATCAGCAGGCTGCAAGTAAGAAAACACATATCTCACATAACTTATTTACTTATGTTTTTATCAAATCAAGTGTATTCATTCAGAAACCTGAATTAAGGAGCCAGAGGAGACGACTAGGAGACCTGAATTGAGGGCTTGATAAATTTGGGTTTCCAGCCATCATCGTCATGATTCTTTGCTATTTGTAAATTGCAATTGTGAGGAGGAGAGATCATGTGTAGGTTGAGAAAACGCCGGTTGGAGAGTTTTCTGATAACGTGGGGGGGGGGGGGGGGGGAGAGAAATAAGGGAGGAATCAAAACTGCCCATAACTTCTCCTTCTAGAAGAATTTTTCCTAGTTTCTACGGCCAGGATTGAAAGTTGGAGAGTTTAAATGGTCAGGATCTCTCCAAATATTGGTTACATCTACCGGGAACAATATATTATATAATTAAAATTTACACCGGGGCAATTACAGACTAACGGCAGATAGACGGGCAACAAGCTGCGCCGCTACCCCCTTCTGAATAGCAAACTCTACCCTACTAAACACAACATTCCCTTTAGCATGGGCGGAGTTACTGCTGACCACCTGCTGAACCCGCTTAAGGAACTGAACCGCGTCAGGGCCGAGAGCGCCAAAGGTGTCGAAAGCAAACGGTATGAACACGTGCTGATTCTCAAGGCAAGCTTTCTCGTGCTTTGCTACTTTACCCGCATCTGCCTTGTTTATCGCATGACCCACCACAAACCCATGGTCCCGTAGCCCAACGAGGGGGGACACACCTGTCAAATCAACGCACGCGTGCTTCCCTTTTTCCCATCCAAAAACCATACCAAATCCAAAAAGAAAAAAAGAACATAATTAATCTTCTCTCTTTATGAATCAATTACCACGCGTTGGTCAGTCAAATTCACCGATATTGGTCAAAGCCAAGAAGCCGTCAATGCCAAACAATTTTGCTTACTTCAAAAATATTCGCTTAAAAAAATAAAACCGCAACTAATTATGCTAAATATGCAAACACAAATAATGTGTCATCAGATATGTCATATTAGCATTTACGCTTAAACTTGCAGTTTACGGAATATCAATTTCGTTTATAGTTTATAGGAATAATCCGGCCGGATCAGCTAGGGAGAGCATGAGAAAGAAAGATGTACACTTAATGGAAAATAATTATTTCAGTTAATTTAAAATTTAGTTTTAGAGATTCATGTTGTAAGATCCCGGAGCGGAAGCCATACAAGCTATACATTCTATCACAGGATTACATTTCCTTAACCATTAGAGCATTCATATATAGTTTATCCAGTATCTAACTCCATCTTCATATTTCAACAAATAACTTAAAAAGTAAAAACTCACTCCATGTCTTATCCCCCGTCCCCAGGGCGGATTCAGTATTGAGTCAGGGGGGGGGGCGTATGCACCCCCTTAAATTTGTATTTTCTTCTATAAACTTCTACTATATTAGGTTCAAAGACCCCAAGTGCTCCATCTGTGTTTTTTTTAGTGTCCAAACTCAACTTTCCGAGCCAACTTTTCAAACGCAACTGTAGTTTTTCTTTCACAAAATAACAATTAAGCTTAGATTGTTTAATTGTCTAACCACTTCATCAGTTAGTTATTAATATAATGATATATTTTGTTAGTTTAATCGGACAATTATAAAAATTAGACCAAAATATGATAGTATTCAAAGTATCATTTATTTTTTATAATTCTACACTATGTGACATTAATTTTTTTTATTTGTACATAAGAGCGTTTTGTGACGTAACAATTATGCAAAGGTTTTTATCAAATGTAATATGTATTTTGATATTGCCTTTTGGAAAAATTTATTGCTTATATTTCTATACGTGGTTTATTTAATGTAATTTCATTTGACCTGACTCATTTTGGTTTGACCAGTTTTAGTTTGACTTGACCCGTTCTATGTTGACCGTTTTTTGCACCCACTGGCAAAATTTTCTGGATCCGACACTGGCCGTCCCAATACCATCCTCAAATATTTAGGGAAAAGGAAACTCATTTCTTATATTTATGGGGCCACTACCCGGGCCGGATCTATATAACAAATGGGTGGTTTATCGGACCCGCCCGAGTTTGAAATAATAGTGTATTTATATATAGAAAATATCAAAAGAACCACCTTATAAGTTAGGAAGGAACCGTCTTATTTACATTAAAGGTGCTGGTCTAGCCGGTAATAGTTGGTTTTGTAAAATGAAGGTCACATGATTGTTACGGCTTCTGGCGAATTTTTTGAACCTTTTTTTGTTTTGTTTCTAATTTAGCCTTATATCATATATCAATTTAGGGTTTTATTAAACACACAAACACAACGCCCGCCTCTCACCCCTCTTCAAACTCACATACACCGTTGCTGCCTGTTGCTTTTCTGGCCGACCACACCATCGTTGGTCCGTTGCTCTTTCCTTCTGCCTTGCTACTCTTCCTTGAATCCTCCCACTTTGGAGGTAAGCTTATATTCATTTGTTAAATGTGAATTGTTCTTGATGTTGTTAATTATTAAGTTATACGTTAATTTTAGTTTTAACTTTTATTTTGTTAGTTTGTAATTGTTGATTTGGTAGTTTTATATGTTTGATCTTATATGTTACGGCTTTTGTTATACATACGATTAGGAAGGTAGAAGGCATATACATGAGTAATTGGATTGATATTGTGTTTGGTGGTGATTTCAATTTGTGGGTTTTAGACTAGCCGAACCCTAAGTGTTTCAGAATTGATTCATCGGCTTGAACCATCGAACCTCGAACCGACCCGAAACTCGAACCATCGAACCGACCCGAACCATTGAACCAACACAAAATTATTTGTACCCGACTCTATGAACTTGAAGCATCTAAAAATAGTGCACCACTAGAAAAAATTCTTGAAATCCGCCACTAGCCACTGCTAATCACCTATATCTGCTTGTTTGTTTGTTTTATCAGTGAATGTGAATGAAAGTGAGGGAGAAAATAGTTTAAAAAGAAATAAATAAGTGTTGTTTAATTAAATAGGTAAAAATATGAGGAATGAGGTATGAAAGGTTTTAGAAAAAATTTGAGAAATTTAGAAGATTATGTGTTTTAGATAGAGCACTCACATCTTATTAGGGGTGTTCATCGGATCAGATAATTAACAGGTTATTCGGTTTATTCAGTTCAGATTGTTCAGATTTGAAAATTTTAAAACCCTATCCAAAATCCGAGCCTATCCGAATTAGGGACATTCATATTCAATCCGAATCTGATCTGAATTAAATTCAAATTGATTCGGATAATCTGAAATAATTCGAATAACCCGTATAACAAATATACAAACTTAATAAACATACAAAACTGGAAAATAAAAATAAAATACTATAAGAACAAGGAAGTTAAATAGCATTAGAGAGTATAACAACAGAGTGTTACAACAATTTTTCATATGGAGTGTTAGGTTGATTGAACGAATAATGAAGTTATGATTATAGGTTATTTGTAAATGTTAATGGGCTTGGTTGTATACACCTATAACATGTTATATATTCGGATTATTCGGATATCCGATAAATTCAAACTATGCGGAATTTTATGAAATCCATATCCGAATTAGTTATTTGGATCGAATTATTCGGGTTTTGGTGGTTTACGTTCGAATTTTAATTTTTTTTGAATTTTGGATTTCTTGAACGCCCATGCATCCCATCCATCATATCCCCCTCTATCTTTAAAATTAAAAAAAAAAAAAAAAAAAGCTACTATACACCCCTATATTCAATTCACCATATGTATCTCCACACCCTAAAAATTAAGAAAAACCCATAGACTCCTCCCAAATATAAAACACTACTATACACCCCTGTATCAACTCTCGTACACACCTACACATCTACACTCAAAAATAGATATTAATAAATAGAAATAAACAATAAAAAATAATTAAGAACAATAATAAAAATAATTTAAAAAGTGATATATATATATATATATATATATATATATATATATATATATACGGTGAGCGAACTGGGAACAGCCCAGCATGAAAATCGAACGGCTTCGTCGTTCGAATTTTAGTCTGGAGAAGCGTTCTCAGCGGCGGACCGGGCCCAAGTCCCCTGGAAGGGGGCACCAGAGAGGTTGAGATCCCCGTCGTGAGTTTTGCATGCCTTGGCCTAGGCCATGGGCGCCTTGGCATGCCTTGGGATGGATCTTGCGAGAAGTGATATTATAGCGAGAAGTGCGAGAAGTGAATGTGTAACTCCATTAATCCCTAATTTTTCACTCTCCTGCTTATGATGTTACCGACATGTATGTAGGTTGGTTGTATTTATGTCTTAATACACATTCAAACCTACCTATACACATACAAATGTACCGAGCCACATTGAAACCTACATATCTATACACATACACATATACAAACATACGTACCTACACACGTGCATACGCACCTACACACGTGCATACACACCTACACATAAGAAATGGAGTGAAATTAGGGATTAATGGAGTTACACCTTCAATTCTCGCGCTTCTCGCTGTAAAAAATTTCTGAAATGATCCAATACCTATATATATATATATATATATATATATAAAATTAAAGTTAACTTCTAAAAAGTATGATTTTTTTTTGTTAATTATAAGATGGAAGATGATGTAAGGGATATGAATGCTCTTAAGAGACCATTCACTCACTCTAAATAAAAAAAAATAGTGTTTTTCAATTATTTATCGTTCACATCTAAATTTTCTTTGCGACATCTAGGAAAATAGCAAATTTATTTTGGTTTAAAAATGTTAATTATGAAAGTCGTAGGATCAAAAAATATTTTAATAACAGTATGATAAAGAAATAATGAGATATATATTATAAATTTGAAAACATTCCATGCAACGAAAATGGGAATCCATCCCACATGGAAATAAGGAAAAAAAATAAAAGTCTTTCACATGGGTATAAATGAGAAATATAAATCCATCCTATATGAAAAGTAGTAAAAATTAGAAGTTCTTTATAAGGAGATAAGTATCTATAATAATATTCTTATATGCCAAAAATGCACCGAGTGATTCTAGCGAAGGGTGCAAAGCACCCGTCGCGCACACGCACGGGCTCGGGCGATGGCATCGATGTGGCGCTTTGATGGCGCACTTTGGTAAATGGAAACAAGACCAATATGTGACGAGATATAGAAGTCAAGGGACTAAAATGGAAATTCTGGATTTCAAGACCTATCACGTTGAAAATGGAAATGAGACCAAGATGTGACAAGATATCAAAGTCAAGGGACTAAAACGAAAATTCTGGATTTCAAGACCCATCGCGATACACGATGGATCAAGAGATAACCCATCGCGATATGCGATGACCAGGTGAAGTAATCGTGAACACGTGTACAACCACGTGTCAGCACGTGTCTACTAGGTGACCAATCAGACCTAGTGGCGGCCTCACGATACGCAGTGGCCAAACCAAGGTTCCATCACGATACGCGATGGAGTATAATATTAAATGGCGGTTAAGCGATCCATCGCGTCTTTTCAGCCCATCGTGATACACAATGGGTTATAATTTCAGCCCTATAAATAGGAGTGTCGGGCTCTTCCTAGTGCATCCCGAATCAAACTTCACACTCACTCGTCTCGAAATACGTGCCTCGGTCCTGCCGTCGACGATTCGTTTCTCGAAGTACGTGCAATGAGTAAAACTTTTGTTCGTTGTTTTCCTTGACTAACCGCCGACAAGTAGAAGTGATGCCCGCGTCAAGCCTACGCATTTCATATAAGCTAGTCATACAAGGTAGGGGTTCAGCCCGATTATTTTATTATATATTGCTTAGACCCTATTCGGTGTATAGTCTATACATGGATCAATTAATAAGTGAAATATAGTTTTTATAAGACGAGGGTATAAATAAAATGTTATTTTTTTTATAATTATAAAGATTTTATAATGTTTCTTAAGAAAGAAGAAACTTAGTATCTACGTTTCTTCATGAAGAAGAAACGTAGTATTTAAATAATGAAATCTCTTGGACTAAAGGTCTAAGTATTTTATAAAAGAGAAATGATTATCTAGTAATGATTATGAAAATAAACTAAAGGTCTAAAGCTAGATCGCTGGTCTAGTATTTATAAAATGTTATTCTCGTACTATAGGTCCGAGATAACAAGAAGAATATATCAGTGAACTGAGTTCACTAATCATAACAAAGGTAAATACGTCCAAACTATTTACAACTTTATTAATCAAGTCATTTATTGTTTACATGGGATTACGTATCCCTAAAACGTTATAAACAAAGTAATTGTTGGCCCTCAGGCTATCGTATACGTTTGTCTGTATCCTTTCATATGTGGGTAGATGGTGGGCACACCACACCACGTCTGATTATGTCTCCGCAACGTTGGGCCGGTCCTAAGTAATGTCCGAGTGGGGATAATCTTGTGTATTTGGTAGTAGCTAAGTAATCTCGAACGTTGTGGTGTTTGCTGAGCGGTTTCGAGTTGAGCTAGAGTTTGTAATTGTTATTTAGATTTCAGAACTTGGTTATTTCCTAAGCCGCGTTAGGCCGAGACCTAAGTGATGTCTTGAGGGGATAATTAAGTAATATAATATTTTGTGTCAACGTGTTCACCAACATGTGTTGCTGACGTATTTTATAAATTGTTTTACTGGTAATCAAGATTAGATGTTTGGAGATGATGGATAGCCGTTAGACGATCTGATGGCTCAGTCGCAATTTTATTATTAAAATAATGTAAATTATGGTTTTTCTTCTTCAAACGTTTTTGTAACTACTAACGGATGTTTAATCCCCGTCTTTTAGAAAATACTAATATTTGAATCACAACTTCCGCTTTACAACCTTAAACTCTGATATATTTACAAAACATGTACCAACTATTGGTCACACGCCTAGACCTAAGTTGGGGTGTGATAGGTTCCAAACCTTCGATTTCTCAAACTTTTTTTGTGTATCATGTCACATCATATTGACAATTCAATTCAACATCCACGGGTCTTCCCAAACTTGGTTCAGACATCTATTTCATCAATCGAATTTCAATCAATTAGATCAATTAATTTTCAACCAACCTTAGCCGAGCATTCGACTTTCAACACAAAGAGATTCAATCGATTTTAGGTATATGATTTTAATCAATTCGAGCACACTGATTTTTGATCATCTATGTATGTATATGTATAACTCATAAATATATATAAATATAACATTAATAATACCTTAATGTTATATAGATTCTATATTTCATTTATTAACTTGTATATTATTAATACACCATTTTTTAGAAGAGCTTTTATTCTATAATATTCACTTAATTCCCCGATTGAATATTCTTGTCTTACTTACAACTAAACCTATGGGTTTTTAAGCTAGTTTTTCATATTCTTGTCTAACTAAAAACTGTATAGTTATAAATACATGTTATTTGTAATCAAGTAATCATAACAGTCAATAATGCAATCGATGTTTAGACTTGAAATTTGATTGTCATTTAAAAACAGCATGACAAAATTCAATTAAGTATATAATCCATAATATTAATATAAATGTTGAAAAAAGAAGGAAAATTGAATTGTAATAATCCAAACTATTAACCATTGACCATTAATAATCCCAACTAACAATGTGACTATTAGCAATCTCAACTTTCAGTTTTGTTACCAATAACAATCCCAAACTAATAAATTGTTAACTTCGTTAATTATTTACTTCAAATTAGTGTGAAATTATCCAAACACCCTTGGTTAAGAAAAGAAAAGAAATACAACATAAATTAGTTGGGACCCACAATAAGTAATAAATATTACAACCTGTTCTTCATCCCCACCGGCAACCACCACCATAGACGACACTACCCCACCGGCCGGCCACCACCAAAGACAACCACTCGTATTTGTCACACCAAATCGGGCCTGCAAGTCACTCCATCTTCTCAACCCAGACATGCAAATCAATCCATCTAACGGTTTCCATTGTTTCATAGCCAAGGCTCACCATAGAATGCCAAATTATTCATGGCATAAGCACTGAAATTAACATATACGATGATATGTGACTAAATATTGAGTTTCGTTCAAGATCTAGGGCTGAAAATTATTGACTATCAATTTCAATACTAGCAAAACAAGTGCAATATACAAGAAATCTAAGAATAATCATTGAAAACAACTACAGGATGCAAATTTTTTCTATGAGCTCCCAAAACTAATTTAGATGTATACATGTTATCAAGGTTGCAAAAGTCGCTAGGCGGACCCTAGGTGGCCGACTAGGGAGTTGGGTGTACTCGGAGTACTCGGGGAGTACTCAGACATGGTAAATATAAAGAAAATTAGTTTTTGGATATTATATATATGTCAAATATCATAAGTTTACTAATATTTATAACAAAATAGGTGAATATCACTATAAATAAAAGAAATATATTTTTAAATAAAAAATATTCTAACAATTACTAATCATTAATATAAAAAATTGATATTTAATCTTTAATATTATTGAAACACGAATTATGTTTTATTGTTTTGAGTCAAAATCGGTCAAAGTTCACCGATAAGATGTGGTTCTGGCTGAGGTTGACCACATTTGACCGATTCTTAGTAACTAGGCGGAGTTACAGAAACTCGCATCGGCGACATACCTTGTAGCGAGTACTCGGAGAGTACTCGGCCTTGTAATCATACTTTTACAACATTGCATGTTACAATCTGAATAATAAAATGTCTAGAAAAACAATCAAGGTGATTCAGAAGATTAGGATTAGTTAAATCCTCAAGGTTTTACAGAGAATAGTGCGATTCGCAAAGTCAAATCAGCCTCGAAGAACTGAGAGAGACGAACACCTACTATAATTTTGGAAATCTAGGGTTTTTGACTTTGTATACAAATGTAGGGGTGATAGTTTGATCTTGATGTTAGCCGGACGGTGGAGGAGTGTTGTCGACGGTGGTGGTCACCGGTGAGGGAGACGACGGGGATGAAGGTTTATTATTTAAATACATTTAATTTTCTTAATTGTTTTAATATTTAAGTGGGTCCAACTAGTTGATTTTCTATTATTTTTTCCCTTTTAAACATAGGGTATTTGGGTAATTTCACACTAACTTGAATTAAATAACTGACGGAGTTAATGATCCGTTAGTCTGAGATTGTTATGGGTAACATAAACTGAAAGTTGGGATTATCAATAGTCACATAAATAATTGAGATTATTAATGATCAATGGCTAATATTTGGGATTATTAAAATCCAATTTTCAAAAAAAAATGACTATATAATCTAACTCAACTCACTAAATAAGATGAATATATATATATAATTTTTTAATTATTTAGCTGTCACATCTCATTTGCCCTATTCAACCGTTTTGTTTTCAAACCTTCAATTTCTCGAATCTTTTTCTTTATCATATCACATCGATTCAATTCAATTCAATATCGACAAGGCTTGCCAAATTTGGTTCATACATCTATCCCATCAATCGACTTTCAATCCGTTAGATCAATTAATTTTCAACCAACTTTAACTGAGCATTGGACTCAACACAAAGAGATTCAACCGATTTTACGTATACGACTTTTAATCAACTCGAGCGACCCGGTTTTAGATAACCATGTTCTTTATGATCATCTATGTACTTGTATGTATAACTAATAAATATATATAAATACAACATTAACAATACCTTAATGTTATATAAATTATGTGTTTCATTTATAAACTTATATTTTATTAATACAACATTAACATTGTTAATTTGGAAGAGCTTTATTCTATAATATTCACTTCTCCAGTTTAATATTACATCAACATTTTCGTTTCTTAATCTTTACCGGGAACCCACCTATCATCTTCGACGTCATAGCCGTCACAATAGCAGGTTCACTGCCATCAGCCACAACCGGAACCACTTTAAACTGCCGTAAAACACCCGCGACCACCCTCTTCATTTGTAAAAATGACATATCCTTCCCCAAACAAATCCTTGGACCTGCCTGAAACACCGTATACGTATATGGATCCCTCGCCTTAAATCTCACATTCTTCGTCTTCTCATCCTTCTCAAACCACCGCTCTGGCCGAAACTCCATCCAATCTTTGCCCCATAGCTTCTCCATTCTCCCCATTGCGTAAATATGGTAACTCACCACCATACCTGGTAAACAAAGTTATAACTTTGTTTATGTAGTTGGTTCTCCATAAACTATTTATGGGTTAAAGATGATAAAATTATATTAAAGCGTTAAATATAATTAAAAAGTGGAATAGCTTTATGTGGTTATTTTTTTAACGGCCAACAAACATAGAGTGTCTAGGTACTTCGTACGAGGTGATCCAATGGTAAAAGTTCACCGCCGCTGGCCCAAGCCAGCCGTACGGAGCACTTAAGCGTCTCCAGGTTATCTCCAATTCCAGGGAAAACTCACTGATGGTAAAACCTGGACACCCTCAGGATTAAGCTGGAGATCATAAAGATCCCAATCTTCCTTCATTGAGCCACCTAGTCTTCCTTGATCGAACTTTATGTGTTTAATAAGCTGGTATTACCAAACTAAAAGGAATAACTTTTTAATTTCGTTTTTTATTTTGTGAAACTATTATTACTATTTTTTTTTCTTGTTCTTGTTCTTTTAGCTACACTTTATATGAATTATAATTTACTGTGGATACGTTTGTATGTTATTTATCGAATTAGAGCACCTTTCTTCACAATCGTTCCGTCAGGCAAAACGTCGTCGTCCACTGCGGTCCTTGAGTCCACGGGAACGGGCGGGTAGAGCCTCATGGTTTCACATAAAGAAGCATGAGTATAGACCATGTCCTTAAGTTCATCATAAGTTGGTGAATCTGATTTCTCATTAATTTCTTCAATAATTTTATTTTCAACTGTCGGATTCTTAAAAAGTAACCAGAAAAACCACGTCAGCGCGGCAGAGGTCGTGTCTCTACCCGCAAATATGAAGCTGTTAATAATATCCATTAAGTAATTTTCATTCGAATAACCCGAGTTTATGAATCGCGATAACAAATCATTAGAAGGATGTTCATTCAGGACTTTCTTTGTGAATTCAGTGACTTCTGACTTGGCTTCTTTGAGTCTTTTTTCTGACCCTTTGTTTAGAAACCTTTTGATTTTCCATATTAAAGGGGTAATCGTATGGTACCTCTTTGTGCTGAGAATAAGAGCCTCATCAAAGGCGACTGAAAATTCTGCTAGTGGAAACGATGGAGTTAAGCAGGCTGGATCATAATCAAACGCGATTTTACAAATATTGTCTAGAGCAAATCTTTGAAGAATATCTTGAAGATCAACAACAGTATCATTAGCAGCAGCAGTGGCTAACATGGGAATTAGACGTTCGTTTAGTTCAGTGTCCACGACATGTTCAACGAAATACCGAAGTGATTTTGTACTAAATACATGGCTATATAGTTGTCTTTGGGACTTCCATTGATCCCCATCAACGTTAAATATTCCGTCTCCAAGGAAATCAAAGAGTACGGTATGCGAAATTTCGCCCTTTTGGTACGTTGGGAAGTTGGATTTAAGGATGTGCTCGACAACCGTGGGGCTCCCGGTGATGACACGGGTTGGACGGAAGGGACGGCTGAGGACTACGGTTGATGTGGGGGAGTTGTGGACGAGGTCGGATGTCCATGCAGTAAGACGGTGGCGATTGGCGTAGATAGAGAGGTAGTTTCCGATGAGTGGGTATGATTTATTGGGTGATGATATTGGGTAAGATTTAGATATGGATTTAAAGGTGAATAGTAAAGAAATAAGAAAAGAAAAGGCAAGTAAAGGGTATAACATTTTTGTTGTGTTTAATCACAACTTGAGATTTCAATGGATTACAATGTTTAAGGTTTTAACATTTATTTATAGTGGATTTAGACATAATGACGTTATTCTGACATTTACAATTATAATACATATAAAAATGATCTAACTATTAACTTTGGCTCAATGGTTTGTAACTTTAGAAATATATATATAAAAAAGGCTCCTTTACTTATTTTATTAAATAATAGCCTATTTACGGTAAAAAAAATTGAACCTTTAGAGTGAAACTTATATAAACAAAAGTTTAAAACTTTTATGGTTAAACCATGTGTAATCAAAATGTCTCACCTCTGAACGCTATGCGTCATGTGACGCCCAGTTAGAGTTATGGTTTTTTTTTTCAAAAAGAGGGCATAGTCATAATGCCCCACCCCTAGGCATTATCTCCACGTTGTGCCCAATCACTTTTATACTTTTTTGTTTTTTTTAAATAATAGTTCATTATATATATAAATATAAAATTTAAAAAACTACATTAAAATAAAAAAAATACATCAAACTCATAAATAAAAACTGCATTACAATAAAAAAAATACATTAAACTAAAAAAATATACAATAACAATAAGACTCTCGGGTGGTCTTCAGATAGCTCGTTTGTTAAAACCTCGATGTCGTGGTCCAATTCCTTCCTTTTAAGTACTTCGACAGCGTCCAAATTTACTTCGTGGCCCATCACGCTCATGGTTTGGTTTTGGAAATCGGGCACCATATTTGGGATAAGGGCTCAAGTACTTAGATATTGTATGTACAAGACCATTCGCGTGTCGAATGGATACAGGGTTTGAGAGATAGGGATTTTTGGCATCGAGATTGTAGATGGGTTCAGTTGTGGATTATTTTGGTCGGGATTGTTTGCGTTGCCTTGTCGGGCGTATGCGGCAAAACCGAGTGTTTGGTTATTGTAGAGAAACATATTGGTTGATGTTCTAGAATATATATTTGAGTGTTTTATAGAGAATTAGTAGAAGTGTGTATAAAAATTGAAGTTTGAGTTCGTTTTTATAGGAGATTTGTGTTAAAATTTAAAAAAAGGGATTTTGTTTTTTTATCAAACGGCCATATATATTAATTACCGGTAAATTTTTTTGAAAATAGTTCCATTATTGCATTATGCACAAAACGCTAACCAAATTAAACACCCAAAAACGCCGGGGGGGGGGGGAGTGCCCCCTGCGTTTTTGTAAGGCCCCGTTACCGGTGCCATACATTGGACGTTGGATTTACTCATAAACACAGTTCTAAATATCAGAGTTAAATAAAACTTTCACAGAATATTAAAACTTCAAAGAACATTTCAAGTCATTACAAAAACTCGTCTCAAATAACATCTTTTGTCTTTCAAACATAAACATCATTTAAATAAAACGTCACAGGTCTTCGGATGCCATCATTTAAATAAAATATCACAAGCTATCTGTAAGTATAAACAATCTATAGTCCGTATCTAATAACTGAAGATGAAAAGTTTAAATAAGCTTGAACAGAAAGCATTAAAAAAGTGTTGTGGGATTCAAAGAAACCAATGGCATATCACCTTTTAGATTTGGATACCAATGTTATAATTAATCAGGATATCTCAAATTATTTGAGAATAAATGTCGACATGGTAAAACAAGTTTTAATTTAGATGTCTCTAACGTTTCACAAAATACAAAATATCCTCACTCCTGAAATTGGATCAAGTAATAAGAGACAAGTTCCCGAAACCTCTAGTGCGCCTAGATGGAGTGTGAGAGAAAAAAATTGTAATATCGAGAAAATTTCGAGTTCAAAATGTAAACTTTCCAAAGTCTAGGGACAAAAATTGCCAAATTCCAAACCTAAGGGTTAAAAATGAAAATTCTGATTTTCCTGACCCATCGCACTACGCGATGGATCAGAAGAGAAACCCATCGCGATACGCGATGGGGTGTCTGACAGCGAGACGCGTGACCTGCCACGTGGCCACAAGTGGCACACCGGTCGCCACGTGGCCACACGTGGCACGTCGTCCGCCACATGTCAACACGTGGCACACCGTCTGCCACGTGACAGACCTATGTTATGACTACGCAAGGCTACGTTGCGATACGCGACGGGTGCCCAGGACCCCGTCGCGTACCGCGATGGGTTTCCAGAAAATGTCTATAAATAGCAAGGTCCGGGATCTCATTTGAGGCACACCAAAATCAGTTCTACTTTCTCTCTCTAACATCTCACTAGCCTTTACATCTTTCCTCGAAGTTCGTGCTTTATTTCCTCGATAAACGTGTCTCGATTCCCTCGTTTGTGCATCAACGATTCCTCTAAGTTGGTGCCACCCTCCACCCACATACCAAGAAGGCGTTTGTTATAAGATGGCGACGAGTCTCGAAAAGTGTGTCAACGAGTGTTGAATTTTGGCGTTCATTGATTTGCGTGTCGAGAAAAGAGTTGATTGAGAAGTGAAGTGGCGTTGGGTGCTGCTCGAATCATTAGGGTTTTCATAAGCCTTTAAGGTAAGGCTTTAACGCCAATGAATATAATAATAAAATATTATATTAAAAGGCTTAAACCTTAAGTCGATGTTATACTCGATACCTCGATAAAAGAAAATTAAAGAAAACATAACAAAGAAAGAGTAAAAGATATGTTGTAATAGATAAATATATATATATATATATATATATATATATATATATATCTTTGTTATGAAATTATTATTTAAGTAATAATGAGTATTCTTAAATAATAAAAGAAAAGAATACGTTTCTTTGAGAATAAGAAACGTCGGGTTTCTATAATAAACTAAAGGTTTATAATTACTTTTACACTAAAGGTTTTCAAGTAAAAGAAATCTATGAACTAAAGGTTCATCGAGGTAGAGATATAAAATAAGACTAAATGTCTTAAGCTGGATTGTATATCCGACTAACAAATGGTTATACTCGTACTATAGGTGCGAGATAGCAAGGGAAAGAACCTCGGACGGTGTTGAAGCTGATCCCAAAGTGATAAGGTGAATACGCCCCAAACTTTACAACTTGTTCTAAAATGAGTCAAACGTGTTATATGAAAAAGGTTTACATGGGACTACGTGTCTCTAAAA
Organism: Bidens hawaiensis; assembly: GCF_021521415.1. Taxonomy (NCBI): domain Eukaryota; kingdom Viridiplantae; phylum Streptophyta; class Magnoliopsida; order Asterales; family Asteraceae; genus Bidens; species Bidens hawaiensis. Next base: position 349,674 of record NW_027491591.1, read on the forward strand.
CATTTATAAACAAAAGTAAAAGCCTATCCCTCAGGCTGTCGTGTACGTTTGTCTGGATCCTTACATATGTGGTAGTACGCGGTGGGCACGCCGCACCACGCTTGGTCGTAGGACGCTTTTCCGCGGGAAGCACGACCATTGTGTATACATACGGGTACTTAACTAAGTCGAACGCTGCGGTGTTTGCTGAGGTGACCTAGAGTAGAGACTCAAGTTTATAACTGTGTTTTAACTTTGTTATTCCTAAGCCACGTTGGGCTGAGGCAGGCGTAGTCTCGAGGGGTAATAAAGTAAAATAAAATATTTTTAGCGTCAGCGTGTTCACAAGCATTCGTTGCTGACGTATTTTATTTACATTTTGTAGGTGAACAAGATTAGCGCTTGGAAGTGTCGAAGTGCTATATTTAAATCCGATGGCTCGGATCTTTTGTTTGAAACTTTAAATATGTAAATGGTGGTTTTGTAACTATAAAACAAGTAATCTTTTGAACTTAGATCGGGAATCTTTTAAAATCCCGACTTTTGTTTATATAAATATTTACAACTTTAATCCACAAGTTTTATAAGCCTTCCGCTAATATAACGTAACTCTGATTTATTTACAAATGTGGTACCAACATAGGGGTCACATTCCTAGGTTGTGTTTTGGGGTGTGACAAAAATAAATATCCGTGTCCAAATTCCATGAACTCTTAAGCCATTGCATTTCTAGTTGAAGGTTATCTTACTTTCATACATACATGAGTATATACCTTCTCCCTTCCTTTCATTCTTTCTTTACATATTTTACATCTATTCATACTTTACATACTTATATGTTTTAAAGAGCATTACGCCCTACTGTCTCGAGTATTATTAGGGCTCAGTACCTTTTCTGCCTCGAATATTATTAGGGTTCAGTCCCTTTCTACCTCAAGTATTATTAGGGCTCGGTCCCTTTTCTGCCTCGAATATTATTAGGGTTCGGTCCTTTTCTGCCTCGAATATTATCAGGGTTAGGTCCCTTTCTTCTGTACCTTGCCATACCTTTGTACTTGTTAATAACATAAATATATCATCCATACATTGTATATAACATTCATATCTTAATTATAACCCTGACAATACATGCAATATCCGAAAATTATTCATGTACCGACAAGCAATCATTCATATCATTCACATACACATATATGGCATACACTTACCACATAAGATAAATGTATTAACTAATCACATCGAGTATGCACACAACCCCAAAAACATAACAAGGAATGGGGCTAGAAACTCACCTGAACTCGGTTACGTTCACCGTTAATGGCTATTCCTTTCTTTAGCTGTGTGCGACTAACTATATAACAATTACACATATCAGTTAACTATCACTACCCATATCATATTTCTAGTTTATTATAACCCTAAACTGTAACATCCCGAAACTTCTAAAGTAATATTTAATATATTATTTTGTCGGGTGAAATAAACGAGTTAGTGGAACGATAATAATAATAGCAAAATACGAAGACTAAGTAGGATAATTAGATAGGATTAGTTATGGACCAAAAGGAAATATGGGCCTTAGGTCCATGGGCTTAAGGGAGTATAAATACCCCCTTAAACCCTAATCCTTTCCATTCCATCCATCTTATCCATCCTAATCTCTACACACTCAAAAAACACACACATACTTCCTACACCATATACGGCCGCGAGCTAACGAGCAATCCGAGACCAAACCGAGCCTATAACTTAATAGATCTTGAGCGTGAAAGCAAGATACAAGATTTTAGTTCATCACCAAGCTAACCGTAACCTTAAAAACACGTAAAGGTATGTCCTTTATCCTTAAAGTTTACGTTTTTATGAACGGTTATCCGTGAAACTCGAACCTAGCAAAGATCGGGTATAAACGAGTATTAAAGTAGTAAACTTGACGTTAAAACAAACCTAACGAACCTATAAACATGTACGGTTCGTTTAAAGAAAACCTTAGATCTTGTGTTGAACGTTTTTAGCTTAAAGGTCCAAACTTTATACTTTTCCGGGCCGAGTTTTCCCCGATATCGATCATGGAAATGTTCACGGGGTTGGTTAATATCATTTCAATACGTTAAAATGAAGATGATTATGGGGGTTAAGGACGAACAGTAGCCGCTGCTGGGCAACTTCGCCTGCGGCTAAGTTCGCCTGCAACCAAGTTCGCCAAGATAACTTCGCCTTAACCCAATTTAAGTTCGCTTGCAGCCAAGTTCGCCAAGGTAACTTCGCCTGCAACTAACTTCGCCTGGTGATAAGTTCGCTTAATGTTAAGTTCGCTTAACACTAAGTTCGCTTACAGTAAGTTCGCTTAATGTTAAGTTCGCTTAATGTTAAGTTCGCTTAACACTAAGTTCCCTTACAGTAAGTTCGCTTAATGTTAAGTTCGCTTATTGTTAAGTTCGCTTAATGATAAGTTCGCTGGAGTTAGCAAATTAGAAAATAACTTAAAAACCTAATGAAAAATGTGTTAAGACAGTTAATGGAAATAAAATTTTTCCAGCCAGGGGCTCTGCCCCTTGGACCCTGCTAGGGGCTGCCGCCCCTAGACCCCGCTGCCAGGGGCGCTGCCCCCGGACCCCCGTTCGTTGTGGGTTATATAAAGACAGAAATACAACATGAGTAGTAGTAGTCAATTGATACATGTAAATATTATACAGTTAGCCGTGCACAGCAAAAGAAGGGAATAACGATTAACGGAGAGCGTAACAGGATTCAGGTGAGTTTCTAGCCCCATTTCCTTGTTATGTTTTCGGGGCTGTGTGCATACTCGATGTGAAGTGTGAATACACTTACCTTAAGTGGTAAGTGTATGCTATAGATGTTATACGAGGTAGCTATTTTATAATGCTTGTCGGTACGTGAACGATCTTCGGATATTACACGTATCGCCAAGGATAGTAAATTCCAAGTGGTTGTTAGTGTGTATGAATGCTATGATGTGACTTGCTTATTACGTAAATAATGAACTGATATGAAGTGTGATATAGGCAGGTAGAGGTAGAGTGTGTTAGAAGTGGTAAGAGTCTAGTAAGGGTGTTAGTGGCATAACGTGAGAGTGTGATAGGGAAAGCCTATACGTGCCTTCGTTATTAAGTGGCATAACGTGAGTGCGTGATAGGGAAAGCCTATACGTGCCTTCGTTATTAAGTGGCATAACTTGAGTGCGTGATAGGGAAAGCCTATACGTGCCTTCGTTATTAAGTGGTATAACGTGAGTGCGTGATAGGGAAAGCCTATACGTGCCCCTGTTATTAAGTGGCATAACGTGAACACGTGAGAGGGCCAGCCTCTATGTGTTTCCGTAAACAAGTGGCTAAGTGGTAAGGGGCAGTTAAGTGGTTAAGTGGTAAGGTGGACAGGTTAGACAGTGGATTATGTGTCTTCAGATACGTACATATTGTATGAAGTGGTTGTATGGTAAGTTGCTTGATTAACTAGAACTCACTCAGCGTAGCTGACTTTTAGTATGCATGCAGGTGAGCGAACTAAAGAGCCGGCATGAGGATGGCACATGGCATGGATTAAACGGCTGGCATCTGAAGATGGAAGAAACGATGTGTTAAATATATGTTATGGTTTTAAAGAAAAGATTAAATGTTTGTGATAAACGGTTAAAGTTTTATATTCCGCGAAAGTTTTAATTAACTCTGATTTGTAGAACGGTGTTTATGAGTAAATCCGACGCTAAAGTAGGGCTACCGGGAACGGGGCCTTACATAAACGAACGGGGGTCCGGGATGGCGCCTCTGGCAGCGGGTTTCTAGGGGCGGCAGCCCCTAGCAGGGTTCAAGGGGCAGAGCCCCTGGCTGGGTCCATTAACTGTCTTAACACATTTTTCGTTAGAAATCTAATTTATTATTTTATTTGCTACATCAAAAAGTTCGAGGGCTTCTTTGTAATTATTCCATTTTATCCTAAGTCAAGGGTGTAACAACTCTGTTTTTCCATATATTATTTATTAATCGATACCCGATCCGTATTCGTTTTCAGGTAATTTAATAAAAAAAAGAATAATAATAATTAACCATTTATCTTATAATTGTTTCTTTATCTTTATTTATTATTTTAACTTTGGTTATATACAATTTTCACCATAAACTTAGTTTTAACCTTATTATGTTTCCACCCAAGTAGTTGAGGGACCTTTTTGCAAAACTGGATAATTGATATCTTATAATTCTTTCATCCATTTACCTTAACCCATATCCAAGACCCGAATACCAAACCCATTTATATTTCTTGCGCTTTAATACTCTCTCTAAAATTGGAATTGATTATTGCTTATTGTTATAACACTTCAATTTCGGTTTACCGACAATCTAATTGTGGAAATAGATCAATAAACGCTCTCGTTGACAAATCTTTGTTAAACCGTCCATAATGGCATATCGTTATAGTATCTAAACATCATAAAATTGGAATTAAATTGGTCTGCAGCCTCTCCATGATCTCGCGAACATAACCCTATGAATAATTTAGTTTTGATCGCCTGCAACACCTCAAATCGGTTCGTCTTTGGCCGCGGACTACACCTCGCCGTTCCCCATAGCTCCATGATTAATTAAGCAAACGTAAACGGATTTCTTCAATTGCGAATTTAGGGTTCATAGGTTTGGGGGTTTCTTCTGGGCTTATATATTTAAACTTCGGTTCTGAGTTTATAACCATCCGGATACACCAGCCCAGTGGCTTTTGTGTGTGTTGGTTGTTCTCGCGAGCCGGCCTTCTACCCGGGTTCGAATCCGGGCATAGGCAATTCTTGTTTTTGCTTTTCTTTTTGTTATCTAATAGTTTTGTTTTAAAAGATCTAATTGATATAACAACAAAATAATTAATATTTTATTAAACCGACACCTTAAATTCACGCTTCCTCATTGTTGAACGTTTTAAAAACTTTATATATATATGTGTATGTATGTATGCATATGTATGTATGTATATGTATATCATATGTATTATTTATTTTTTTAAAACAAAATGTATGATCAATGTGATAAAAGTATTAAATAGGTGTTCGTTAAAAGATTTGAAACAAAATATCTATTTAAATCTTAGTACATGTTATGTTTATTTATTTAAACAAGATTAATTATTTATTCGCATTTTATTCGAATAATTATAAGTATATCTCAAGTTATAATAATCAAACTATTTTAATTAATTTGTATATTTAATTACTTATTTAGATATTATTATTTTAAGCATGTTTTAATTCTTTGAATTGTATTTCATAAATATTACTTTTGGTTAAAGGTGATTTTGTAAATAATAAAAAGTGATGTTTCTTATAAATGATAAACAATAATATTAATCTTTGCAATAATAATTATTATTGGAATAAATCAATCGATTAATAAACATTCTAATCCCAATCATAACTCAAATCACATCGAAATCTTAATTCATTAAATTAGATTATATCATTTATAATTAATTCATAGTATTATATTATTAGGAATCCTTGACGGTAAACTCCGAAGGGTTCATCATTCTCACATCCTCACTTGTGTTTTGTTCCACTAAAAAGGTGAGTAATCACTCCCCTATTTTACTTGTTTTCAAATCTTTTGGGGACACTTGCGTACCATTTATCAAATTACTTATATTATTATTTCTCAAACGCAAATTGTGATCCTTGTGTTGTGTATCAATTGAATGATTGCTTGTTACTTGCTATTTGCTTACTTGCTTACTTGAATCGCATTCGGAGAGGTCCATCATAATCTCATTATAGTATGATCATACGACCGTCGTAGTGGCCGGAGCCCGATCGCATTGGCAATGGTTTCACCGACACTCATTACTTGCTTAGCACTTTCATTGTTTATACTCAAAGATAACAGTTTTGCTTATTTTTACTCTATTATTTATACCATTATATATTATCATTTTGTTTGTGTCAAAACTAGTGAATCTACTCAGTCAACATGTGTTGTTGACAAATATATATATTTTGTACGCATCTGCAGGTTATAGATTGGATTGCTTATCGAACTGAAGCTCACCGTAGAGATGACCTTAGGATGTTAAATATAAACAAGAATAGTTGGTTTTGTATTGTAATTTTCTCTATTTTTATTGTACTTAAATGTTCGTTGACAATTAATAAATTAATTAAATATTGTCGCTTTACAATTGCATGATAGTAACCTTGTGAGCTGTGACAATCACATCACGCCCCGACATTTCCGCCTTAGGCTGGGGTGTGACACGGGGACCTTTCTGTCATTCTTTCAAAGTTTAATTCGTTATCCGGTTCCTTAACGAATGAAGCTCATTCGTTACTTCTTGACGAATGGACTTTATAGCGAATTGAACCTTTATAACGAACCGGTCTGTATAACGAATTGAACCTTTATACGAACCGTTCTGTATAACGAACTGGGGGTTCATTCGTCAGTTCTCCGTTAACGAATTACTTAACGAACTACTTCTAATTCTTTATCTCCTCTTAACGAATGGGCATAACGAATTGCTTGTTAATTCGTTATCTATTAACGAACTAGGGTTAGGTCAGAGAATGTTAGAATATTTCCTGACATTCTCTTAACCTCGTACACCTTTTCCGGCGCCATCGCCGAAAAACCAGGATCTCGCTGTAAAAGCAAGATCTCAGTTATTTTTCACCGTTTTTTGTCTCGTTTGATCCAGATATGAGCTAGGGTGACCCCTAAGTTCATCTTTTGATCGGTTTATACCCGATTCCACCCGGATCTCGTGATTTTAACGGATTAAGGGTGTCGGCTTGTCGTTTCACGACTAAATTTAGCGGGTTTGGATCCATACAATATCATACTATCATTACCTCGGGTCGGGATCGATTCTTCTTCTTGGTTTCGGTTTAGAGAAAGGGAGAAAGAGAGAAAGAGTTTAAGTGTATGTTTTGGGTGGTGTATGAATGGATGAGAATGAATTAATTAATGGTAATTATGGTATTTATATCATTGGTCATGGGCTTAAGCCCATGGTTTTTTCCTTCTTTTCTTATTAACCCAAGTCCATTACCCATATTACTTAACCCAACACAAGCCCGACTCCTAATAACTCATATTTTATTTTATTAACCGAAACGAGAAAACAGGATGTTACAGTTTTGGCCCATAACGCGGCTATACCGCCACCACTACAGGTGGTCTTAGTACTCTAAATAGAGGGATCATTAATACACACATTGAAATTAGTTATTAAAAATCTAGACATAATTGCAAATTTTGTCCTTTAAATGACAAAAAGAGAATGTGTTTTGTCATATAAAGGACACCGCCAACAAATAAACTTTTTAAATGACTTGATCCATAAATTGTATATATTTAAGGACAAAATTTGTAATTTGTTCTAGATATAATCAACATTATTTAGTATGAATAAAATAAATATTGTTCGTGTGTGGGTCTACGAATGATAGATTTGAGGGAGATAAGAGCATTCTCAATCCATTCTTTAAATTATGTGAGGGAGTTCTTCATATTTTAGAGATTGTTAAAAGTGGTTGTGAGAGTAGGGGAGAGAAAATGTTACTATTCTTGGTTAAATTTAGAGAAACATGTTGTTCACCTGTTTAATATTTTTTGAAAGTGGTTGTGAGTGAATGAGGGAGAAAATGTAATAATAAAAGTATAAAAAATTTTATTTAATTAAAAATAAGAAAGAAAGATGTTATTTTTAGTGTAATTATAAATTATGAGGAATGAAGATGTAGATAAAATGAATTGAGAATGCTCTTAGTCAAGAAGAGGAGAATTCTCATAAATTATCTGACTTGGACTCTGAGAATCGTTTGTTATCATAGATTGAACTATTGAATATCTCCATCATCTTTATCAATTGTAAGTAATTTTTTTTATCTAGATCACTATGATTTCCAACAGTGGTCCCGGAAAGATCTCCATGACTAGAATTCTGTATGAATGCAAATTCAAATAAACAACAATACCGATTCATATGTTTCTCCACCCTCCAAATAAAAAAGGTTGTTTTCACATCCATTTGATCTATAGGTAAATTATAGCTACTAGCACGTCTGTATTAAAATAATCTACCTGTTATCTTGGATTAAGACCCATGGCTTTCAATTTGAATAGATCAAATTGTATTTATCTAACTCTAAATACCCATATGCATCAAATTGCTTTGGAATCTTGAGGTAAATCGGAATTTTTCCATCTATTACTAGAGTAATTAAAATAATCCATTTTTTGAAGTTATAGCTTTTTGATAAGTCTTGGTGCATCCTCTACATAGAGAAGAATATATAGGTATCTGTTCAACACTTTGTTATTCGTATGGGGTTTTTATTCGATTCTGGCACCTTCAGCCGTCGTTAACCACCATGGTTGATCGGGGTTTGATTGTTTATGGCCTAGGTAGCTTCAGGGTGTCCAGACCTGAGCTAAGGTGGTCCTTAAGCTCGTTTATGGTTGATTAAACTCCCAAATAAAGCTAGATCTAGATACAAACGGCTCGTACGGCATCACAGGGCTGCGGTGTCGGGTTCTAATAAGTTGGGTCAGCTGAGATAAATGATTTCTTACCTTCGGTTAGTCTTGGATCATTGAATGGAAGAGTGTAGAGAGTGTTTGGCTTAAGTGTGTGTTTTTGATGGTGTAGGCTAAGGTGTAGAATGGATGAAAATGTAAAGGGGTTTAGGGTTTAAGAGGTATTTATACTCTCTTAAGCCCATTGACCTATTGGTTCATATTTAATTCTATTTAATTAGCCTATTTATTCTTCCATTTTTATTATTTCTTTACAACTCAAGTAAACCGTTCCATCATAATTAAATAATATATAAAATTTATTCTTAGAAATATCGGGATGTTACACCTAACTAGCATTAAACCAACGTTGAAAGGGATCTATTAATACATTTTAGGTTACTATTACACTGGTAACCAATATCGTGGCCTTGGTCAACGCTCCTTAGCGATCATAGTTAACCAATTTGGTGTTTAATGTAATACATTTGAAATTTGAAAGTTATTTTTTCATGCTAGTACCTTCCCAGTTAATCCCAAGGGTTTTCCGATTAAGTCATGCCTTAGGGGTTGTTTGTTTTCATTTGAATGAAACCATTAAGGGGATAAAATCTGATTTTGTCAGTGTTCAGACCGTTGGATTCCAAAAAAAATCATCTGAATGGATTAAATTAGATCTGAATCGGTTAGCATGTGATTTATGCTGAATGGGAAAGAGAATGATATCTGATTCGGTCAGATCTGACCGAGCTAGATTTGATCGAACCAAACAGCCCCTTAGATGTTTTAATTAGGTTTGATTTTATTAAGGGGTTCTAGGGTTTGTTAGTTTTCATGTTGACCGAGTTTAGGGTTTTGATATAAGAGTTGTTTTATTAAGGTTGTTGAGTTATATTTACCTGGTATAATAAGAGTGAGACCACTTAAACATTGTGTGTTCTTGATTATCGTTTATTCCTTTGAGACCTTGAATTAGTATTAGAGCACGTACAAGGAATCAACCGATAATCACCCGCTGCTGCCTAGGGTATCACAACCACCGTTCGTGGTTGTAGCTAAGCTGAAGTACCTTCGTCACCTTCGATCACTGCTGCTTGCCGTCACGTTTTGATCAGAAACCATGTCGTCGTCGCTGCTACTGTTGTCCCAATGGAATGAGTCAAGTTTAGTTTTCTCATTTTAGATCTACATGTTGCTGTTTTTTTTTTATTATATGAGTTGTTTTTTATCGAGTTGTCAGGTTTAAATTTTGTTTGAAAATGTTATTATATGACCGATTTTAGGGTAAACGTAAACTACGATTAGAAATTTTGTTATAGATGAGATATCACGAGTATGATTAGCTGATTAAATTTAAATCAAAGTAGAATAAAGTGAAAAAAAATTAAGTAATGATAAAGCAATAAATAAGCAACAAAAGAAGAATAAAAATACACGGAACCTCAAAAGAGAGTATGGAATTTTATTTTTTTTAATAAATTGATTATCTAGAAAATTTCATTTGGGTTAGAGTAGGTTTTTTTTAACGACATATAATCTCAAAATTCATATATATACCTCTAAAAGTTTTATTTTCACAGAATTAGTCGACCCTTACAACTTTAATGTAGGCCCGCCAATGAATTTAAAACACTTAAATAAATGGATACACATTTCCGAGAGGTGCCAAAACATGGCTAGTTGTAATTTGATATGATAAAGTGCCAAAACATGGTTTGTTTTGAATTGACCTCTTTTGTCATTTCTCTATGTATTTAATCCCATTAATGTGACCATACATTTGAAAGTTTCACTTTTGTCAGTCTAGTACCCACGCCATTTAAACCATGTGTAGTCGTAAAGCTCCACTACCAGGGGTTATGCGCCACGTGGCGCCCAGTCAGAGTTATGGTTTTGTACAAAAACAGGCTGTAGTCATAACTCTCCACTACCAGGGGTTATGCGCCACGTGGCGCCCAGTCATTATCAATTTTAATATAATCCAACGGCTCCAAATGGCCCCAACAGCTATTTTTTTGGATTTGTGTGCCATTTCTTGCGTTTTATATACAACGCAGCCAAAATAACATATCCTATAACGCGGGGGGAGGGCGGTGTACCCCCCGCGTTTTCGGTCAAAACGTTGGTGGCAACGTTGCCACTACACATGGTCTTAAGATCCTTTTTATGACAAAAAGTAAAAATAATTTATTTACCTAACCGGTTTCAGTTTTAAAATTCAAAAGATTACAAGCCAAAATGTTTAATAAAAATTTTACATAAACACCATGTACTTGAAATCAATTTAAAGTAAGTTGAGTATTATTATTGTAGCATTTACATAAAGCGTGAATTGCCAAAAGTGTGTTCATCGTCGTCGATTTTCGAGGCACCCTGTGCACGTTATCCATCTATCCGCAATCAGTAACATGTATATATTCATCTTAAGACATATTAACGTTAGCAAAGTGAGTTCATATACTTCAAAAGATGTTTCTATACTTAAAAGCCTTATTATATAAGGGAAAATTTCCAAAATGTTTCAGTTTTAAAGAGATATTTCAAATATATTCCTTTAAAATTTAAATTCTCTCTTTATCCATTTATTAATTCATCTTCAGCTCTATGTTATAAAATTGAGACGATATGTTTCTTAACCCGGCGCCTCCCTTTCATATTAGCTCATAACACGTCGTCTCTCCGCTATGTTAGCTCAAAACCCATCGTCTCCGCTCCATATTAGCTCAAAACTCGTCGCCTCCACCCTATATTAGCTAAAAAATTAAATCTAATATATCTTGTTATTTAAAAAATATATTTAAGAAAGGTACACATAAAATAATTTGATAGTATGCATGACTTTTCTAAATCATATTATTATCCAAAATTCAATATACAAGAACTTAAAAACCAATAAAATTTAAAATATTCAAATATTTTTTAATTAAGTTTTGGATCCATGATTTTAGTAAATATAAGGTAGATTTTCTTTAGCTAACATAGGGTGGAGACGACGAGTTTTGAGCTAACATAGAGCGGATGCGATGGGTTTTGAGCTAACATGACGGGGAGGCGACGGGTTATGAGCTAATATGGAGCGGATGCGGCGAGTTAAGAAACATATCGTTTCGATTTCCTAACATAGAGTCGAAGACAAGTTCATAAAGAGACAAATAAGAAATTTGATTTTTGAAGGGACATCTCTTTTCAAAATTGAGACATTTGGAAATTTTGCCATTATAAAATGGGTTATTTGGTTAGCATAAAACTCAAACCTAACTAGCATTGGACCAACGTGGAAAGGGATCAGATAATATATTTTAGGTCACTATTGCATTGTAACCAATATCGTGGCCATGGTCAATGCCCCTAGAGATCATAGTTGACCAATTTTGTGTTTAATTTTAATGCAACACATTTGACAAGACATTTTAAGTTCCTTTTTCATGCTAGTACCTTCCCAGTCAGTCCTAAGGCTTTCCGAGTAGCCCGGCCTCAAGGGTTGCTTGTTTACATCTAAATGAAACCATTAAGAGGAGAAAATATGATTTAGTCATAGTTTGAACCGTTGGGTTCCAAAACAAAACGCATCTGAATGAGTAAAATAATGTCTGAATCGGTTAGAAGGTGATTGATGTTGAATGAGAAAGAGGAGGCTATCTGATTTAGTCATAGCTGACCGAGATAGATTTGATTGAAACAAATAACCCTTAGATGTTTCAATTAGTGTTGATTAGATTAGTGGGTTCTAGGGTTTTTTAGTTTCATGTTGACCTAGTTTAGATTTTTGATATAAGAGTAGTTGTATTAGGGTCGTTGAGTTATATTTACCTAGTATAATAAAAGTGTGACCTATTAAATATTGTGCGTTCTTGATTATCGTATATTCCTTTGAGACGTTGAATTAGTATTAGAGGTACAAGGAATCAACTGAGAATCTCCAGTCGCCGCCTAGGGTATCACAACCACCGTTCATGGTTGTAGCTAAGCCGAAGAACCGCCGCCGCCTCTAATCGCATCCGGACACCGTTCATGGTTGTAGTTAAATCGTGTCGCTGGCGCTGCTACTGTTGTCCCAATGGAATGATTCGGGTTTAGTTTTTTCATTTTAGATACACATGCTGTTGTGTTATTTTTATTATATGAGTTGTTTTGATCAAATTGTCAGGTTTAAATTTTGTTTGAAAATTTTATTAAATGACCTATTTTAGGGTAAACGTAAACTATGGTTTGAAACGAGTCAGTAACAAATTAACATGTAACATCCCGTTTTTCGGGTTCCGGTTAATAAACGAAAGTATGAGTTAGTATGAGTTGGCCTAGTGTTGGGCTAAATGGAATTGGGTTATGGACTTGGGTTATGAAGGAAAGAGGAAAAGATCATGGGCTTAAGCCCATGATCCATAATTATATAAACCATTAATACCCTTTTAATTTCATTTCACACATATTCCATATACCTCCCAAAACACACATTTAAGCTCTCTCTCTCTAGTCTCTCTCTAGCCGAAATCACCAAGGAAACCGATCCCGATCCAAGGTAATGATAGTATGATATTGTATGATGTTAAACCCGTTAGATTTAGTTGCGAAACGACGAGCCGACACCGTTAAACCATTTAAGTCACGAGATCCGGGTGGAATCGGGTATAAACCGAACCTATGATGAGCTTAGGGGTCACCCTAGCGCAGATCTGGAACGAACGGGACGAAAAACGGTGAAAAACGAGTTAAACTCGTTTTTCCGGCGAATCCGCGGTTTTCCGGCGGCCTTCCGGCGGCGGCGCCGGAAAGTTAATACGAGGTATGAATGTCAGGGAATGTTCTGACATTCCCTGACCTAACCCTAGTTCTCTAAGGGGTAACTAACGAATTAGAAGTAATTCGCTAGCTGATTCGCTAAGGAAAGATTAACGAACTAGCTATAGTTCGTATCCAATTCGTTAAAGGAAAAAGATAACGAATTACCCCTGATTCGTTATAGTCTTTCGTTAAAAGAAATAACGAATTAGAAGGTCCAATTCGCTACTTGGACTGGTTCGCTATATGGACTGTTTCGTTAAGGGTCCAGATCGTTAGAAGGTCCAGTTCGCTACTATGACCAGTTCGTTAAGAGCAATGTAACGAATTAGAAGTTTAACAGAATGACAGAATGGTCCTTGGACTTAGGAAAAGAATGATTTAATTACAAAGAAGCCTTTGGACTTTTAAGTAGCAAATTATTTAATGATTCGAAATCCTAATGGAAAATGTGTTAAGACAGCTTAACCCCAGCCAGGGGCTCTGCCCCTTGGACCCTGCTAGGGGCTGCCACCCCTAGAACCCCGCTGCCAGGGGCGCTGCCCCTGGACCCCGTTCGTTGAGGGTAATAATTAAACTAGAAAGACGATATGTGTAGTGATTGTTCATTGGTACGTATAATTATTATACAGTTAGTCATGCACAGCTCAAGAAGGGAATAACGATTAACAGTGAACGTAACCGAGTTCAGGTGAATTTCTAGCCCCACTTCCTTGTTATGTTTTCGGGGCTATGTGCATACTCGATGTGATAGTTAATACACTTACCTTAGGTGGTAAGTGTATGCCTTGTATGATTTATGTATGATGATTCCTTGACGGTGCGTGAACGATCTTCGGATATTGCATGCGCCGTCAAGTGGTAGTTAAGGGTATGATTGATATGTATGATGCATGAATAATGTATGTACGATATGTTAATGGTACGTGAACGCTCTTCGGAGATTGCATTTATTGTCAAGGAACGTATGTAAAGGACATGTATGTTATAGTAGTACGAATGTAGGGAACCGACCCTAATAGTGTCGGCGAATGAAGGGAACCGACCCTAATAGTATCGGCGAATGTAAGGAACCGACCCTAATAATATCGGCGAATGTAGGGAACCGACCCTAATAATATCGGTGAATGCTACAGGGCAGAATGCTCTTTAAAGGTATATGTAAGAATGAAAGTATGTACGTAAGTATGTAAATGAGTATGTAAGAAAAGACGAAAGTATGTGTCTTCGGATACATGTGTATGTATATGGATGTAATGTATGTTACCTGATTAACTAGAACTCACTCAACGTAGCTGACTTTTAGTATGCACGCAGGTGAGTAGAATGAGGCAGCTCGCTTTATGAATACACATGGCATGGAATTGAAGACACTGGAATCTCAAGGAAATGTTATGATGTTTTAAAGACTATGTTTAATTTTAAATAACTATGAATGTTTGTTAAGAAAAGAAATGATGGATATGTAATATATTGGTTGAAGTTTTATATTCCGCGTAAAGTTTTAATTAACTATGATATTTAGAACTGTGTTTATGAGTAAATCTAACGTTAAAGTAAGGCACCGGTAGCGGGGCCTTACATAACACATATTATGTTATCTTAAAAATTCATGCATAACATTTACACGAGCCAATAACGAGTCACATACTCGAGTTCGGTTGTACATGTTGGTGATGAATTTCAAACCGGCCACGTTAAATAATTCAGATATGATTGTTATGTGCTATATGACTTCATGTGTTGCATGACTCTTTATGTTAATACTTGTTCATCATGTTATTAGTTTTAAAAACATATAACATTCGTCGCGCTACGTGACGGGGGAGGACTGGATGGTTGGCCGTCGTGATGTACGACTAACCGCATGTAGCGAAATTTTTGTTTGTAAACCGTATTTTTAAACCATAATCTCACCATAAACCTCTTCAGCCGTTTTTGGCTAGTTCTCTTGCTTCAAGTGCGATTTTGGGTGTTTGTGAGAGATTAGTTGCCTTAGAGTTAATCAATATCATCCAATAACCATTCTTGTAAGTGTTCAACCGTTAAAGTCTCGTTTACATGCTTTATCTCTTATTTCTTGATGATAAATCCTATATGGTATGAATGATTTCTATAATATGGAAGTTATACTATGAGCATGATATATGTAATCATTGTTTGATGAAATCAAAAGTGTAACAAATTCGTTCTCGTTGACTGCCATGGCTTTAACTTGATAAAAGATTATTTTTGATCGACTCTTGATCAAGGTTGCAAAAGTCATCAGGCGATCCCAGGGCGGTCGACTAGTGAGTTGCGAGTACTCGATCTAGACGGGGTGTACTCGGGAAGTACTTGGACATGATATTTGATAAAGAAATTAAATTTTCAGAGATTATATATGCGTCAAATATCAAAATTAAAATTTTACTAAATGTTCAACAAAATACAAAAGCAATCGATAATACTTACATATAAGTTCAAGTGCATGTCTCAATTGATGAAAGACGTACCTCAATCGAACTTGAATAAGAGGTTTGTGAGTTTAAAACTTATAACCGGATGATAACAATGGTGGTTGCGAGTTCAGAACTTAAATTAGGTTGCTTCTTAGCGTGAAAAGGAAAAAAAAAGCAATGATGAGCTCTTGGAGAAATTAATTTTTTTTAATAAAAGTCAATTTTTTTTAAGAGCGAGTTGGGTCGCCTAGGCCAAGTAGATCCGCCTAGGGCCGATTCCGACTTTTTTGTCCTTGGAGAAGAAAAGCGGTGCAGTGAAGTGCCGAGGAGCGCCTAGGCGCAGAGTACTCGGCTGCCTAGGCCGAGTTTTACAACACTGCTCTTGATTCTAGGTTATAGTACTTCAATTCTAGTTTTTAGAAAGCTAAGGTTTGTAATTTTTGGACATGTGCTTGATAGTTTTTCTTATTTTACAAGATAGCATGTCAAAACTAATTCGGGAAGTCGTGTTTTCAGTCGGATTTCCCAACTTCATAACTTGTTAATTACAAGTTTAAACGATTTGTTTCCACTTCTGGAACTTAATATTATGAGTTAGGAAGATAACCCAGTTGGTCTTGCTTGATTTTGATAAGTATTAGGAATAAACCAAGCCAAAATTTGTGTTGCACATTATAATTAGTTGCATGTAGCTTTCTATAATGATTGAAACTTTTTGAATGTGCACGAGAAAATTGTAACAAAAAATGTTTGAGAAACCTCACACATGTATGCTATTGTAGTAAAATTTATATAATTTAATTCTATGGTTTACTTAGTTAATAAAATTCATTTGTGCATGCTAAAATATGCCCTATGAATGCTTAATCTGAATATGAGTTATTTGATGAAATACTTGATTGTTTGATCATCACATGATAGATGATACATGTTAGGACATATTATTGCTATTAACATTAATGTTATCACCAACGACTCGTTGGGTCAAACTTGTGTACGTGTGTGAGTCCTTACGTGCTTTTTAGGATCATGTGTTGTTGAACACGCTCTAATAGTTTAACAATTGTACTAGGTAACGGTTAGACGAGCATATGCTTTCTTTTTAAGCTTTTCACAGAAACCCGTACACGCATCTTAAGATGAGTTCACTCTTTTCATTACTTGTATTCGGGAAGAAAACAAAAACGATTTTCATTACTTGTTTTCGGGAAGAAAACACAACTCTTTTCATTACTTGTTTTCGGGAATAAAACACAACTCCTTTCATACGCTTGGTTTCGGGAAGAAATGCAAGTGGCATGTTTTTAGTTTTAGTCGTTTCTATATTTCACTTGTGTACTATATGCATTTAATCACTAAAGTCCTATTTTTGAACTGTTAAAAATGGGATATGCGGGATAATATTGAGTAGTACTACTAGGCTTAACAAACCCCACCCAGGCTAGTTGTGCTGGCACAACTAGAGGTCGTAAAATGGGTGTAACCCCGACCTAACATTCATGCAAGTGTTTTGTGATAGACCTGGTACAAAGACAACAATACATATAATGGTCATCTTCGGTTCAATCGTCTAGTAACATGTAAATTGGCTAGCTATCTAGATATAGTAGAAATGCGCTAGAAACTAAACCCACTTTTTTTTATTTATAACTTTTGAACTCACTAACCTTGTGTTGACACTTAAGTATTTATACTTGCCATGATGTTAGGCACTTTGTTGGAGTCATGTCGCATGCACTTGCTTTGAGTTGCACATTTTATTTTAGACAATTGTTTTTACATATGTTGTGGTTGAGACGGGTTGTACGTGTTTGGGTATTTGGTTAGTTGTTTTTATATTTTTACTTATAACGCTTTCGCAAGACTTTTTAACAATTAGGTTTACTTTATTTTCTCTTTTTTGAATAAGACTTAAATGATGATTATTTACCTTGTATGGATGTTTGGTATAACGAATGAGCTAAATTATAGTTTGTCGTGTGCATCGCGGTGAAACTTGTTATTTGAAATTTGAGGGGGTGACACATCTTCTTTTAAGTGGGAGGCCTCGTTTGGGAAAGGTAATTGAGTTTGGAAACGAAGTACGAAAACGATGGTTAATCTAGACGACAAGGCTCTTGTCCCGTTATCTGCTATAAGGAGGAAGATTGGTAATGGTAATTCTGTTTGTTTCTAGTCAGATACTTGGTATGGTTATATTTATTTGTCGTGACTTTTTACCCTTGAAATTAACCTCTAAATGTTTCTTAGTTAAGATTTATTGTCTCTTTTAGGTGATTTTTCCTATGTCAGATTCTTGGAGGTAGGAATTTGATGCTTGTCATAACTTTTCTGCTAAAGTTATTCGTAAGCATCTCGACCGGGTTTTTCTTCCTGAAGGCCCTCATGCTAAGTGGAATAAATACGTTCCAAGAAAAGTAAATGTTTTATCTTGGCGTATTTTACGTTACCGGATTCTAACTCGTAGTAAGCTTATTGACAACGGTTTGGATAGGCCCTCAGCTTTATGCCCGTTATGTTAGGATTTTTTGGAAACTACAAACCATATTTTGGGGGATTGTTCAATTGCTAGAAAACATCCGGGACTCGGTTTTCAATAGGCTTGATGTTCCGGTGTTTGAGGAATGTAAACCTTCTAAAATTGTAAGATCTTTGGATGATTTATCGGTTTCGAGTTGAGACAACTTATGTAAGCTATTATTTAGACGAGCTGGTGGGTTTTATGGATATTTAGGAATCCTTTAAATAAAACAAAACATTTTCTCTTAAAAAGGTTAATTAAAGAAATCCCCAAAGAGCTCAATGAAAGTGCCAGACATGTTTAATCAATCATCATCAAAAACCCCTTTTAATTCAAGGTCAAGCATAACAAAAAACGGTTTTGCAATAATAAAATCTTACTACTCTAATAAATAACTACTACCATTTGTCACTACTCGAAACCGATGACATGTTTAATCAATCATCATCAAAAACCCCTTTTAATTCAAGGTCAAGCATAACAAAAAACGGTTTTGCAATAATAAAATCTTACTACTCTAATAAATAACTACTACCATTTGTCACTTGTCACACTCTCATCCATTCTCATACTTTTTAACCTATTTTCTAAAATATGAATCATACATGGGTCATTACTCACCCACTTTATTATTATTCCTATTATCTTTTATCCCAATCAAACCCTAGATCCCAAATTTCTCCCAACTCCATCACGAACTATCAATCCTCTCTCCATGGCCTCTACCACCACCCGTGCCGGTTACGAAATAGCCCCTCTCCACGGCCGCCGCCACCACCACTACACTATCGCCCCTCTCCACGGCCACCACCACCACCACCACATCCTCTAGATATCGATAAATGCTTTTGAGGTACTAATAATATGATGACGAAGGTTTAAGGTTTACAGTTTTCTTTCGATTATTCTAGAAGTTATTTTGATTTTATTGATGACGAATCCACAGTGTTATTTGGATATCAATATCGTCGAATCCACGGTGTTATTTGAAATCCAGTATTCAGATGGTGAGATACCTTAATGTTGTTCTGTTGGTTTTATGGTTAGTTTTGTAATTCTTTTATTGTTTCTATCATCAGTGTATTGCTTCTCCTGTAAGTGTGTAAAACCATCAAGGAAAATTAAACATTGTTTTGAGCTCAGAATTATTGCAAATTATATCTATTGAGTCAAGCTAATGTACAATATAATAACCTAAAGCCATAATTTTGGATGATTGTTGAAAGCGATATAAAGCCGATTTTTCGGGTTGTCAGCTGGTTCAGTCGGTCAGCTGACAGATATATGTCGTTAATAACCAGTACTTTGTTCTCCATTAGCTCGTATCTGAATTGTTGCTGTTAGTGCTTTCAGTTCAGTCGTTTTGTCGGTCCGGTTTTCAAAATTATTGTATAAAACATCATGTTTAGTTTGATGATCCAAATGTTGATTGATTAAAAAATGTTAATTCATGCTTTTAACAAGTATTAATAACAGCTCAATTGCTAAAATGTAATATCTACTTTACAATTTTCATCATCACTCAATATCAAAAGATTTATTTTCTTTTATTTCATTAACTATTCCAATTATTGTTCTTATTATTAGTATTATTAATGTTGTGGTTGTTGAAAAAATATTTGCTTCAAGTGCGTGTAATTTTAATTATTGTTATTATTATTATTATTATTATTAAATTGGGGTTGTTATTGTTGCTGCAGAAAAAAGGCTTAATGATATAGTTGGAAGTGCGTATAATGTTGCACCGAAAGTTTTGGATAGATACTCCTATAGTCCAACCCTATTTCTCTAGCAATAATTATGATTGTGTTTTAGTTAAAATGGTTAAATCTTCATATATAGCTTTACACGTCATTAATTTTTATGGATCATTTGGTTTACTTTAAACGTACAGAAAATACTTTGTATGTATATTTATAAAAATTTGAATTATTTTTATATTTTTAATTAGTATTTTCAATTTAATCACAATATACATATGGTAATTTAGACGTAAAACAAAATTTGCGCCTGGTCGACTGTAATTTGATATAATTGGAGAGGTACTCCTACAGTCTCAATTAAAATTCACTGGCATATTTTTTTTATAAAATGTGGTCAACTGATTATCATATAATCTACAATTTGATATTTAAAGTAGAAGTCTCAATAGTTATTTTGGTCTATTAAAATTTAAAACAACAATATTATTTTTAACGTAAAATAATATTTTTACGTTGGATTGAAAAAAAGAAATAACTTTGAGTTGACTATTTTAGAACTCTTCGAAAAAGTTTGTTACTAATTTTATAAATCGTTCATATATCATTAATCATTACATTTTAATTTTAAATACTAACAGTCTGAAATAATATTAAAATGGCTAAACAAGCGTCTGGAATAATTTGATTAAGAATTCATGTGATTTTACAACAAAATGATCGTGAAATATCCTATTTTTGTTTGAAAATAGGTTAGTATTTTTTTTGTCATTTTCCATTAAATATGAAATGAAAAAAATATAATTTTGTTATATTTTAATTTCCGATTTTTTATGTTGCTTGATCATACAATTATTAATTGTAAAATATAAATCAAGTAAAAATCTGTCATACACATAATATTAATGACACAAAATTTATCATTATTAATCAGTTTCAAATTATAAAGTTTATAAGGATGACTATCTCATCGAAGTTTAAGTAATCTGTTTTTGTTTTTTTTTTTGGATAATCATGTTTTTGGAATAAACATGAGTAGATGATCTCAAATGATATTATATTAATTGATTAAAATGTATGATATTTTACGTGTATGAATATTTTATTTTTGTAGTTTCATGGATATTTTATCATTTATCTAGGGTTGGTATGTACTTGAAGAATCTTATTTGTCACACTCACAACTATACGTGGCTATATCAAGAGTTATAATCATATCTATATGTTACCTTATCAAGAATTACAAGTAGACATGGACTAAAGATTTTGATATGTGATAGACAATGTATACCAACCAATACAATCATAAATGTAGTGTATAAAGGAGGTTTTACTTATTTGTAACATATTTGTGTAATCTTAGTTATGTAATTTCTGTATTTTTAATGTAACTTATAACTGTATAAAATATATGATCATTTTGTTAACTATATTTCATTTAATAGTTAAGGTATAAAACTTTTAACAATTACCCGTGTAATACACGGGCCTCAAACTAGTGATGTCATATGTTGTCCTTAGGAGCTCCTATTTGATGTTATTCTTAAATCTTAATTATTCATTTTTGTGGTATTCGAATAGGATAGCAAAGTATAGTTGGGTCAAGTGGAATGTAATATAACTTTTGTGGCTAAGTCGTTTTCTCTTTCGGCTTAGCGTTTGTTTTATAAAATATTCGACCTCTCTTGCTAAAAAAAAAAGAAATTGTCGTCCGAAACTGGTCGTGATCTACCGTGTTTTCTTACACATAGAAGCCATTGGTCCACACTATTGACGATAATGATTGAGAAATTAGGTGAAGGTGTATTGGGTAAAAATAAAAATAATGTTAGTTGGGTAGTACACACATAGAAAACGAAAATATTTTTATTAATTATTTTTTTTAAGGAAAGTTGTATAATTTATCAATAGCGCTGGCCCTCAAGGAAGGCAGGGTAGTCGGCGGATTTTGCCTCAATAGCTCGCTAGACTCGAAACTTTTTAAAACAAAAAATTATATATATATATATATTTATATGAAAAAAAATGTGTATATTAATGTTTAAACTCAATTATACAACCACTAGCTTGGTCTTAGGGTTGAGCAAATTCGGCACAGGTATCGAGGTACCTACCGATACCGAAGCTCAAAACTTAAGTACTTATTAGGTACGAAACCAGTACCGAATCGGTACCAAAGTTTTGAGTTTCGATATTGGTACGGTATGGTAAGGGTATTTCCCGAATTTCAGTACTGGTACCGAACCGAATATTTCAGTACTTGTACCACGAATTTACGATTTTTGGGATCCCTTCGGTACGGGTATGGTACCGATCTCATCCCTACTTGGTCTTGTGAAAAGTGTGTATGATCAGAAGGTTGTGGGTTCTAGTCTCACTTGAGACATGTTCAAGGCTATTTTTATACAAAAAGGTTTTTACATAACTCAAATAATAATTAAGTAAGCCCATTTAAAAATTAAATTGTTTAAACCTAATAAAAAACATTTTAATTAAGGCCTGGTTTTTTCGCCTTCGGTCCACAAAAATTTAACAATTTTTGGAGACGGCACTGTTTATTAATTAATGGTAAATAGCCATTGCACAAGCAGTATCTTGGGGTTCGGTAAGCCGAGTGAGATCATTTTTTTGGGTTTTGATATGGACGGGCGGTGTCTCGCCGGTACCGATGAATACTGGCTTCACCCTGAGCCTACTACGTCCATGCTAATAGAGTAGTTGTGGCCAGTGGCGGACCCCGAAAATTTTCACACATGGGTCGGAATTTTTTTGAGTCGGCACTTAGTTATATAAAAAAAATTGATCTGTTTTTGTTGCTCGGGTCAATTCAAATCGATATATAAACTTTTTGGGTCCAATTTGGTCGTTCTAATTGGGTCAAATAGGGTCGCGTCATATAAAATAATAATCAAACAAAATATCATACAACCAAAAACAATTCTTAAAATGTCATTAGAATGTATAATTAAAATAAAATATCCGACTTCGCGTAAAATCAACTATCGCTTGATTTCCATCACTCATTCGATTATACAAATCATAACGTGGAATGGGATCACAACTAAGTAGGTCCCTAAAGTCGGTACGAGAGAGAATATGCTCATTTCATATCGTTCCAGTACAATTTATTATTTACCTTATAATGTGGTTAAATGTCATTAAATTAATAAAAAATAAGTGGTTAAATTATTCCTGAATTTTTATCATTAAATATTAATATACTAGGTTAGGTACCCGTGTCTTACACGGGTTAAACAACTTAAATTATGTAAGTGATAATTTTCTATAAATAAATTTGAGTAATACACTAAATAAGTACGAAGTTAAATTATAACTACTATCATAAACTTAAAAATAAATCATAAATCTCTAAATATTTCTTTCGATACAACATTAGATGATACACTAAAATTATGGTAGTAAGTAGTAACTAAAGTAAAATAGTATCATGAGAACATAAACGGTAGAATCGGAACAATATGAACCATACATTAATAGAAGAAAGCTTTCGATCAGTCGAAGAATGTACAGCAAGAGAGAATCAATAAGGTTTTATCGGCAATATATGGATAGATAGAAAGAGATTACGGTTACATGGGAAAAGAAGGCGGGCCGAGTTTAGTTAAAGATCCACATGTTTTTAAAAATGAACCCGCTGAGTAAGTTTTGAAAGCTAAAATGTTTCATATATGTGTAAATGTTTATGAGAATGTTTTATAAATAAACCTAAAGTTTTTAAAAAAAATATAAAATATGTTTTGTTAAAGCAACTAAAGAAATCATTAAACAAAAATTATATAACAAAAACTTTAAAAAAAATGTATAATTAATAGGAGAGAGTGGCGGAAAAAAAGAGTAAAAAATGCATAAGATAATAACATGTGGCATGAGACAACTTTTATTTATTATATAGTATAGATATAGATGTTTCTCACCGTTACGGTAGAGTTAAGTACTTAAAAGTTAGGTGATCCACTGCAGCGCAGTGGTGAAACCTATCTCGGTGAGGGCTTGGGCCGGGCTTTATCCTGGGTTCGAGACTGAGGGGGTGCGCGGTTTTATCTATTCCACGGGGTTTCCGCGCATCTGGGGTGGGCCGGCCATGGCAGTCTTGATTGTGGGAATTTGGCCAGTACCACATTTGGTTGCTTGGTTGGTCTTTCACCAAAAAAAAAAAAAAAATTACTTAAAAGTTAAGACTCTTATTTAATAATTATATACTTTTTAACTTTTAAGTGTGATAGAGTTAACTATGATGGACCCATTGTTTTCATTGGGTCGATACTAACCAATTAAAAACTCAATATATTGATATCAAATTATTTGGTCAGTGTGCATCTTCATCGTCAATGTCTCACTCGCGTATCCATGTGCAGTTTAGCAGCGCCGCTGCACCACCATGGCCGGAAAACCAGCGAACCATCTTTCAGGAATTATACGCAGTCTGGGTTCTCAAAATTTTATAGGGTCGGAGCAGTGGCAGGTCCAGAAAATTTTCTTGCAGGGGTCGGAAAACTTTTAGGGTCGGTACTTAGTTGCTTATCGCTATATAAATTTCTCTTTGGTCCGGTTCGGTTGTACGGGTAGGACCAAATTAGTATCTAAATAATTTTTCGATCCAGTATGGTCGTTTAAGTCGGGTCAAATGGGGTGGATCATATTAAAAAAAAAATAATCAACCAAAATAACATATTACCATATAAACAAAAAAAATACATGATACGAGTTATGCATAATTAATATAAAATATATTTATTGTTGTTTTCTACTAGTTATTTATTCTGGTATCTAGTCATAATATCATATTGTTTGATATTCATATATTAATAAAATATAAAAACAAAACAAAAGCTTACTAAAAGTTAATTAATCATATACGAAATAAACGGACAAGTAATTTTGGGGGAAAACATGCTGATTTTTATTATATATTAGGTTATCTAACTAAGAAATAAATAAATGTGCACAAATAAATGTTTTGTTGACTTTATCTTTTATTTTCAAATGTCCTATTAAATTTTGATAAAATAATAGGTTGTGGAAGAGAGTTAATAAAGGTTCATTACATCCTTAAAATATTAAATTAGGTCTCTTATTTCTTTTCTTCTTTAACTGATTGCGCGGGCTGCTGGAAAATATGGTTGGTTTACTATGATCTTTTCATCTCAAGTTCTCTCAGTTAATGGTCGTTCTCAAATCCACAGGGGCCGATGTTAAAATTTCACATGGGCCGGTCGGAATTTTAACATATACATATCACTAAAAATAATTTTCTCACAAGGGTCGGCCAACCCTCCTACCACTAAGATAGGTACATCACTGGGTCGAAATCAAAATTCAACAACTTCGGTCTAATTGTGTCAACTACCCATAGTTTATCTTTACTTTTATTATAGAAAAGTCAAAAGTACAAAGACACGTTATTTTTTATATATATTTTCTAAACGTAAAAGTACTTTACATCAACATTTTTCTTCGGAAAAGTAAAGTAACGAAGCTGCAGCCTTCTGGAAGTACCTCACACTTTTTTTATTTATTTTGTATACCATTTCTACTCCACCCAATTTTTTGTGGTTAAAAGAAAGTCCGGCTATTCAGCCTTGTAGTCGGACGTTGGTGGTTGTACAATGGCGGACCTACTCTTTTGAGTAGGGTTGTCTGTCTACCCTGTGAAGAATATTTTTAGTAGTATATATGTATTAAAATATTAACTAATTCTTATGAAATTTTAACACCGACCCTGTAAAATTTCGAGAAAAACAAAACGATCATATGAAATTTTGAAAACGATTCCTATGAAATTCCGAGACATGCCATAATAAAAAAATAAATTTAATATTTGCATAATAGTGATATAAGTGTATATATAAATAATTTATTTCACTAAATTTGAATTTATTAGGCACAAATCTATGCCCAATCAATTTATACACAATTTTTAGTTCCAAGTCCAAAACTATTAACCGGGTCTACATCTAACCTATTAAAAAAAGTTTATTATGATGCAAGTAATATATCGGGTGAGTCAAATGGATTAAGAGTTTTAATCTTAAAAAATATGTTTTAACTCATAGGCCCATATTGAACATCCACTTGCTTCGATTTGAATTATCCGGAGAATGTCTTAAATAGATATCCAATTATATTACATTGTTTTGCTTACCAGCTTCGTTTGCGCTGATGTATCATTTATCGAAGTTAGCTCTCGTATTACCAATTGTAACCTCACGCATTGAAAATGCTTTTCAGCGATGAAATACGTGAAGTTCGATTGTGTAATAAGATTATTTGTTTTATTAAGAAATACTTGCCTATGAATGTCAGACTAAATGATGTTTTGTTTAGCTTTCAATAAATGAAAATCCGTAGAAAGCAACTTTAAATATATGGTATTTTAATTATGCATTTTTAATGAAGTTTCATGTATTTTTTTTTGTTATATGCTATTTTGTTTGATTATCTTTTTTTATATGGCCTGACCTGATTCAACCCAACCGGAATGGTGGTTCAACAGGACCAAAAGTAATTATATACCGATTACCCGACCCGAATGACTGAACTGGAATCGAAAAAAAATTATATAGCGATA
Source organism: Bidens hawaiensis (assembly GCF_021521415.1). NCBI lineage: Eukaryota > Viridiplantae > Streptophyta > Magnoliopsida > Asterales > Asteraceae > Bidens > Bidens hawaiensis. Next base: position 376,196 of record NW_027491591.1, read on the forward strand.
GTCAACCAAATACCCAAAAATTTTCCGACCCATGTAAGAAACATTCATGGGTCTGCCACTGGTTGTACGTGGCAATTCTAGCATCTTGCTAGTGCTTTTTAAAATAAAACTTTAATAGTTGTACAAAAAAACAAGAAAGTTTGGCTAAAACTTGGCTAGAATTCCCGTTTAAAGCCTTGACAGACACATGCAAAGTGGTAAGGTTGTGTATCGTCTCGCTGAGCACCTAGGTTAGCACTTTTAGCGCTTTTGGAAAGTATGGTATTTTCCCACAAAATTTTATTTCTTTGTGAAAATCTTGATTTGGTTATCAAATGACCACTTACTATGCACCACAATAAAATAGTGGGATGAAAATGAAGAATGGTGGTTAGATCTTATACACAGACTAGTCTGTAATAGAAAAAAAAAAATTTTTTTGATACAAATGTATTTACAAAATTAATAAATATATATATTTAGTATATAAATAAAAGGATTCCGCTAACTAACGATAAATATTTGGTTTCTCCGTAGAAGAAAGAAAATCAATTATGTAAAGCGAGAAGGGAACTTCATCTTTTGAACCATAGTAAACCACAAGCCATAACCTTCAGTATTTAATTTTCCATTGAAAAGATTAGGGCTTATTCTTCGATCGATTGTAGGTGAGAATGTGATCGATTAGGGCTTGAGAGAGAATTACGGATTTTGAAGTGTGAATAAATGGTTGGAGACTTGTGAAATCGTTGTGTACAAAGAACATAGTCAGACTTAATCTCCACGTAGGCTGCCATGTCATAGTTTTTTTACAACTACGATGAACATGTAAGCAATGAGTTAACGGAGTTACTACATAGTTAGTCACGGACCGGTGGAAAAAACAAAAGGTGAAAGTTGGGACCATTATCGGTCAAAATGAAAGTTAGGACCGGCATCGACCAAAATTGAGTAGTTAGGAACGATAAAAACCAATAAGACTTTTATTTTAAAGGTTCAAGATTGACTCAATAGTAAAAGACATTTCCTAAATCCTTTATGCAAGGAGTGAGAGAGGAAATAGAAAGATGAAAATTTAAGTTCAGGTCTTATTGATTCTCAAGCTATTGTATTCTCAAATTATCGTGATCCTAGTTGAAGTGATAAAAATCTATGTCGGTGTCTTATATTGAAGCTATAACTTCTAGGAATGCTTCCTTTTATAATGACACTATTGTGTTGAAATGGATCCCTTATGTCCTATAATACATTGGACATTTATGATTTGCGTATGTTAGTGATCTCTCAGTATGGGGCTGTTTGTTTACATCTGAATAAAACAATTCAGATGTAAGCATCTGATTCATTCAGACCTCAGACTGTTCGCATGCCATCATGTTTGGAGTCGCTATAAATACGTACAGCCAAAAACCAAAACTAAATATCAACAAAAATGTTGAACTACCTACTTGTCTCTTGTTTTATTCTTCCTTTCCTATTCATCTTCTTCAAATTCAAATCCAACACAAAATCATCACCCAAATCATATCCAATTATCGGAGATCACTTCATAATCAAGGCTAATCGCCACCGTCGAACCGAATGGACGACCGACCTCATCCGCAACTCCCCCACATCAACCACCGTCATTCGCCTTCCGTTCGGCCGCGGCCACGTCCTCACGGGCAACCCTGAAGTCGTTGAGTACATTCTTAAAACCAACTTTCCAAACTACCAAAAGGGCGAAGATGGTCATAAAGTCCTCTTCGATTTCCTCGGAGACGGAATCTTTAACGTTGATGGGGATAAATGGAAGTCCCAGAGGCAACTATACAGCCATGTGTTTAGAACAAAGTCACTTCGGTATTTCGTGGAACATGTCGTGGACACCGAAATAAACGAACGTCTAATTCCCATGTTAGCCACTGCTGCTGCTAATGATACTGTTGTTGATCTTCAAGATATTCTTCAAAGATTTGCTCTGGACAATATTTGTAAAATCTCGTTTGATTATGATCCAGCTTGCTTAACTTCATCGCTGCCACTAGCAAAAATCGCAGTTGCGTTTGATGACGCTCTTCGTATCACCCTCATGAGGTTCTTTACGTTTAAACCTATATGGAAAATCAAAAAGTTTCTAAACATCAGGTCCGAAAAACAACTCAAAGAAGCCAAATCTGAAATCCGTGAATTCACAAAGAAAATCCTGAGTAAAGAGCCGACTACTGATAATTTGTTGGCACGATTAATAAGCTCTGGTCAGTCAACTGAAGGCCTTGTTACGGATGTTTTAATCAACTTTATATTTGCGGGTAGAGACACAACTCCGGCCGCCTTGACCTGGTTTTTCTGGTTTGTTTCCAAGAATCCGGGGGCTGAAAGTGAAGTTGTTAAAGAAATCAATGAGAAATCGGATTCGCCATCTTACGAAGAAGTTAAGGAGATGGTTTATACTCATGCTTCTCTCTGTGAAAGCATGAGGCTCCACCCGCCGGTTCCGTTGGACAATAGGCACGCGATGGCCGACGATGTTTTGCCTGATGGGACCTTCGTGAAGAAAGGTATAAATCTGGTCATAATTCTTTCTCCTAAAACCATGTGTTGTGGTTTAGTTAGTTAAAAAGTCAGGTCGCTTTATGTAGATAGTGAGCTTAACTAACTAACTCTTTAACAAATGTATTGATGTGTTGTGGTCTAGCTACATACCAAAAAAAAACTTAAATACAAAAAAAAATAAAAGTAATTGGCTTAAACGGATAACCTCATCTTTTTAAGCCCTCTTGAGCGTTACTGAATGGCGAGCTGGGGGAGCGAGTTTTGGCACCTTAAAGATGTTGTGGATTGGTGGTGGTCAAGGGGTGAGGTGGCATAGGTTGGCGCCCCCAACCACAACTACAACACCTGGTCTAAGGATACTGTGAGTTTGTTTATGTTGAGGACTAAGCTCTCAAATCTTTTTTTAAGTGTAATAAACTAGATAAATCAGATAATATAAGGTTAGTATTTTAGAGAAAGAAGAAAGTATAAGGTATAGTAAGAGAATCATAACAATGAGATAAGTGAATTCAAAGTAGCTTGCGTCTCGTAGCTCGCTCGATAAAAGTTCGAACAAAACTAGCTAAAGAAATTTGATTTCAAACAACCTGGTTCGAAACGGGCAACTTTTGTAACCGAGCCAAAGCCCGGCTTGGCTCGCTCTTTGGCTCGTTTAACTTCAAGCTCAAGCTCGAGTTAAGCCGAGCTGCCTTGTTTAATTTCGAGCTTTATCTCGAAGCCACGCTGACTCGACTCGTTTACATTCCTAATATTATCTAGTACTAGTAATAATAATAGGACCCTGTTGGTGGTAATATATAGAGGTGGTAGAGAAACTGTAATAAGAACAACTAAGAGATGAAGAAGAAAACTTGAAATTTACTCCTTCAAGTTTAGTTTAGTAAATACGATGATATAAATTACAAAAAACTATATATACTAATTAACACTTGACTGGTAGTTGTCCCAATTAAAGCTGTATTTGTGTACAACGGTTCGCGACTAACAGAACTCCAAGGCCGCTAATTTTAGTTCTCCAGAAAAACGTTTTTTTGCCTGAAAACTCACATATTCGTTGGAAAACTCAACCTGAACATCACCACCACCTACTGACTCACCACCAACCAATTTCCACCACTATCAATTCACTCCGACGGTGGTTTTAGGGTTCCAACAACCTCAGTAATTGGGGTTTTTACTAGAAAATTGTTCATAAATGTTTGATATAAGGTTAGGTTTCAGTCGAAAAGATTGAGTTTTCCGACGAAAAATATGATTTTTCCAACCAAAATTTTTTTTCCAACGATCTGCAACTAACGTTATTAGGGTTTCTGTTAGTCGCGGATTGTTATAAACAAATACACCTTTAGTTGGGAACGTCACTAGCAAGTGTTACGTTGAGATTGTTATTTGCCATTAGGGCATATATTAGATCATTTAAAACTAATTTTCCTTAAGTTATTTATTTAATTAACAGGTATGGCAGTGGGTTACCATCCATATGCAATGGGGAGGTCGGAGAAGTTGTGGGGTCCAGATGCAGAGGAGTTCCGGCCTGAGCGATGGCTTGAGAAGGATGAGAAGACGGGGAATGTGAGTTTCAAGGACAGGGATCAATATACATACCCCGTGTTTCAAGCAGGTCCAAGGATTTGCATGGGGAAGGATATGTCCTTTTTGCAAATGAAGAAAGTGGCGGCGAGTGTTTTACGACGGTTTAAGGTGGTTCCAGTCATGGATGATGAGCCTAGTTTAATCACAACTATAACGTCGAAGATGAGAGGTGGGCTTCCTGTGAAGATTAAGGAACGAAAATGATGATATATTATTAAGCTACCTAGGTAAGTGGGTATGGTGTAATAAAACACTTCTAAATAAAGAATGTTGTTTTAGGAAATAACTGGTATCTAAACCCACCCGCATTGCGGGGGTTATGAAACCATAGTCGAATAAGTTTGATATTAGCAGTCATTACTCATATAGCCTTGTTTTACATTATATAAAATAGCATTTTCAATAAAAAAAAAAAACTAATTACAAAATTTGTTGAGCAAGACGTACCAATATCATTAGATTGCCATGTGTTGCTACAATGTGTTCCGTCTCAATATGATGTCCATGAGCTTCTATTTGGTTGTAGCCTTTAATGACTTAATATTATTTTAAGTCAATATCTCAATTAGTAAAGCAACTATTTTATATAATTTACTATAAAACGATTACAATAAAGTGGCAGGCAAACGGGCAACAAGCTGCGTCGCAACCCCCTTTTGAATAACAAAGCCAATCCTGCTAAAAACAAAGCTTTGGGATCTAGCTGAAGAGGTTCCGTGTACGACGCGCTGAACCCTACTAAAAAATTTCACAGCCTCTGGAGCCAGAAAACCAAATGTATCAAAGGCAAATGGTAGAAAGACATGTTGATTATCTAAACAAGCTTTCTCGTGTTTAACAACTTTGCCCGATTCAGCCTTCAACGCAGCCTGACCCACAACAAACCCACGGTCCCTGAGCCCAACAAGAGGAGACACACCTGTAAGATCCACACAGGCGTGTTCCCCCCCTGCCCACCCGAACACAAGAATATCAGCTGGTCGTAAAGTAGACCTCCCTTCAAGAGGATCCGTGAAAAAGTTAACAAGGGCCTCCTTTTTAGCAGAAATCCCTACCCGTTTAAGAACATCACACAGAACATCCCTAACCAGATCATGTCTGTATTTAAAGCCAGGCAATTCTTTGCAATGCACCGCATGGTCACCAAAAGAATCCAAACAGACCTTGCGACAAATTGGGCAAGGTTCATCCGTCGGGAACATAGGGATCATTAACCGGTACTTAAGGATAGCCCGATACTCCAAACCCGACATACGTTGGCCTAATCCTTCAATGGGGATGGCCGTTAGAATATCTAATGCTTTGGCTACCTCTCTAGTATCCCCGATAATCGTGCCATCATCCAAGTACCAAGCATGAAAGAGAAGCTTGCACCGATCTCTGATTTGGTGAACAAGTGGGTGCAAAGCTAAGGCAAAAAGGAGAGGTCTAAGAGGGTCCCCCTGTTGAACCCCAGTGGTGGATTTAATGAAAGTATCACCCACATATAACCTAGCCGACTCCCATATAAAAAATCCACCCAAAGAGAAATGGAAGGACATCGACTCGGACCTCATGTAGAAGGGTCGTCCTATCTACTAAGTTGAAGGCATTGGAGAAATCAACAGTAAGCATAGCCAATGACCCATCCGAATGAAACTGATTTAGAAACCTGTTCGCGCTATGAAGCACGGCCTCTGCCCCACTGGGGACTCCCACCCCAAATTGAAAGTCACCGAGGTATTTAGCCATCTCCTTCCCGACACCCCTCATAGCCACCTTAGAGACCAACCGCCTCCAAATGGCCCCAACGGCAATAGGTCTAATCCCATTGTCCGGTTTAAGCAACGACGTAAGTGGGGCAGACGCAACAAACTCTGCCAACACCTTAGGACACCTTCCCCCAAAAATAAATTAACCACCGCAGAGATAGCCTTGAGCAAACCATCCGCAATCGGAGACCCCTCTCCGCACAACGCATCTAAAATGTGTTGGGCTAGCAAACCGTCCCGCCCACACGAAGTCCCTTTAGATAAAGACTTAATGCACCCAAGCACACTATCAACGTCCACGACAAGGGGAGACTCAGAAAGCAAGGAAGCAGGCATAATCGGAGGTGCCATGATGGGATGCTTAGACAACAAAGCGTTCAAAGTATCCTTACCGAAAGGTGCAACCCCTGAAGAGCATAATACCTTGACCGCAGCAGTGAAATGCCCGTCCGCAACTTTTCGCAAACATTGTTTAACATTGGCGCCCAACCCGGCGTTGTCAGACTCGGGTACAAACGCATCACCACCCGGGGCATCTCCTAGGGGTTGGTTAAAAAGCGATATAAGGAGCTCAAAGAAACCGTCACGGTCACCCCAAGCGGATAGCGACCGTTGAATAATTCGGCATTGCTCAGACTTTCTATTGCCAGACCTGCGTTGCTGACGATTAGAAGGTCTGAAAACTCGTAAGGTGCAACGTGGTAACAACAACAGTTTCACCCACGCCTCAACAGACTCTGGCGTAGCTGCCACCTTACCCAGAGCACCCACTAAGGCTTGGGAAAAAGCCATACGACAACTATGAGGAATGTTTTTAACAGTCGTAATAGGAAGAGTGAAGACACGCTCAAGGAGAGCTACATCCACCTCCACCCTTCCCACCGCGACAACTTCCCTCCCAACATGTGGCTTCGCAATTCCCACTATATATTCCTCCACATCTACCGTGACACACTTGTACCAGACCGACCCGTCATCATGATGGCACCCCCGACAGAGAGCATGTGACTCCATACACGCTCCACACATCAACCTACGCGAGACCTTTAAAGCCTCACCAACCGAAATAAACAAATCCAAATTTGTCGAGATCGCCTCCCTTAAGGTCTCTTTCTTGTCATCCGATGACAAATGAAGCCGCTTAATATATGCGGCCAATCGAACCCCCTTGGACCCCGGTAATCTATCCGGGCAACAGTGGAAGCCCCTAAACGGACACGGCCAAACAACCTCCTCAATAGCCCCGGTCATACCACCCCCGACCCACAAAACACCCCGGTAGCCACGTACCACACCAAGAAAAATAATAATAAAACAAAACTCGATTTGAGTTTGAGGAATGAACACCCGAACCAAAGAGGAAGGAGGAGAGCACTCACCCGTTGCCCTCCCCTCCTCAAAACACCAAAAACAAAGATTATTTCATTGAGGCATTTTGTCAAACACCTGGCGGGCAAACTATTTTCTTCAAAATTTTAGTTGATGATTCCTTTTTGAATGTAAAGCAACAACACACTGTAACCCATGAATCACATAAAGCCATCTGAACACAGCACACACAAAGTCCACTGTAGCACAACAACTTTGACTAAAAATGGTCAAGAGCAAGATAAGCTAAATAATAACAATTCACAATCGATACATCGCTGCCATAAACGACATGTCACTGATGGCCGTATCGGAAACCGTCTTGGTAGACACAAAATCAAAACCGGTTGGATCGGAAAACACATGCAACATTATGATGAAATAAGTGAGAGTGATGTAACTGAAAACAATCGGCCGACAGAGAACAAAAGATGTGCTCGATGGTGGGAATGACACATAGTGTCAGTAGGCGTCATCACAATAGATACAGCTAGTTGACTACCACATGTGGAGGATGCCAAAGTGAAGACAACATGTACAATATACACAGCGATTTAATACAAATTTATAGCAGTGTTGCGACAAGCCGTGTTTTTGTGTGTTAAGAACGTTCCAATTCATAATATATATATATATAGTAATTTATGCCAAAAATGTTAAGAATTAGGCCATTGGGTATACTCTAACCCCTACAAAGGTTAAAATGACATGACATTCTAAAGATGGATTAAACAACTCCCCACTTGTGTTAAGTGTGTTAAAAAGGCCCATGGGTTATGCTTTTAACGGGTTAAAAGGAACAATATGCATTTATTATGTATTAATTACTAATTGATTTGTTATTTTAGTTATGTATTAATAGGAGAGAGATGAAGTTAAATGGGTTAAACCATTTCCTTTGAATGACATGGAGTGAAAGAGAAAAAATGAGTGATGTGGAGCTTATGTGGGAGTTAAGATGAGTTAGAATATACCTCATGGCCTTAGAATAAAAAATAGGCTCAGATAAGCTTATAAGTGGCCAATCTCATCATCATAGCCTTTATCACTCAAACTTGTTATGGTTTACATAAATTTCAGAAAACTCAACACCTCAAACCTCTCTTGGATGAGAATAGTCTCATTATCACTAAGTGGACTTAGAGGTCATTCGGTGCCATAGACGGCCATGAACAACTATACAACACCTGTTTGGTAGTAGATTGATGATTTGAAAGTAGATTGATTAGCTTCTAGTTTATTAGATAAAAGTCATAATCAAAACAAAAATGAAGGTAATGTAATAGCATATGAAATAACCGGATAAATAAACAAATAACGATAACTAACCAAAAACGATGCTTTAGTAATGTATAATAACTCATCATATATGTAATTACTTTAAATATAATAATACAAATGATATAAGAAAATAATGTGTAACATCATAATTCATAAATGAAATTCACATATAGCTCCATTTTACTTCCCTGAAAATGAGTAGGAAACAAAATAATACATCAATTCTGTTTTAATTTTTAGTGTTAGAAAGCTGACATGTTATATTGTATGATAATGATCTTATAAGACAAATCATACCCAGTGGTTTCAGTGGAACCGACGGGAACGGGCACGGGCTCAGGCGAAGTGCGATGAGCGTAATGTGGCGCTCAGATCCCTTTGCGCTACGCAAAGTCTTATAACTATCCAGAAATTATTTTCTATTTCGCGCTACGCGAAGTAATCCTTCGCGCTACGCGACGTGGTAGTCACGCAACGGTGACACGTTGCCTGCCACATGGTGTGCCACGTGGCCTAGCTAGGCTGACTCGACAACCCTATGGTTGCTTCCCGCTACGCAAAGCTGTTGATGATGTTGGTTCGCGCTACGCGAACTGACCCAGTTTTAACTATAAATAGGTTGGGATCCAGACTTCCTTCTCTCGTCACAAGTTTCTTGCTCTCTCACTTTTTCTTATATTTAGAGGTTGGTATAATACCCTCGAGTAATCGTAACGGTACCCTCTCCGATCGATAGAAACTTTTTATACACGAATCCGAAAGCTCTGCATGTACAAGGTAAGACATTGTACCATCGTGTAAAGTTTCTAATCTCGTGATTATCGTTATAATTATTGGGTTTATACTAATTTAAATATGTTACATTGTGTTTAACCTAGGTGTTTAATATTAGTAAGCGGTCGTTTATTATAAACTTACAAAGTGAGACATTCGAGTCTTTGTACAGCTCACATTTTCGTGAGACAATTGGTTTTCTTGCTGTCATATTGATTTTTAAGCCTATTAAACTCATTACGGATAATCTAAATGCTTTCAAAGTATTTTCAAAATGTATTAAAGTACATTACAGTGATTAAGTCTATGTAGACTTACGGGATGGTTATAACCGGTATTGTGAGGTTTTGTATACAATGCTTGCCTACCGGGTATTACACGTTATTTATTGGACAAACATTAGCCATTGAGTAATATGACCACAGTCATAGATACGATCGAGTGACAAGTACCTTTCGGTAATTTGTAAGCAAGCAGATATAAAAACATCTTAATGTTGTAACTATAAAATGTGTCATTTACATGTGAATGCTTTCACCGGTATGTATTTTCTGTTGATCAAACTCATGTGACTTGTTAGAGACAAACGAATTATGTCTGCGGGTTTCCAGCTTAAATAAGTGGCTTGTCATTAGAATAAAGAAACGTGTTTTGTAAACAAGGATTTATCCCTATAAAACTTATGTTTGTATAAAAATGAGTTTTATTCCCAGTTTATGAAATAAAAATCGTGGTGTTTTTATAACTCTAATTACTTTTTCTAACTACGGTCCTGATAAATTATTTCTCCGCAAATTTAATTTAAATAAACACTGATACCACCACTCAATGTTCATGGCTCCCAGCCTCCCCTCCCGCGGTAATGGGATCGGGGGCTGTGATAGCTGAAGTGGTATCAGAGCACTGGTTTAAGCAATATGAGTATTTTAATAATACCAAATCTATAAATTAAGAGTTAGGAAATAAATGTATTAACTTATGTGTTAACTATATAGATAAGATTCTAATCACACGTGGATATAAATAAATATGAATTTTCTTTTGGAGTTCATTGTTTTATTGTTTTTGATTAACAACATCAGCGATCTCATTGAAGTTATCGAAAAGGGTTTTTGATTAACAAAATATAAAAAACGGTTCACTTACCTATATTCTAAAAATGGATTACTCTATATAGTATTCCAAGCACAACCTCCATAGAAACCAAAAGCAAAAAGAAGAAGACGACGACTTAAGGATTGGCAAAGAGGATTGAGGAAAAGAAAAAAGGAAAAAAAAAGAACGATAAACACAGCACCCCCACAACTACCACCATCAACTGAACCACAACCCTCTCAACAACAAATCCCATCACAACTACCAATGCGGGAAAGACTAAGTAGATTCCTAGATGAATGTGAAATTTTGAACCAATAATAAATGATATAGGCGCGGAAACCTCAATCAACCCAACCATAGCATATCAAATCCAAGAAACTATACTCCCCCTAATGACATAATTAGACAAGCTCATATGACAGAATGGTGGACCAATGATTGGCAATTTCACACCTAGATGACAGATCCTTATGCACCATTCCAAGCCGAAATATCCAACTACCCTAATATGACACTGGAGAATATGGCGGAGCTACGCCGCTATGGGAAAGAGTTGATAAACACCGGCCCGAAAATCAAGACGATTGGTGAGTTGAAGATGGGGGGTGTGAGAGAGAGACAGAGAGATGGATAGATTTACAAGGCATTTTATAAATTCTATTAAAATTTTTATTAGAAAAGTGTAACCTATTAAAAGACTTTTTTTGCCTCTATTTGAATGTTTAAAATTAACAGAGATAATGATTTGGATGTACTTAGTAAAACATGAGAAACTTCAATGGTTCAGTTGTATAAATAAAACCTTTTGGATCGAAATCGTATATTTAGCCATTCCTTAGGAACGATTTTGGCACTTCACTCTACATTTTAATAAACATATAAAAATTATCTAAATATTAACTTTGGCTCAATGGTTTGTAACTTTAAAAATATATATAAAAAAACATTCACTTACCTATATTCTAAAAAAGGATTACTCTATATAATATTAATCAGGTTTTGAAATTGTTCCAATTATATCACTCATAACATGTTTTGTTCCAATCAGGTCAATAAAGTGTATAAAAGTGTTCTAATCCTAAATATTTTACACACATAGCAGGTTATGTAGGGTTTTTTTAAATAGTTTGACATTGCAAAATATTTTTTAAAAAATTGAGAAAAAAAACTGAATTGAAAAAAAAAATCTGAAAAATTGCAGAAAAAATCAAAAAAGATTTTGCAATTTTTCAGAATTTTTTTTTTTTTTGCAATTTTTGAGATTTTTTTTCGCAATTTAAAAATTATTTTTTTTTCAATTTTTTAAAACATATTTTTTTACATATTTTTCAATGTCAAACTATTTAGAAAAGAAATCTACGTAAACTGCTATCTAGGTAAAATATCTAAGATTAGAACATAAATGAAATTTGTGTCACCTGATTGAAACAAAATATTTTATAAATAACCTGATTGGAACAATTTTAAAACTTGCTTACTTTTCTATATAGTTGCCCCTCTCAAAACTACCCTACTTGTGGTAAAAGTTGAACCTTTATAGTGAAACTTATATAAACAAAAGCTTAAAAATTTTATGGTTGGTACTCTAAATAAAGGGATCATTAATACACACATTGAAATTAGTTAATAGATCCCGAGAAAATTATAATTTGCGTCCATGTAAGGAGACCAATGGACCCCTAATTATTATAATGCGCATTTTGACTCACCTGTCGTTTTTTGATTGCCGATATGAGCCATTGTCATTAGCTGACCAAACGTTGACTGTTTATTGAGTGTTAGATGGCAATGGCATTATAGTAATATCTTAATAATAATAATAATAAATAATACTAACAAAAACACAATCATCATCATCTTCAACCGTCGACACTCGTTTTTCCAGTGCCGACATTTTTCCGGCAACCCGAAGCACACCATCTTCTCTCTAACATATTTCTTTCAAATCACCACCAAATTAACAAATTATACATGGATCTTGAGTGATTATTCGAGAGGAACAAAACCCATGTGCCGGTTTCCTCCAGTTTGCAACAGAGGCAACAGCTAGGTGGTGCTTGGCAGCCGAATATGACAGAGGCAGCGGCGTGGGAACTAATTTAAAATTGGTAGATACGATAGTATGTTATGTATTGAGAAAATTTATTGAAGTATTGAAGAAGAATAGGAAACCCTAATTGAAAATTGGGGAAGAAGAAGTGTTGAAGGTGATTATATATTTCATATTATGTAATAATACTAAAGATCAGCTTAGTTCACATTGTTGGCTCTATGCGTTAGTTAACCGGAGGTCTAAGGTTCCAATCCCAGCTATTTTGGATGGTTATTATCAAACTGAATTAAAGGTTTAGTAGTAAAAAGGTAATTTCAACATTTTTAACGGGTCAAAGGATGGTTGACTAATGGCAGAGGCCATACTGAGCCCATCAAAAAATTATATTGGCTTAAAACACGCACTTTAAGAATTAGGGGTCCATTGGTCTCCCGCCCATATTTCATAAGAACACAAATCATATTTTTCTCTTAGATCTAATCAACATTCTTTAGTCTGCACTAAAAAAAATAAAAATATATATTGTTTGTGTGTGTGTGTACGAATGATAGATTAGAGGGAGATAAGTCAAGAAGTGGAGAATTCTCATAAATTATCTGACTAAGACTCAAGAATCTTTTGTTATCAGAGATTGAATCATATTTATTGAATATCTCCATCATCTTTATCAATTGTTATCAAAATCACTATGATTTTCAACAGTGGTCCCGGGTTCAAGATCTCCATCTTCTAACTAGAGTGTATGCATGCGAATTCAAATAAAAAACAATAACGATTCATTATGCTTAAATACCTTATTGTCATTCTTGGGTCATATGAATCTCTCATATAAACTTCCTTATCTAGTCATCCGTGTCTCCACTCTCCAAATAAAAAAGGTTGTTTTCACATCCATTTGACGTATAGGTAAATTATAAACAAAAGCTAAAGTTATTATAGCTACTAGCACGTCAGTATTAAAATAATCTACCTATTATATTGGATTAAGACCCATGGCTTTCATAGTTTGAATAGATCAAATTGTATATATCTAACCCTATTTTATAAGTGACTTGATTAGAACAATTTTAAAACCTAGTTACTGTTCTATAGAGTTGCCCCTTTTAAAATAGCCTATTACGATAAAAGTCGAACCTTTAGAGTGGAACTTATATAAACAAAAGCTTAAAAATTCTATGGTTAGTACTCTAAACAGAGGGATCATTAATACACAAATTGAAATTAGTTATTAGATTTAGACAAAATTTTGATTTGCGTCTTTGTGAGGAGACTAATGGACTCCTAATTCTTAAAACGCGCGTTTTCACCCCTGCGGTTTTCCGATTGCCAGTATGAGGCACTGCCATTAGTTGACCAAACGTTGACTGTTTGTTGAGTGTTAGATGGCAAGGACATTATGATAATCTCTTAATAATAATAATAATAATAACAACAACAATAATAAATAATACTAACAACCACACAACAATCATCATATTCAACCCCCGACACTCGTTTTTCCGGCGCCGGCACTCGTTTTTATAGGCGACCCAAAGCACACCATCTACTCTCTAACATATTTCTCACAAATCACCACCAAATTTAACAAATTATACATGAATCTTGAGTGACTTTTCGAGAAGAACAAAACTCATGTGCCAGTTTCCTCTAGTTTTGTAGCATCCCAAAATTTCTGGAATCATATTTAATGTATTATTTACGTAGGGTGAATTAATTGAGTTAGTGGAATAATAATAATAATAATAATAATAATAATAATAATAATAATAATAAAAGTGGGTCATGGACTTGGATTAGTAAGAAAGACTATGGGCTTAGACCCATGACCCATGATCCATATTATATAAACCATAATTATCCTTTAATCCCTCATTCTCATCCATTCCTTACACCATCCAAAACACACACTTAAGCTCTCTCCCATATTTCTCTCTTTCTCTAACCGAAACCAAGAAGAAGAACTGATCCCGACCCGAGGTAATGATAGTATGATATTGTACGAATCCAAACCCGTTAGATGTAGTCGCGAAACGTCGAGCCGACACCCTTAAACCGTTAAAGTCACGAGATCCGGGTGGAATCAGGTGTAAACCGATCATAAGATGAGTTTAGGGTCCACCCTAGCTCAGATCTGGATTGAACGGGACGAAAAACGGTGAAGACCGGTGGAAAATAACTGAGATCTCGCTTTTCCGGCGAGATCCCGGTTTTCCGGCGATGACGGCGCCAGAAAAACGTGTAAGAGGTTGAAAGAATGTCATAACCCTAACCCTAATTCGTTATGGAAAACTAACGAATTAAAAGTAATTCGTTAACGGAAGGATAACAAATAAGCCTTAATTCGTTAAGGGAAGATAACGAATAAGCCTTAATTCGTTAAGGAAATATAACGAATTAGCTAAGCAATTCGTTATGGAGAGATAACGAAGGGACCCTCATTCGTTATAAAAGATAAGTTCGTTATAAAGAGTCCAGTTCGTTATAACGACCAAATCATTATACATGTCAATTCGTTATGAGCCCCCATTCGTTAAAGAACTGAATAACGAATTAGAAAAGCCTGATAACGAACTAGACTTTGAAAGAATGACAGAAAGGTCCCTGGACTTATAAAAGAATGATATAATTACAAAGAAGCCCTTGAACTTTTGATTTAGCAAATAAAATAATAAATTAGAATTTCTAGTGAAAAATGTGTTACGACAGTTAATGGAAATAAAATTTTTTCAAGCTGACCTGGCAGCCCGACCCCAGCCAAGGGCTCTGCCCCTTGACCCTGCTAGGGGTTGCCGCCCCTAGAACCCAGCTTCCAGGGGCGCTGCCCTAGACCCCCGTTCGTTGAGGGCTATAACTAAACTAGAAATACGTTATAGAAAGTGATATTAATTAATACGCGTAATTGCTATACAGTTAGCCGTGCACAACTAAAGAAAGGGATTACCATTAACGGTGAACGTAACCGAGTTCAGGTGAGTTTCTAGCCCCATTTCCTTGTTATGTTTTCGGGGATGTGTGCATACCCAATGTGAAGTGTGAATACACTTACCTTAAGTGGTAAGTGTATGATATAATGATTGATGTGATAGTAATTACGAATATTATGAATGTATGTTCGTCGGTGCGTGAACGATCTTCGGATATTGTGCTTACCGCCAATGGGAATGATCTCCAAGTGGTTATTAGTGTGTGTAAATGTCATGATGTAACTTGGTTATTATGTAAAATGATGTAATGATAGAAAGTGTGTTATAGACAAGTAAAGGTAGAGTGTGATAGAAGTGGCAAGGGTCTAGCAAGGGTGTTAGCAGCATGAGGATAGTACGTGGTAGCGTAAGCCTATACGTGCCTTCGTTATTAAAGTGGCATAATGTGAGTGCGTGGTAGGGTAAGCCTATACGTGCCTTCGTTAATAACTGGCATAACGTGAGTGTGTGGGAGGACAAGCCTCCATGTGCTTCTGTAAACAAGTGGCTAAGTTGTTAGGGGGCAGTTAAGTGGTTAAGTGGTAAGGTGAACAGGTTAGATAGTGGACTATGTGTCTTCGGATACGTATATAATGCATGTAATGGTTGTATGGTAAGTTGCTTGATTAACTAGAACTCACTCAGCGTAGCTGACATTTAGTATGCACGCAGGTAAACAGGTTTAAAGGGCTAGCACGAGGTCGGCACATGGCATGGATTGAATGGCTGGCATCCAATGATAAAAGAAATGATGTTTTAACACGGTGTTTTATGTTATGATTTAAAGACAAGTTTGTAATGTTTTGTAAAGAATGATTGAAGTTATCATTTCCGCGAAAAGTTTGAATTAACTCTAATTTGTAGAACGGTGTTCATGAGTAAAGTCGGCGCTACAGTAGGGCACCGGGATCGGGGCCTTACAAGTTTGCAACGGAGGCACCAACGAGGTGGTTCTTGGTGGCCGGATACGGCAGAGGCAGCGGCGCCAGAGATGATGACGACGACGATGGAAAGTTGCAGGTGGTGATGGAGACGACGAGATGAGTGATGGTCTGCAGGTGGTGCCGGAACTTGGATATGAAATATATATGTTGGAAGATTTGATCTTTGTTTATGAACCAAAATATGTTTTGATTAGTATATGATAGTATATTATGTATTGAGAAAATTTACAGAAATGTTAAAGAAGAATAGAAAGCCCTAATTGAAAATTGAGGAAGAAGAAGTGTTGAAGGTGATATTATATATTTCATATTATGTAATAATACCAAAGATCATCTTAGTTCACATTGTTGGCTCTATGGGTCAGTGAACCGGAGGTCTAGGGTTCGAATCCCAGCTATTTTGGATGGTTATTTTTTAACTAAATTAAAGGCTTAGGGATAAAAAGGTATTTTCAACATTTTTAACGGGTCAAAGGATGGTTGACTAAGGCAGGGGCCATACTGAGCCTGTCGAAAACTGTAGTGGCTCAAAACGCGCATTTTGAGAATTAGGGGTCCATTGGTCTTCCGTCCATATTACAGAGGAACACAAATCATATTTTTCTCTTAGATCTAATCATCATTCTTTAGTCTGAATTAAAATATATATATATATATATATATATATATATATATATATATATTGTTTGTGTGTGGGTGTACGAATGATAGATTAGAGGGAGATAAGTCAAGAAGTGGAGAATTCTCATAAATTATCTGAATGAGACTCAAGAATTGTTTGTTATCAGAATTTGAACCATCTTTATTGAATATCTCCATCATCTTTATCAATTTTTATCTAAATCACTATGATTTCCAACAATGGTCCAGGATTCAAGATCTCCATCTTCTAACTAGAGTGTAATAGTGTATGCATGTAAATTCAAATAAACAACAATAACGATTCATTAAGCTTACATACCTTATTGTCATTCCTGGGTAATACGAATCTCGCATATAAACTTCCTCATCTAGCCTCATCTAGTCACTGTGTCTCCACTCTCCAAATAAAAAAGGTTGTTTTCATATCCATTTGATGTATAGGTAAATTATAAACAAAAGCTAAAGTTATTATAGCTACTAGCACGCCTGTATTAAAATAATCCCCTTGTTATCTTGGATTAAGACCCATGGCTTTCAAAGTTTGAATAGATCAAATTGTATTTATCTAACCCTAAATACCTATATGCACCAAATTGCTTTGGAATCTTGAGGTAAATCGGAAATTTTCCATCTATTACTAGAGTAATTAAGGGAATCCATTTCATCATTAGTTGAGTAATTAAGGGAATCCATTTCATCATTAGTTGTCTCCTTCCAAAAAACAAGATCTTTTAAGTTATAGCTTTTTGATAAGTCTTGGTGCATCTTCTACATAGAGAAGAATATATAGGTAAACACTTTGTTATTCGTATGACCTTCAACTAGAAATGCAATGGCTTAAGAGTTCATAGAATTTGGAAATAGATATTTATCTTTTCCTCTCACACTCCATCTAGGTGCACTAGAGGTTTCGGGAAGTTTTCTCTTATTAATTGATCCAATTTCAGGAGTTCGGGTATTTTGTGGAACATTAGAGACATCTAGATTAAAACTTGTTTAACCATGTCGACATTTATTCGCAAATAATTCAACATACCTTGATTAATTCTAACATTTGTATCCAAGTCTAAAAGGTTATATGCCTTTGGTTTCTTTGAATCCCACACAACACTTTATTAATGCTTTTTGTTCAACTTTATTTGAACTTTTCATCTTCAGTTATTACTTACGGATTACAGACTGTTTATACTTTAAAAAGATTGCATTTTTTAGTTCTTTTTTATAGATGGATTAGCGAGGTTTTAAAAAAACATAACTTCAATTATTCTTTGTTTTTTTTTTCTCTTTTTGTATTCCGTCTTAATTAACAATATATATTTTGTCCTTAATCCAGCCACACAATGTTTTGTTCAAACGTATTTGTATCCATTAATAGATTTATTGGTTAAATTAGGGTTGTCTCTAGTATTGACTTGATACCAAACATTATGCCACAAAAAAGAAATTATTACATAATTAATAGGGTAGTAAACTTGTAACTTATGCTTAAAATAAAATTAAACGATGACTTACACAGTAGCAAACCATGCATATAGTTTATATGTATAAAACATTATTTAAATATATTGGATGGACACAAATGAAGCTGATGGCTAGCTCTATCGTCAAGTTTAGCTAATTTTAGGAGGTCGTAAGACAAACTCTCCCCATCTATGAACGAGAACCCACTCTTTCTCTTTGACATAGAAAAGAGTATCTAATCAAGGTATACCAGCTCTAGTAGGAGGCAAATCTCCTATTGTTCTTACAGAATATGCTCTTCTTGTTCTCAAACACTGAGACTGAGATAGCAAGGAGCCTAGACGGCCTAAAGGCTGGTCTCTCACTCAAAAAAAAATACGGGAAGCAAGTTCTTTCAGTACCGAAATTAGTCATTGTTGAGTCTCAAGGTAGTCTGAGAGATAGAACCGGTGTTTTTGGCTGTCTACTTGAATTATCTGTTACACCACCTGGGGCTAAGGCTGTTGAAGGCAAGTCAGTAAAGATAGATTACCGAGTTGAGGATGGGATAAGTGCCATAGAAAGCTTGAAGTTTCCTCCTGTAGGTAGCTCAAAGTACGGTTTCGAAGTCAATTCCCTTATTCTATTTTATTTCGGGTAGCTAAGACTTGAAGATCAGTTATCGGAAGAAGTTATGTCTCAAGTGAAGTCATCTCACATATTTGCCAGTCCACCCACACATGATGGGATATCTTTAATGGCCAAGTGGGAGTTCTGTCCCACAACATCATGGCACCGTTCTATATATGGATTTTTCCTTCCAGATCTCTTAACAATTACTACTCAATCGACTTATCAACTTTGTGTAGGAATAAATATATAATAATATTTATTTATATGTGACCATTATAATCATTTATATTATAATAGATTAAAATATTAAGGATGTCTTATTATATATTAGTTTGGTAATTGTTGATGGATCATATTACCCTTAATAGCTAATAAAGGGTTTCCCTTGGATGTATATATAAAGGGAGAGAATAATTAAAATCATAACCTAATCACACACACATAACGTGTATCCTCTTTTCCAAAACAAGGTTCCTCCCAAGAACCCTAATTCACATTCTTAACTATACATCTCAATGGAAACTCGACCAAGTTGACAATCATGTCATCTACATCTTCTCTCATGCAGGTACCAATCTCCATGTTATAACAGCTACGCATATAATTATAGGTTTATCATATTATTATGTTTTTTCATTAATAACATGAATAACTGATCAGCATTGTATCGGAGTCAGTTCTTCATGTTTTCCATAAATCAGGATCTAAATCGGAATACATGAACTATAACTTGATAAACCCTAATTTCATTTTATATTGTTTTTTTTTTGATAAACTGTTTAAAATCATTAAACTATTTAAAATCCATATAATAGCCATAATGTTTTCCAAAATCTCTTCATGATTAAAGTTTTTGATTTCAGAAAATTAAGGTTAATTTATGGTTACTTTTTCGATAATGTTCTTGGTGTTCATAAAGATTTTAAAAAAAAGATAAACATATTTTAGTTTGGAATTCGGATTATGATAAGAATCAACTATAACACTGAGAAGTACTAAAGGAAACTGAGTGTGTTGATCAGCTACATATGCACAAGAAAAGAAATGCCTGGTACTGGAAAATAAACCACTAAAACCTAAAAGAGGATAATTCTTAGGACCATAGACAAAATACAAGTATTACTTCCGGCTTTAAGTTTTCCAAAGAGAAGTCACTACAGAAATATGTCATTAGACTAGACATTAGCAACAAGATTTTTCATAATTCAAAAGAACAGCTACCTAAAGTTGGTAGTAATGTATTAATGATATTAAAGTCTGATAATCTTAATATTCCAATTAACACATGATATGTTGAGTATGGTTTTATACTTTTCCTTACTAGAAATAAGCAAATAACTAATATGAGTGTTAGTGACAAATTTAAATATTATGGCTATTAGAATCATAATAAACTGTCTTCTCATTATGTTTTATGATACCTTACAAAATTATAGAGATTAATTAAAATTTAGTATCAATACTTAAGCTACCTTATGACATTTGTTATAACAACCCATAAAATAAGAAAAAAAAAGGGAAATGAAGAACATAAAAGAAGTTAATTTCATCCCACATTAAAAGATAATGGAACCCCTCCACCTTTGTATAAATAAAAAAGTGAGTTCTTGTCCCACATTTCTAGATTTTAAAACTAGTAAGCTTTTTATAAGAAGGCTAGTTTATATGATAATGTTCTTGTAAGGCAAATAACACCCGGTGGTCCTAAAAGATGGTGCGAAGCACTCAACACGCACGGTCTCGAGCTCGGGCTAGGGCGAAGTGCGATGGGCGCAATGTGACGCTTTGATGGCGTACTTTGCACTTTCGCCTAGCTAGGGCTGATCCCACAACCCTATGGTTGTTTCGCGCTACGCTAAGCTGTTGATGGTGTTTGTTCGCGCTACGCGAACTGACCCAGTTTCAACTATAAATAGGTTGAGATCCAGACTTCATTCTCTCGTCCCAAGTATCTTGCTCTCTCAATTTTTCTTATATATAGAGGTTGATAGAGTACCCCTCGAGTATTCGTAATGATACCATCTCCGATCGATAGAAACTTTTTATACACGAATCTGAAAGCTCTGCCTGTACAAGGTAAGACATTGTGTCATCATGCAAAGTTTCCAATCTCGTGATTATCGTTATAGTTATTGGGTTTATACTAATTTAAATATGCTACATTGTGTTTAACCTAGGTGTTTAATACCAGGAAACGCTCATTTTTATAAACTTACAAGGTGAGATATTCGAGTCTTTGTACAACTTACATTTTCGTGAGACAATTGGTTTTCCAATACTGTCATGATGATTGATTTTTTAAAACTATTAAACTCATGAAGGATAATCTAAATGCTTTCAAAGTATTTACAAAATGTTTTAAAGTACATTACAGTGATTAAGTCTCTGTAGACTTACGGGATGGTTACTACTGGTATTGTGATGTTTTGTATACAATGTTGCCTACTGGGCTATTACACGTTATTTATTGGAAAAGTGTTAGCCAATAAGTAATATGACCACAGTCATAGATACAGTCGAGTGACAAGTACCTTTCGGTAATTTGTAAGCAGACAGATATAAAAACATCTTAATGATTTAACTGTAAAATGTGCCATTTACATGTGAATGCTCTCACCAATATTTTCTACTGATCAAATATTTTTAAACATGTTTCAAGTGACTTGTTAGAGACAAAGGAATGATGTATGCGGGGTTCCAGCTTAACTAAGTGGCTTGTCACCAGAAAAAAAGAAACGTGTTTATTAAATTAGGATTTATCTCTATAAAACTTATGATTGTATAAAATTGGGTTTTATTCCCTGTTTATGAAATAAAAATCATGGTGTTTTTGTAACTCTGGTTATTTTTTTCTAATTACGGCACTAATGAATTATTTCCCTGCAAATTTCTTTTAATAGACACCGATACCACCACTCAATGTTCACGGATCCCCTACTGGGATATAGGGATTGGGGGTCTGTGACACAATTAAACATGTAAGCCTAACACTAAGTTCTAGAGTTAAATTTAGAGAGAAAGAAAAAGAAAGTGGAAGAAATTGAGAAGAAAAGGGCGTTCCATAGTTTTTTCTTTGAAGGAAAAGAAAAGAAAGGAAAATATATCGTGAGAAAATTGGTAGTATTTGTTTTCCTCCCAAATTGGAGAGAATAAGAAGGTAAGGTAAGGAAAGGGGTTACAATTACCATATTGCCCATACCTTATTTACAAAAGGTCAAAGAATGTTATGTTCTTTTTCTAACCTCCATCCCTAATCTGTCGTTCCTCGTCAGAGCATTATTATGTTCAACTAAATTGCTTCATAATCATCACCTGCAATCATTACTCGTCAAAGAATGGTATGTTCTTTTTCTAACCTCCATCCCTAATATGTCGTTCCTCGTCAGAGCATTATTATGTTCAACTAAATTGCTTCATAATCATCACCTGCAATCATTACTCGTCACGACGAGTACATTCACCAATCATTACTCGTCACGAATAAATAAGTTTCATGTCTTGTAATCAACGCCCACGAGTAATTTATAAGTGTTTTAGTCGCGATGAGTAGATTGTAAGGTTAAACTAGTCGCGAGGATGTAAGACCCCGTTACCGATAGCCCTACTTTCGTGTTGGATTTACTCATAAACGCAGTTATAAATATCAGAGTTAATTAAAACATTCGCGGAATATAAAAGCTTTCATAAAACATTTCATAACAAAACACGTCTTGTCTTAAAACATCATTTTGTCTTTCAAAATAAACGAAACATTAAACTTAAACGTCTTGAGTCTTCCGATGCCAGCCTCTTATTCAGTGCCACGTGTCTCCTCAAGCGAGCTGCCTCATCCTACTCACCTGCGTGCATACTAAAAGTCAGCTACGCTGAGTGAGTTCTAGTTAATCATACACTATACAATACACATAAACTTATATTCTTTCATTCATACTTTCATACTTTCATACTTTCTTTTGTATTAACTTACTTTCATACCTTACGTTATAAAGAGCATTACGCCCTACCTACCTCGAGTATTATTAGGGCTCGGTACCCTCTTTCCTCGAGTATTATTAGGGCTCGGTACCCTCCTTCCTCAAGTATTATTAGGGCTCGGTACCCTCTTTCCTCGAGTATTATTAGGGCTCGGTCCCTCTTTCCTCGAATATTAGTAGGGTTCGGTTCCCTAGTTCTCGAATATTAGTAGGGTTCGATTCCCTCTTCGTTACCATACAACCATCCTTTCCTTCTTTTATTAACTTTATCACATTCATACACATAAGCATACATATCATACTTACTTTATACTTAGCGTTACAGCCTGACAGTACGTGCAATATCCAAAGATCGTTCACGTACCATCAAGCAATCATTCATACATATCACATCATTCACATAAGGCATACACTTATCTCTTAGGATAAGCGTATTAACAAACATATCGAGTATGCACACAGCCCCGAAAACATAACACATAAATGGGGCTAGAAACTCACCTGAACACGGTTACGTTCACCGTTAATCGTAATCCCTTTCTTCAGTTGTGCTCGGCTGACTGTATAACAAGTATACGTATCAATTAACTATCACTACTCATATCATCTTTCTAGTCTTAACTACTATCCGCAACGAACGGGGGTCCGGGGGCAGCGCCCCTGGCAGCGGGGTCTAGGGGTGGCAGCCCCTAGCAGGGTCCAAGGGGCAGAGCCCCTGGCTGGGGTCGAGCTGCCAGGTCAGCTTGGAAAAATTTTATTTACATTAACTGTCTTAACACATTTTTCATTAGGTTTTTAATTTATTTTCTAATCGAACTTGACTTTAGGCGAAGTTAAACCTTAGGCGAACTTAGCTTTAAGCGAAGTTAAACCTTAGGCGAACTTAGCTTTAGGCGAAGTTAAACCTTAGGCGAACTTAGCTTTAGGCGAAGTTGTCATCAGGCGAACTTAGCTTTAGGCGAAGTTAACCTTAGGCGAACTTAGCTTTAGGCGAAGTTGTCATCAGGCGAACTTAGCTTTAGGCGAAGTTAACCTTAGGCGAACTTAGCTTTAGGCGAAGTTGTCATCAGGCGAACTTAGCTTTGCAGGCGAAGTTCATCAGGTGAACTTAGCTTGCAGGCGAAGTTGTCCAGCTGCAGGTACTGTTCGTTCTTAAATCCCTTAATCATCTTCGTTTCTTAACCAAATAACTCGATTTAGGTATCCACGGAATCGTCTGACCAGCGCCTACAAACCCCAACCATCAAATCGACCTAACATCGATGTTTAAAGGGTGCGATTTAGGCATATAGGTTACGGGTTCTTTTATCAATCGATTAACCCATCAAATCATAACCATTTTCAGTAAGTTTAGCTTTGTTGGATTCGTTTTTACCATACAAACACAGATCTATCATTTCTATACTAATCCAAACCGAAACGAACAAGTTCTCGATATAAACGTACCGTAAATGAGTCGAACTACGAACACAAGCTGGTCTTGTTGCTTTGGTTCGTCACGACGATCTAGCACCAACAAGCTCGGGTCCTCGCCTTTGGATCTTGGTTCGGGTCGTGTGTGTTTTGGAGTGTGTTAGAGAATAAGATGGAAATGAATGATGGTTTAGGGTTTAGGGGATATTTATATCCCTTAAAGCCCATGGACCTAAGGCCCATTCTCATTTAACCCATCTCAATTAATCTAAGTCCATGATCCGTTCTTTACTCGATATTAATTAATTAATAACTCGAAATCACTAAACGTAACTTTCTTTATTCAACATTATAAATTTTAGGATGTTACAGACGAGTTAACTACTAATAAACTACTCGTGTAGGAAATGCAAACCGGGTAAACTAGTCATCGCGACTAGAGAACTTATGAATTACTCGTGGGCGTTAATTACGAGGCATGAAACTTATTTAGTCGTGACGGGTAATGATTGGTGAATGTACTTGACATTGTTAGTTTAAGGACACGTGGCAAGTCTTAATTGGGTTTTACAAACTACTCGTGTGTTATCATAATATACTCGTCACGACTAGTTTATAATACATAATTCTGGAATTTCTTCCAAATGACACATAAAACTTGAAATTTGTTTTCATAAACGCTTATTTTCGGAATTTTACCTTTTTTTTAACATCTTGGCTCATTATGTTGCACGTAGTCTTTAGTTGGACCTTCACAAGAGAAAGTAACATCGTGCTCAAATAACATGCCATTCTCGACAAAGTTGTTTAGCTCATTACGAATTTCAGACCCAATAACATTTTATTAGATTGTTTAGTGTTTAATGGAATTTTTTAGATTTTTGGATTGTTATTAGTGTTTCTTATCAACCATTTTCAGCATAATTCACTATTAACGGTTTAAAAAACTTGTATATATGAAACACCCGGAATTGGATACAACTTCATTACAATATTTTATTACGGAAAATACGGTCCCAGAAGTCTCTTTTGTTTCCAATTACATAAAACCATATTAAATCAAAGACAGTACATATTTTAAAAACTTGTTCATAACTCTTTATCAAAATTAGCAATTTGCACTTTAGATGTGTATTGGTGTCCAAGTTCGAGCACTTGCTCTTCGACTTTCCAGTTTCATTTATGGGCTTCACCTAAAGCAATCCAACACCACATATTAGTTATTACTTATTACCAATATATAAAAGATTATATACTAATAAGACATTAAACCAGAGTAACATTAGTCAAAACTTTGAATCCAAACCATGTCCAGCGTAGTCTACGCTGGCTACCGTTATGCAACTCTAAAGATTCAATTTATCATGTATTATAACTCGCCCAAGTTTCTCAAACCTGTTACAACTTATCAACTTATTATTTATAACAACTTAACAAATTATTTCTCTAATTAAATTATGCTACTAACTTTATATTCACCGACGGGTCAACACGTCATCTAATCTTGCTACTTTATTATCATAATCAACAAGAGGGTCCGAAACCCATATCAAACTGTACTACACAATGGTAGTATTATTTATATTCCAGACACGAGTCATTCTCATAACATTTGGTAGGGTAACTTCAAATTGTAGCGGGTTAAACAACCTGTACACACTATGTATAGTCAAAAGAATCAACTTGCAATTTAAATGGGTCAAGGTAGCCCATATCCATTTAATAATTTGTAACAAATCAAAACATATTAATAAGACTTATAACTTCTTAAATTAGATATAAGATAAACTTACATTTGCCCATAGAAACTTGATTACTTCTTCACCAACTCGCCTCGTTAAATTCCAAGCTTTAGCATACCTTGCTTGTTGGAAAATCAACATATAATCATTAGGATACATAATGCAACCCTTGAATTCCAATATTAGTATCCTATCAAAAACAGCCTCACATGCATATTCATTTATCCATAAGATCTGGTCATACTCAATATACATACATATATGTACTCGTCTGGCCCGTTTTGTACAAAACTTGTATTTGGTCATATTTGAGTTATTTTCATACTCAAACACACTTCAATATGTACAATAAACCATTAGAAACCATTATAACAAATTTAACTCAAAGGTAATACAAATATTTGGCACTGAGAAGTATTAAACAAAAGTTTATTTTTGTCCAGATATGTTCTGCGCAGCAGTGTTTACTGACTGATTTGACCCACTAAATGACCATGCTTTTCTTTGTTTCAAAATTCTGCAGAAACTAGACTCATCAAGGTTTCCAACCCAAAAAGAATCACCTTAATCGGACACTCGGTTGATTTTATACGATTTTCCGAAAACAGCCCAAAATCTGGACTGAAGCTGAAAATTCAGCATGCTAGTTATTTTCCGTTTCGACCAAAAATGTATCGGCAGCCCCGCTTTCATGGTTTACACCCAAATTAAACAACTGAAACGTATTTGACACATAAGGGTGAATGTAGGATCTTCTAAAGAAAACTTAAAACTAACAAATATCACACAATATGAATAAAGTTATTCACTTAGGCATTTTATCAAACACCTAGTGAGCATCAAACATGATTATCACCATTTAAGTTAGCATGAGTCCTTTAAACCTCACCAAGCATTACTCTTAACATACTAGGATTCCTTAGTAAGTATAACTCTCTATAACTATGCAATTATCCATAATCAATGTTTCAGCTTTCTAATCAACAACGTCATGATTATCGTTCATCATCACCATCAATTCGAAGGGTTTCCTTCACAATTCATAATAGCGAGCTATAATCCATATGATTTCAAGAAAATGGTGTATTGCGACCAATATAATCACAAAATCGAATTCCATAACTTTACATTCTTCAATATTTGCAAACCTTTGGTTATGCTTGTAATTCATCATTAAAGGCTGGAATTTGAGAAAGATTAGCAACAATTCCTCTACGCATCTATTCTTGGTGTCAAACCTCATCTACCGTCATCGATGTGCGTTTGTTCGACGTTGGTTTTAATAAAACCTAAAGGTGTGAGTTTTCCAACTTCAACTCACTTAAATCCATATTAAACAACAATTAATAAACATACAATTATTTTCATATCATACTTATAAAAGTCTTAAAATTTTCATATTACTTTTTTGAAAAATTTCAGGCCCTTGCATACTCATAAAAGTCTTGAAAATTTAGCCAAGATATCGCCCCAATTTTTGGACATTTGCCGCCCACTACGCATGCCCTAACATCATAAAT
This sequence comes from Bidens hawaiensis, assembly GCF_021521415.1. Taxonomy (NCBI): domain Eukaryota; kingdom Viridiplantae; phylum Streptophyta; class Magnoliopsida; order Asterales; family Asteraceae; genus Bidens; species Bidens hawaiensis. The sequence continues at coordinate 403,899 of NW_027491591.1, forward strand.
GAAGTTCACGTATAACTCTGCTTTACTTCCCTGAAAATGATGTGTGAAAATGAAACAAAAGAATACACCAACTCGGTTTTTTTTTTTTTTTTATATATGTTTTAACAAATATTCATGCCATTGACCTTTAGTGTTAAAAAGTTAACAGTTGAACTGCTCAATATGAAGCACCTTGGTCAGTTTGAGATTTATGTGGTGCGGTTTCGGCGGTTTACGAGTCCGACCATGGTTTGGATCCAATAGGCCCAACCTTTTTTTTTCTTATATTTGGTTTGCAATTATGTATATGTATTAAAATGAATCTTTTTTTATCTTTCTAAAAATTTTAATGCCGCCAGCTAAGAAAGGAAAATTAAAATATTTTGTTTAAATTGACCAACCCAAGTCGGTCGGTTTAACTCGTAAACCTAAAAAGTAACAAATAAATCAAATATATACAACTTATACAAAAGCATATAACAATATACAACATTTACACTAACATATAATGTATAAATAAATATCTAACAAACATATGAATTTCATCATCAACAAGTATATATAAACTACATAAAATGAATATAATCTACGCATGTGTATTTTAAAATAATACATTCAAATGCTTTTCTTAATATTATAAACACATGTGTAGGCTATGTGTATTTCCGTGGAGGTTATATATAATTATTGATGCTTAAATACAAATGTAGGTTTATGTTTTTTGTGTAGGGGATATATTGTTATTGATATTTAATGTACACATGTGTAGGATATATGTATTTTTCGTGTAACTTATATATATATATATATATATATATATATATTTATTGATAGTAAATTACATGTGTAGGTTGTATGTTGTTGTGTAGATTATATATTTTCATAGGTTAAGAACAAGTGTAGATTATATGTATTTATGTAGGACTGTATGTTATATATATATATATATATATATATATATATGTGGGAAAGTTAACGTACAAATGAAATTAACGTGAGAATCAAGTAGAGTTTTTATATATACAAGTAGAGTAATTATGTAATTACATCTTATAGAGTAACTTGTATATATAATTACTCTACTTGATTCTCACGTTTAGCACGTTAATTTCATTTATATTTGATCCATATATATATATATAGGAAAATTGGTTTATTGGTCCCGACTATTGCCTTTTTTCATTGCCGGTCCCAACTAACGAATTGGTCATTGATGGTCCCAAATTTTAATGTATTTGTTCCTAACGGTCTGCGGCTAACAGAATCCTAACGTCGTTAGTTTCAGGTCGCTGGGAAAGTCAATTTTTTTTTGCCGGAAAACACCACCTGAACACCGGCATCACCACCAATTGACTCACTTTAGTAAATTACATAACTAAAGTTTTTACCTTTTTGATGTATGCTACAAAAGTCTAATTGGTCAACCTATTTTACAAATAAAGTAGAGTGAAAAAGCACGTAAATGAACCGAGCTTTGATATTTTATGAAACTTGGTCGGTTCTTTTGGCAATGTTTCTAATTATAGCCTTTTATCCAAACGAACCCAACGTCCATTGAACAGGTCGGCTGGAAGGTCGTTTAACGACACCTTTTGTTCATTTAGTTACACGCATATCTCATTTGTTCATTTATGTTTGTGAACGTTTACTACCTAGATAGACCATGTCGATGTGATGAATACGAAAACTTACAAAACTAATACATAATATGTCATGAGAGCATAGATAAACTAACACAAAACGAGTATCACATTGTAAATTAGCGACGCCGTCGCATCGTGCGGGCACCTACTAGTATGTGTGTGTATATATATATATTATAATACAAACTTATGTATACTTTTTTTCATTACAATGTAACTATGTGTTAATTTGCATAGGTATATTAATTAATCTTTTGCTTCTTGCTTAAGGTTCCTTTCGTTTTTTTGTAAAACTTGGCCTTTCAAAAAAAAAAGAATATTAATTGAGAAAAGATATGTATTGATGACTCTGAAGAATATTACATGTTGATGGAAATTGATACATTGAATTAAAAGAAATTATTTTTGAGAGAAAGAAATTGTAATGTAGGAATAAATTATATTTGTGTATGATAAAAAAAATCAAGAATGAAAAAAAACAAGTTGCAAAAAAATGAATTATTTATTATTTTTTAAGAACTATTGGTTTTTATTGGTCCCAAGTATTTCATTTTTGCCGGCGCTGGTCCCAACTATCACTTTAACTGCCAACGGTCCCAACTTTCACACATGTGTCTGCCACCAGTCCACGACTAACCGAGTACTAACTCCGTTATGTTTTAGATGACGTGTCCATCCTACGTGTTAAAAAACCTTGACGTGGCTGCCTGCGTGTATATTAATAACAAAAAACCCTTCTCCTCCTTGAATATATAATAATATCAGCAGATGACAATTTAATACAAATCCCCAAATCGATATCTTCAATCGATCGAGAACCCAATCGATCAAGAACAACCCCAGCAGCCTGCGCACACACGAGCCTCGGAATCCTATCAACCAACCCCGACTCTTTACACATATGAAACCCTTTATAAAACGCGTAAATATTCCCCAAATTACCCCCGGGAACAATAACCCAATCCGGCACCTCCCAGTCAAACTGCTGCAAGATCTCGATCGCAGCAGTCTTTTGCCCCTCTAACCTCAAACTATTCAACGAATTCGCCAAATAAATCGGTAACTCAGACGTAACCTCCCTAACCAACTGCATACACCCATCGAAATCCGTATCAAGACTCAACACAAACGCCCCATTCGCAATCGGCTGAACCAACTGCGCCATGGAAATCTTGTTCGCAGGCAAGAAAACAATACTCGGAATACCTGCGGACGCGCAGTAGGACGACAACGCGGCCGACGTGTCCCCGGTCGACGCGCAGCCCACCCCGACAACGGGCCGGTTCATTTTACGCAAACGATTAACCTGACTAACTAACACGGTCATACCCAAATCCTTAAAACTACCCGTATGACTAATCCCGCAATGCTTAACCCACAAATCATTCATACCCAAATGCTGTTTCCCAAACCTTTCGGCCCAGAACATATTCGAATTACCTTCGAAAGCCGATACGATATCGTCGGAATCGATCTCGGGCAAGACCCATTCTTTTTTGGACCAGACACCCGACCCGTACGGCCAAGTGGTCTTGCCGATGCGTGAATCGAATAAAGACTTCCAGTAGGATCCGTCGAAGGCTTTTAACGCTTCGATGTCGTCTTGGACGTCGAGTAAGCCGCCGGAGCGTGAGCGGTAGACGATCGATTGGGTTGTTCTTGATCGATTGGGTTCTCGATCGATTGGAGATATCGATCGTTTGTCATCTGCTGATATTATTATATATTCAAGGAGGAGAAGGGTTTTTTGTTATTAATATACACGCAGGCAGCCACGTCAAGGTTTTTTAATACGTAGGATGGACACGTCATCTAAAACATAACGGAGTTAGTACTCGGTTAGTCGTGGACTGGTGGCAGACACATGTGTGAAAGTTGGGACCGTTGGCAGTTAAAGTGATAGTTGGGACCAGTGCCGGCAAAAATGAAATACTTGGGACCAATAAAAACCAATAGTCCTTTTTTTAATTGTTTTAGTTTGATTGGTTATGTCAAATGAAAATAATAATAATGATTTTAATAGTTGTATTAGTTGAAGAGAGAACATATTTATGGTTGCAATTAAATCATTTTCATTAATTTTTAAGCATTTATAGTTTCATATTAAACTAGTGCTCCATATTGATTTCTCACACTAAATTAACTTGTCACCTGAACCATCCCATCAATCTATATATTTAACTGCCTACATTTGGAGGCCTCACGTCCCCCCCCCCCCCCCCCCCCCACACACACCACCTCTCTTGTGCCACCAGATTACTCTATTCGTGAATACTTGCTTCTCATTCATTATCACCTTTAGGTCTTGCATTTTTTCCATGGGTCTGTGTACCCAAATCAACAAAACAGGTTACATATAGATCTCAAATAGATAATTTATATCTAGGGTTTGTGTCTTAGCTTCAGACTTCCACCCATCTCCTCCACCACTCTCTCCACCTCCGGTGCCTCCTCCACCGGCCCTTAAACCTTAAACCATCAGTCGTTCCTCTCCCTACCCGCTACTTCAATTTTTGTCTTTGTCGATCGAAACCTCTACGATTCAACGCTTTATCGTAATTGATTCCTCTGTTGATTCTCAATTAGTTTTTTTACGGCCCCATGTCCATCACCGATCTTGTTTTGTATTGATTACTTGTAGTCCCTATTGTTTATTACGTATATTTTCATAGTTTGTTGGTGTAATTTTGCCCCTATTTTAAGATTTTGTTTAATTCTAATAAATTTAGGTGTAGGGGTATGGTACTAAACCCGGTTTTACGACCCTAAATTTATTATGTTTGGCTTATTTTATTATATGGACTAATACAATGTTATTGGGCTGAGGGGGTTTTGTGGAGGTAACCCTAACTGGGCTAGGCCCATTAGGGTACCATGATGGTGGCCATGAGGCTCTCTATATAAGGAGGTCTCCACCTTCTTATTAAAGAGTCATGCTCAATAAGAGCCACCACCATAACCATTTTTGTGTCTGTAAACAAGAGATCCTTGAGATTTCTTAGCAGTCACCTCCACACCCCCAAAAGGCCATTGCAGATCTCAAGCAACCGGAGAAGAAGATTAAGACGTGGTTCGTTCATCTCGACATCCGTGGAAACATCGTCATGGATCAGGTCAGATTCATTTCATGTTTCGACATTGGCGCCATCCGTGGGACGGCAACGAACTACCCTTCGATTTTCGTCTCGGTTCTCAGATCTCTCCCAAGATAAACCCAGATCTGGAAGTTTACAGAAAGAGGCTTCAAGACTTGTTCTATTAAATCTCAAAAAGATCCATAGATCTCAAAGAGGCTTCCAGATCTGTGCAAAAATGAAGCTGAAAAGGATTTGTAGATCCAAAAAAGAAACTACCTGATTCGGATGATCAGGCCTCCGGATCTGTGATGGTTTTAAATTATCTCCGCTCCGAGCTTCAGATCTATCTAGATCTGATTTACAGATCTAGATCTGGATTACAGACCTGGATTTTAGGTTTAAAATTACAGTCAAGATTACGGAGACTTCCGCCGCCATGCACGCGCGCCCGCGAATTCTCACTCCGCGGAAACCACCATGTGGGTTTTGCGCAAAAAGACCGCCACCATGTGGGTTTTGCGCAGAAGACTGCCACCATGCATGCTAGCCAGCGGGTCACCATTCCGCCGACATGCGTGAGCGCCCGTGGAAACCACCGCGGAAACCACCATGTGGGTTTTGCGCAAAAGACTCGCCGCCATGCATGCCCACGCAACTCTCCGCCATGCATGCGCGCCCGCGAGTCACCACTCCGCCGCCGTGCATGCGCACTGCCAAGGATCAAGCTTCGCCACCATGCATGCACGCCCGCGAGTCACGACTCCGCCGCCATGCATGTGCAAGCCTGATTTTGATTTTTGCATACATGTTTCACACTTCCTTTTATTAATTTGAGCAATGTGACAACATTGTATTGACATCAAACTAAAAATAAAACGAAGTAAAACATACATGCGCGAGCTTCAAGCTCAGACGCGTTGACGAGTTTTAACTCTAAAACGTCAGGGCCTTAGCCCAATAATATGAGCCTTAGCTCAAATTACTCATAGCATCCATCCCACGTATTGCGCAGCTGGACCATAACATACCTAAGCACAACTAAGGCAAAGCACATGCCAAAACATAGTTGTTGAGGTTTCAGGTCGGGGCCGCGCATGGGATTATAATGGATATAGGAAGAGTAACACATACTGACACGTAAAGGCTAAAAAACTCATTCATAATTCCCTATAATAAATGCACGATAACGTCGCGCAAAAGAGGAATAACGAAATGCCAAGGCGCGTGTCAGCATATTCAAAATATCGCAAAATAGCTTGAAATATGACAACTATTAAGGGGTACTTAATAATTTCCTTACAACCTTGTTCAAATTTCAATGTGTAAGCATACCTTATATTCAACAAGCACACGCGCGCGCCATCGCGCATGCGCCACCATGGTTCGATGTACCGCCATCACGCATGCGCCACCGCGATTCAATACATCGCCATGAAGCAGCAGCGCGTCACCACGGATCACGATGCGTCGTCACGGGTCAATAATCCGCCAACAAACATGCGCACAGTCGCGGATTAACATTCCGTCGACATTCATTCGCGCCACGACAAGTGAACCTCGCCACCGCGTAAGGTCATTGCGCCACCACGCGTACACGCCACCGCGGATAACCATCTAGCCGCCATGGTGCATCCCACCATGCATGAGTGCCACCGCTATAAAGCAGCAGCGCGCCATCACACATGCGCGCTGGCGCCGAGCACTGCACCACCGCGATCCAACACCAACCAACCACGTGCGTTGACGATTCGTTTTAACCAAAGGGATGGAATTGCGCGCAACGCGCGTGCAAGAAAAGAAAAAGAAAAAACAAGCCTTATTGAAAAAGCAAACTAGTCTAATATCTATCTTATCTCGCTCGAGCGAGACAAGACACATTAGACTGGGGGGGCTTGAAGGGGGTATGCACCCGCCTTAACATCGAGCGGGGTGGGTCAACCCACAAAATATAGACGAGGCTTAAAATCAGGATATCATGAAGACACAAAGCCAAAACCTATGCGCGTGGCGCATATCACATATGCTCACGCATCACATATGCTCACGCATCACGTATGCTCACGCATATCATATGCTCACGCATCACGTATGCTCACGCATATCATATGCTCACGCATCACGTATGCTCACGCATATCATATGCTCACGCATCACGTATGCTCACGCATATCATATGCTCACGCATCACGTATGCTCACGCATATCATATGCTCACGCATCACGTATGCTCACGCATATCATATGCTCACGCATCACATATGCTCACGCATATCACGTATGCTCGCGCATCACGTATGCTCGCGCATCACGTATGCTCGCGCATCACGTATGCTCGCGCATCACGTATGCTCACGCATATCACATCTGCGCATGGCGCATATCACATATGCTCACGCATATCACATCTGCGCGTGAGAATAAAGGAGACCTTGCGCAGGCCGCGCGTAAGCGACACAACAAATGAGGAACAGTCTAATCCAAATCAGGATAAGGACAACCATGATTGTACTCATCAGACGAGTACTCAGCAAAGCCCATGTGCCACCACGTGATGGCACATGGGTCAGGTGAAATACCTTGGTCAGAAAATAATCAACGAAAAGCACAAGGTGTCCTCAGTACACGTGGCGCGAATCAATAGGAGGAGGCCAAAAAGGCCATAATTGGGTCTGAGCCCAATCATTGGAAATCCTAATACTATAAATACCACACCACCTCAACAGTTGATCGCCACCGTGCATGCGCATCGCTAAGCAACACACCGCCATGCATGCGCGCTCAAACCCGCGCCACGCACGCGCGCTCAACTCCCGCCATGCATGCGCGCTCAAACCCGCGCCACGCACGCGCGCTCAACTCCCGCCATGCATGCGCGCTCAATCCCGCGCCACGCACGCGCGCTCAACTCCCGCCATGCATGCGCGCTCAATCCTGCGCCACGCACGCGCGCTCAACTCCCGCCATGCATGCGCGCTCAATCCTGCGCCACGCACGCGCGCTCAACTCCCGCCATGCATGCGCGCACCGCAGACAAACACTCCGTTAGGCGAACACCGATCACCGCGGATCATTATGAACGCCGCGGGTCACCTATGAGCATTCGCAGGTCACTGATGCAAGTCAGTGGATAAAAACGACGCGGCACGTGAATGTTACAGGTTTTCCAACAAAAAGGAATTAATTTTCAAAATCTCAAAAGGGCCCCTAAACTTTTGCCATTATATTAATTATGATAACAAAGTAAGGGTTTAGATATTGACATTCTACCACCCTCGGGTTACTACAAGTATGACAAGGAAACCTCCCTCAATCAGGAAAGATGCTCATGTCAGAGACGTGGAATACTGGTTCGGCTACGAGTCGCACAAGCACCTATGACATTATTATTATTATCTGGCCGTGTGTGCCTCCGTTATTATTTTGAAGACAAGCCGGGATAGTCATCCTGCGCAGAAGAGGCCCTTGTGGGCCAGTCATTATCATCATATTATAGCTCGTAAGTCGCCTCGCGCGCAAGCTTAATTATTTTCATAGCTCGTAAGTCGCCTCGCGCGCAAGCTTTATTATTTTTACAGCTTGTAAGCCGCAACTCGCGCATGCTTCATTATTTTTGTAGCTCATAAGCCGCAACTCGCGCATGCTTCATTACTTTTATAGCTCGTAAGTCGCCTCGCGCGCAAGCTTTATTATTTTTATAGCTCGTAAGCTGCCTCGCGTGCAAGTTACATTACATTATTATCGAGACGCGCACTCTATCTTTTATCAGGCCCCGCGCCACTATTGTTATGATGCGTGCTATATCTTATTCATGCTAGTGCACCATCATTATCATAAGGACCACAACATGTCACCATCATGGAGAAAACCTCCCAAAACTCAAAGACAATAAAGACAATGCCGAAGAAAAGGGAAAAAACCGCCTCATGTCCTAACACACCTTATAAAGTCCAGCGATCCACCTAAACGCTTGCACGCCTAGGAGTAACACTGGACTTGGGGGGCTTGTAGGGGTATGGTACTAAACCCGGTTTTACGACCCTAAATTTATTATGTTTGGCTTATTTTATTATATGGACTAATACAATGTTATTGGGCTGAGGGGGTTTTGTGGAGGTAACCCTAACTGGGCTAGGCCCATTAGGGTACCATGATGGTGGCCATGAGGCTCTCTATATAAGGAGGTCTCCACCTTCTTATTAAAGAGTCATGCTCAATAAGAGCCACCACCATAACCATTTTTGTGTCTGTAAACAAGAGATCCTTGAGATTTCTTAGCAGTCACCTCCACACTCCCAAAAGGCCATTGCAGATCTCAAGCAACTGGAGAAGAAGATCAAGACGTGGTTCGTTCATCTCGACATCCGTGAAAACATCGTCATGGATCAGGTCAGATTCATTTCATGTTTCGACATTAGGTTTTTCTTTTTGGATGATTGATTGGTTTCAAGTTGGGTATCGTGTATTTAATTTCACAAAAAGTTGGGTATCATACAAGATTCTCGGCTATTTATGTTTGTTAATGCTTAATATGCAAACTTGTGATTGGCAGTACCAAAGGGCAGTCAGTAAAGAATTAATATATGGGATTTTTAATGAGAGTGTGCCTACTACAACCGCTCTCAGATTTACTTAAAAGTATATTTTTTATTGTCAGAAGGCTTTACTTAAGTATGCTTTAAATCATTTATTCTAAGTTTAGATTATTATTATATTAAACTGTTTTCTAATCATAATGAATGCATTAACTATTTATTTGTTTTTATCTAAATACAGACTAAAAGTGTATTAAAAACGTATATTTAGATGATAATTGCTTTGATTTGGTAGTAGATCATAATTAGAGTATTAAACGGATTGTGGTCACGTTTTGGTGGCTTCAACCTGACACACTTGAACCTAAAAGTCGCGTAAACATGTTTAATCTAACAGGGTTCACATATTTGCGGGTTTACTCTAACACTCCCATTAATTTTAAGCCAAAAGTTTTTAATTTTTTTTAATGTTTTCACATTAAAAAAAATAGTTGGTTAATCGGGTAAACTTGCGATCCCATCGAGTCAAAACCATTTTGATTTTTTCTATATGTGTTTGTATGTAGTACCTCCCTTAGATCCATTTTTTTCCTAAAATTCTAATCATAGCACTACACTGTATTTTTTTAATAAATGGAGATTCTGATGAATAGTAAAAGCGAGAGTAGGTGATGATAGTAAAAATGAACAAACGCTACTTATTGGGAAAGCTGCATGTTCTTAGGTTATCAGGATTGTTGTTTAGTTGTAATTACATATTTTGTTACTTTGTGAGCATGAAAGCATTACTGCTTTCTTATTGGATTCATGTACCGACCGCAAGTTTTATGTTTTTATGATAGTTTATGATAGTTATTCAAAATTAATTATTGTAATAATTGTTAGCAAGGTAGAAAATTAATCATTTTAATAATTGTATCAATACCAAATGAATCATTAATCAGTTTGTTTAAAAAATTATATATTACAGTCAACAGTTACAACATTTTTATCAAATTCCCGTATAATCTACGACTCTAAGTTACTCTAAAGTCTACACCCACTATAAAGTATAAACCCAACATATTTACTTAAACTCTAGCCCGATTTTAAACCTAGCATGTCTCTATCCAAAACATAATTACAACCGATGAAAATATATATTTTGTTTACGATAAACTAAATTGAAATACCCAATTAATTCCTTATAATAAATTAAATTAAAATCCAAAGAAAATATACTTTTTGCATACTATTACATAATACAAAACTAAATAAAGAATGAACAATTCTTTTCATACAAATAAAAAAATAACAGTTATTGTGACGAAAGAACTGATATGTATGTATTAAAACTAAACAAACTTCCATCAAAAATTAAAATTAACATCAACCAAAAACAAATAACAATAATATGAAGCTAACAACAACAAGCCACACAAAACTACTATAACACAAAACCTTTAATTAAACACCAACCCAACTATAAACTCATGTAAGTCCAAAGCAAGTTAACAACAATCTCATATGCTGTCTTAACCGGGCCAATGCTGACTTCAGAGTTTGGCTTTGGGCTTTGTCTTAACCCGGCCAACGTTAACAACAACAATCCCATATGTTGCCACTTGACAGTCGTTGTGTCACCACACACCACAAGAATAGCTCTCTTTGCGTAACACACGATGGGACGAAGACTCAGGTGGCTCAGAATTTGAACTGACAATCTTGCAAAGCCTGACATTCAAAAATATATGCGTATTAATCTCAATTGAAAAATCCCGAACGTTAAAAAAATATAATTAACGTAATAAACTAATGTATACGTAATAAGTCAAAACAAAATTTGGTTGAAAAATAAAACAAATAATTAGAAAAATATAATTGTAAAATGATTTAAAACAAAGAACTAAATAAACCCTCGTAACACGGGGGTAAAAACTAGTGTGTGTGTGTGTGTATGGGATGGTTCTTGTGATAAGTGATATTACAGCGAGAAGTGCAAGAAGTGAAGGTGTAACTCCATTAATCTCTAATTTCACTCCCTTTCTTATGATGTTACCTACATGTATATAGGTTGGTTGTATTTATGTTTTAGCAACACACATACAAACCTACCTACACAAGTATACATGCGTATCTACACACATTCAAACCTACCTACACACATACAAACGTACCAAGACACATTCAAACATACGTACCTACACACGTACATACGCACCTACACAATAAGAAAGGGAGTGAAATTAGGGATTAATGGAGTTACACCTTCACTTATCGCACTTATCGCTGTAAAAAAACTTCTGAAATGATCCAATACCTATATATATATATATATATATATATATATATATATATATATATATATATATATATATATATGAGTATCATTACAAAACTGTAAAATTATTTAAGAACTTGAAGGAACCTTTGAAAACTAACGTTTTTTTATAAAAAAAAATTGTATGTTAACGTTCTTTGAGATTAGTTTTATCATTGTTTATATCTATATCTACAATTATAATTTTAAAAATTAGTTTTTATACATATCTATGTTTTGTTTGACACTTATGTAAATTTGTTAGCACCTAAATTTTACATATATGTAAACTTGTGATTAATATATGTAATCAAAAAATTTTATATAAAATATGATAAAACTACTCTTAAATAATGTTAATATATAAAAAAATTTAAAAATTGTTTGGTTGTTAAGGGTTCCTAAGAGTTCTTAACTTTTTTTAGAATTCTTAAATGATACCAACCCTATATATATATATATATATGTATATATATATATATATATATATGTATATATATATATATATATATATATATGAGAGAGTTATCCTAAAAACAAGTAGTTTCCTAGGAAGACTAAGAATAAATCATAGTCATTGGATCATATCAATCAATGGTTAAGATTTAAAATTACGAAAAACCGTCATAGTTTCCTACAATTACTTTTTCACCATTATAACCGACATAATTTCCTATAATTGTTCTTTCACCATAGGTTTTAATGCCAAATGTCAAAATTTTATTGGTTTTTAACATTCCTATGAAATAACTTCTTTTTATTTGAACCTTTATATATATATATATATATATATATATATATATATATTTGTTTCACAATTTTTATATATTTTTATATTTTAACCTACTATTATCACAAATGAACGTAGCCTAACATCTTAGCTTCGGATTTTTATACTAATCACGGAGATAAAACTTAAAACCCATTAATTTTGACTAAGAGAACATTTTTCTTTTTAAATTCTAACAGACAATTCTTCCATTCATATCACACGTGACCTATTCCATTCCCAATCCCAACCGCTATTTGAAGATTACAAATATTCAAGTCAAAGTCAAACCATACGGTCTGGCTTACCTATAAATAACCCTCTCTTCATCATCAAAATATTACATCAAATCCCAAAAAAATTAACTATCTTGTCCTTTAAGGTCTAAATCATCAACTTTTTATATTCATTCTTTTTGCTCTTTAAATATTTAAAAGCACAAGAAACATGAGGCCAGAAGCAAAAAAAAATAGCCATCATCACATCGCTTTTAATAATGTTGTTAAATTTCGAAATGAATGGAGCATGTAGACCACTTGGAGAAGAATTTGAAGAAACCTTGAGGAAGAGAGGAAATCTATTGTTATCATCTCTACAACATCGCCGTGTTCGATCACCAGGAAACGGATGTGGCAACACAGGCAATGGAGGCAACCGCTGTGTCGGTTCAAAGAAGGTAGCCGGTCGCCATGTTGGTGGTTTTCCACAGCCACCATCAACTCCTACTTCGATTAGTTACTGATATAGGACACGCAGATTAACAACCTTTTTAAGTTTTGCCAACACAATTTGTTGCCATTTTATTTTTAATTTAGTTAATTCTTTATTTAATTTTCCATGATTAACTGCGAGTGTATGTTAGCTAATATCTTGTATAATTTTATCACAGTTCACAACAAATAATGTTCATTAAGTTATATAATCTAACTATCTACATAATTGTCTACTATAAAATCCTAGGTGTCGCTCTTAGGTTGTTCCCCCATTCTTTAGAGCCACAAGATTTCTTGATTTTATAAATGGAGGCTTCTCATGCATTTGACCCGAATTCGCGGGTATGAGTCTCACCAAACCCGGATAGTATTTAAATGTGTTATAATATCTCATTTAATTGTAAAACTATTTCATAAACAAACAATAATTTTCACGGGTCATGGGTCTCACCAAACCCGGATAACCCTTAAACGGGTTATAACATCTCATTTATATGTGAAATAACCCCTTAATTATCAAATAATAATTTTCACGGGTTATGTGTCTTACCAAACTCTAATATTCCTCAAATGGGTTATAAGATCTCATTTTTTGATAAACTTTTTCAATATCAAACTCTAATTTAATTTATTTGCTTTACATGTTCTTCGTCGCTGGTCTATCATCTCCATCGTCGGTTAACTTCCAATACTACCCACCATCGTCAACTAAATCAACGCCTCTTTTTTCATTAGACAAATATTTGTGTTCATGTTTGTACATTTAAAAAATTCAACATGCTCGTGTTCGTTTATGTTTGTTCGTTAAAAATCTAAAAACCCAAACATCTCAACTGATAAAACCCAAACGTTAACAAAAATATAATAACAAACTAATATATATGTATTATATTAAAACAAAACTACGTTAAAAATAAAATAATCATCATAAAATAGCAAAATGATTAAAAATAAAAGCTTTAAATAAACTCCCGTAACACAGGAAGATCAAACTAGTAGACTATTATTGATGAGTTTCATTTTATGAATGCATAACAAATATACATTGAAGATGAGAAAAGCTAGGCTTACATATTATAAATATACGTATATTAATAGTATAAACTTGTTCAAGAATATATAGCATTGATCATTTTGAAACAAACGAGACCTTTAATTCCCCCAAAACCACGTTACGAACTCTTTTAAAACGACAAAAAACAATGCTAATGGATTGATTAGGCCGATTTTCGTCGGTTTCAAAATCTCTTATAATATTGACATGGTATTTCATTACTTTTCATTTCACTAGCTTATTGATCATATACATGAAGATTGAGGATTGTATATTTATATGAACCGGAGATACAAGACATCCGCATTCATAAATCTATTTGATGTCGAGGATGGCAACTATGAAACTACATGCTGATATAATAGCAAAATTGTTCAAGGATTCACTCCAAGATCAGATAAAATCTATAGAAAGTATTTACCTTGGTTGAGAGACTAATTAACCTTTATAATTTCCAAGTGTATTGCAATCTCATCCGACCCTTTATCTTTATCTTCATCTTCATCTATAAAATTTAACATTAAAAACATTTTTAAAACCTTACATATACGATTCTCCTTCTCTATCTCTATCCTATTCACATGCACTTATTTTATTTTATTTTTATCGATTTTATACGGGCACATGCAAAATTATATAAATTGATGAATGGCCTCTAAATATAGTGGCTCACTTTTTTTTTTTAACAAATTTATCTTTTTTAAAGATTTCAATGGATCGAGGAAGGTTTTAATTAGATGTTTCCTTTATTCAATACTCTACAACAATAGGCAAAATAAAAGTTTAGAGGCTTTAGCGTGAATACTCTTTTATGCTTGAAACCTAGCTAATACTCCCTCCGTCCCACTACAAGTGTCATAGTTTGAAAAACACAAAATTTAAGAAAGTTTGAATGGTTGCATTTATTTGTTTAACAAATGACTATAATGCCCTTGACATGTATAAAAATACTAAATTTAAAAAGTTTGAATGATTGATTTGTGTAAGGGTAAACTTGGAAATTAGTTAATAAATTTTGAAAGTGGACATTTCTAATAGGACAAACTAAAAGGGAAATGTGGACATTTTCAAAGAGACGGAGTGAATACTAATGAATAGTGGTTAAATCACCAAATCAACAACACGCATTTCAGGTGATCCTAAACGCTCATTTTGACTTATGAAAGTTCGAGCTTTAGCTCATTTCGAGTACTTTTTCTAAAGCTCGAGCTCGATCGACTCGTGCGTCTTTTTCAAGGTCGGACTCGGTTCATTTGTAATTTATTAATTAATTTATGAATGGTTTTAAACTATTTTATATATTATGATAAAAACTTTACATGCTCCTAAGCTGGGCTCGAGCTGGATTATTACCTTAGTCGAGCCAAAGCTTTGTTTGAGCTTGGTTGTGCGGTGTGAAATTAATATACATAGAAGTTCAAAATAGGTAACACAAAAAAAATACACAAAGCATGTTAAGGCTCGACGGGCCTAAGGAGCTTCTCATACAAGGCTTGAGCTCGGGTTTGATAACTAAACGAGTTTTGTTTGGGGTTCGAGCTCGGCTCAAGATAAAAAAAGATCGGTCATTTTCGAGTCTTTTTATTAATCCGATTTCGAATAGCTTTGAGTGAGTCGGCATGTTTGTATCCTTAGTTTGAAGGATTGCATGCATGAAGGGGAGAGAGTTATTTTAAAAATAAGCTGGTGATCAGGTTGCTTAAATTGACTATAATATTTATTGCTTTTATGGTAACTATATTAATATTCCAAAGGGAACCGAGACCACAGTCAATATATATATATATATATATACTAATATTTGACTAATAAAACGAATTAATAGATCGATGACTTTGCGAAGAAAAAAGAATGAGTCTGATTCCAAGGGTGTCACGCTGTGGTTAATCAAACTAGTTGAAATTTGAATCTATATATATCGCAATTGATTTTAAAAATTTGACAGTTGAAAGAGTACTCCAACATATACTGAATAAAATACCGTTGGTCAAGCTATAATGCTATATACAGAGTATGTGGAGTAAAATGTTGAACTTTTCAACTACGACCAATGTTAGCGACGGTCTGTACGTGGGAAACAATCTTCTAAAAATAGGGTTACATACATTACATGCATTGGATTACTAACAACAAGTAAAAAATGAAACAAGAGAACACGGCCGTCTCTAATCATTGTTAAAAGTTTTGAGCCTTTAATAATAATAGTAAAAAGTTTACTAGGCTTAAGCTATAAAATGTTTAAATAGGCTTATTGGTTATATTTTGAGTTGTGCAAAAAAAAATTTATATACATAGAAATGGGCTTATAATTTTTTTTTTAATTCAAAGAGATAATTGAGTTTAAAAAAATAATAAAACAAACAAATAGGTAAATGTTTAAAATACCTGTAACTTAAAGTTAAAAACTGACGGAGACGGAGTTAGTGGTTTGGATACGATTGTCAAGAAGTGAGAAACCCCGATGGTCCGGTGCAAAAAATAAACTTTTTGGATGAAAATTTGCATAAATTACCAAACCTCGGGGACAATTTTGTCACTTTGTTCTAAATTTTAACTATTGTGTTGTTTTAACATAAATGCAAACAAGTAGGGGTACGCACGGTTCAGTTCGGTTATTACCCAAAACCATAACCGAATTAATCAATTAATCAATTTTATCCACCAATCAATTTTTGTTTAATTCGGTTCGGTTGATTCGGCTATTTTGCCGTTTTCAAGTCCGTTTATTTCTTGCTTAAAAATACATTAAATGAAGAAATATATGCACAAAATGAATGTACATAAGCATATTATTTAAATGGTATATAAAATGGAGGTACATTATAGAGTTAAGTGCCATTTTAGTACCTGTGGTTTGACCAACTACGCAATTTTGGTACCTATTCTTTATTTTGTGTAGATGGCTACCTCAGTTTCAAAAAACTTGCAACTTTAGTACTTTTTTCTAACTCCGTTTATTTTATCCGTTAAATCAAGGGTAATCTGGTAATTTCGTTTAAACAATACAATAAATAATAATTTAATTTATATGGAAAAACTTAAAAATTACATGAACAAATTATACAAATTACGTTTTATCACACAATAAACATCCATATCCACCAACACCCATTCCCACCTTACAGGAAAACCTCCACCGACAGCACACATTACACTAAATTTCTCTCTCTAAACAAAAGAATTTACTAAAACAACATAATAAGAATCCAATACACCGATCTCTAGATTAATGTCTGGTGTCGTCGTCTTCGAAGTTCCGGGCATAACTACCGGAGTTATACCGAACAATCTGAGGAAGTCCGACTTTATCAGATCTAACAATCTTCCAGATCTCGGATCTAACCTTGTGGAACACATGTCTCCAGCTTCTTCTGTTGCTGTTACTAATAATATTATTATTATGGTGTTGGTTAAACTCCAGATCTGGAGCGAACACGGGTTTCCGGGATAGTATCCAACCCCACCCCAGTTCCCTGATGGAAATGGAAGCAGATTCACCCATTGAAGACACGGTTTTGGAGCGGCGTAAGGCCCATGCGATGGCGGAAGAAGGCTGGATCCGTAGAGACGGAGGAGAGGCGACGGCGGATGCCGGCTGTTACGGAGTTGGGGTCGGGTTGGTGGGAAATGGAGAGATGGGTTCCGATGTAACATGGTTGGAATTGAATTGAGAGAAAGAAAGTTGGAATGGATTTGAGAAATTGATAAATAAAGATGAACTTAGGTTTTGGGGAAAATTAATAAAGATGTGAAAGATATGATGGAATTTTGGTTAGGGTTTTCAAGATTGGGGGAATTGAAGCAGTGAATTGGATTGTACATAAATGGGGAATGTGATTAAAAGAAAAGAAAGAAATTAAAATTGATAAATACCACTCATTTAAATAAGAAATTACGTAAATACCCCTGACTTAACAGATAAAATAAACAGAGTTAGAAAAAAGTACTAAAAATGCAAATTTTTTGAAACTGAGGTAGTCATCTGCACAAAATAAAGAATATGTACCAAAGTTGCGTAGTTGGTCAAACCACAGGTACTAAAATGGCACTTAACTCTACATTATATAAAATATAAGAAATTAATGTATAAAAGCTAAAAATATATGAAATGTAAATTATCGATAGTAAAAAAAATTGTTGGTTAATATGCTTCTATAACAAAATTTGAATTCCCTTCCAAATTAATTATATTGGTGCTTTTAATTTTTCATCAATTTGCAACAATGATAACAGATTCTTGTATAAAATTCCACACTACATCAAATTTATAAATATCAAGATCAGTCTATGAGGGGCGCAAGGATTTTACTTCGGTGAGCAAACTTTGGAAGTAATTAAGAGTCCTGGTGGTCCAAGCTATGTTCTTTAGTTGTTCGACAAGGCTTCTTACACCCATTGTCGGCGGAACTTTACATCTATTTCATCGCAAGTGTCCATGCAAAAAAAACGAGTCTCATATAACAATTGATACGTAACAAATTGAGAATCAAGAAAATTAAAAGATACAGATCATATATACTAGAGACTTAGGTTTAATTCATAATTCATAAAAGATTTTTTTTTCGAATAAAAACAAAAAAATAAAAAGATTTCTATGAGAAAGAGTAAAAGCTTTTAGTTTCTAGATGATTTCTATGTAACATCCTACTTTCGGTTATTATAATAAAAATAAATTTCGTTATTTCATAGTGGGTCGTTATCGGTTTAGATAAATAGAATACGAGTTGGGCCAATGCTGGGTAAATGAATATTGGTTATGGACTTGGGTTAGGAAAGAAAGAGAGAAAGACCATGGGCTTAAGCCCATGATCCATAAATATATAAACCCTTAATATCCATTTAATCCTCATTCACACATATTCCATACGCCACCCAAAACACACACTTAAGATTTCTCTCTAGTTCTTCCTTATCTCTAGCCGAAATCAAGAAGGAAACCGAGCACCGATCCGAGGTAACGATAGTTTAATGTTGTATGAGCTTAACCCGTTAGATAAAGTTGCGAAACGAGCCGACACCGTTAA
Organism: Bidens hawaiensis; assembly: GCF_021521415.1. Classification (NCBI taxonomy): domain Eukaryota; kingdom Viridiplantae; phylum Streptophyta; class Magnoliopsida; order Asterales; family Asteraceae; genus Bidens; species Bidens hawaiensis. The sequence goes on from NW_027491591.1 coordinate 422,989, forward strand.
ACCTTTTAAATCACGAGATCCGGGTGGAATCGGGTATAAACCAAACCTATGATGAGCTTAGGGATCACCCTAGCTCAGATCTGGATCGAACGGGGCGAAAAACGGTGAAAACGAGTTAAAAATCGTTTTTTCCGGTGAGTTCGCGTTTTTCCGGCGGCTTTCCGGCAATGACGGCGCCGGAAAGGCGGCGCCGGAAAAGTAATACGAGGTTAAGGGTATGTCAGGGAATGTTCTGACATTCCCTGACCTAACCCTAGTTCGCTAACGGGAATTTAGCGAATTAAGGGTGATTCGTTAAGTAGATTCACTGAGGAAAGATAACGAACTAGCCTTAGTTCGTGTCCTGATTCGTTAAGGAAAAGATAACGAATTAACCCCCCCATTTCGTTATAGCCATTCGTTAAAGAAGATAATGAATTAGAAGGTCCAATTCGTTACTTGAACTGATTCGCTATGTGGACTGGTTCGTACAAGGACGGATTCGTCAGAGGTCCAGTTCGTTAGAGGGTTCAGTTCGTTACAAATAACCAGTTCGCTAAGATAAGTCAATTCGTTAAATTCTGAATAACGAACTAAAAAGTTTAATAAAATGACAGAACAGTCCTTGGACTTAGAAAAATAATGAATTAATTACAATTCATCCCTTGAACTTTTGAGTTAGCAAATTAATTAATGATTCGAAATTATAATGGAAAATGTGTTACGACAGTTAATGGAAATAAAATTTTTCCAAGCTGACCTGGCAGCTCGACCACAGCCAGGGGCTCTGCCCCTTGGACCCTGCTAGGGACTGCCGCCCCTAGACCCCGCTGCCAGGGGCGCTGCCCCCGGACCCCCGTTCGTTGTGGGTAGTAGCTAAGACTAGAAAGATGATATGAGTAGTGATAGTTAATTGATACATGTAAATATTATACAGTTAGCCGTGCACAGCTCAAGAAGGGAATAACGACTAACGGAGAGCGTAACAGGATCCAGGTGAGTTTCTAGCACCATTTATGTGTTATGTTTTCGGGGCTGTGTGCATACTCAATATGTTTGTTAATACGCTTATCCTAAGAGATAAGTGTATGCCTTATGTGAATAATATGATATGTATGAATGATGGCTTGATGGTACGTGAACGATCTTCGGATATTGCACGTACCGTCAGGTTGTAACGCTATGTATAAGGTAAGTATGATATGTATGTTTATGTGTATGAATGTGATAAAGTTAATAAAAGAAGGAAAGGATGGTTGTATGGTTGTATGGTTACGAAAAGGGTACCGAGCCCTAATAATACTCGAGGTATGATGTATGGTTGTATGGTTACGAAAAGGGTACCAAGCCCTAATAATACTCGAGGTATAATGTATGGTTGTATGGTAACGAAGAGGGAATCGAACCCTACTAATATTCGAGAACTAGGGAACCGAACCCTACTAATATTCGAGGAAAGAGGGTACCGAGCCCTAATAATACTCGAGGAAGGAGGATACCGAGCCCTAATAATACTCGAGGAAGGAGGGTACCGAGCCCTAATAATACTCGAGGAAGGAGGGTGCCGAACCCTAATAATACTCGAGGAAGGAGGGTACCGAGCCCTAATAATACTCGAGGAATGTAGGGCGTAATGCTCTTTATAATGTAAGATATGAAAGCAAGTTAGTACAAAAGAAAGTATGAAAGTATGATTGAAAGAATATAAGTTTACGTGTATTGTATAATGTATGATTAACTAGAACTCACTCAGCGTAGCTGACTTTTAGTATGCACGCAGGTGAGTAGGATGAGGCAGCTCGCTTGAGGGGACACGTGGCGTTGAATAAGAGACTGGCATCGGAAGGCTCAAGGCGTGTTATGTTTTAATTACTTAGTTTTCGAAAGACAAGTTGGTTGTTTAAGACAAGTTTTGAATTGTTATGAAATGTTTTATTAAAGTTTTTATATTCCGCAAATGTTTTTAATTAACTCTGATATTTAGAACTGCGTTTATGAGTAAATCCAACACGAAAGTAGGGCTACCGGTAACGGGGCCTTACAAGCTTTTAGTTTCTAGATGGTTTATCATTTGAAAGAGCGGGTCTTAAGAAGTGTCTATATGTTTGTCACTAATTGTATGGCGACTTGGAGTTTTCAATCATGTTCTATCATTCTTAAGGACGGAACTAGCTAGTTTTAATATGCTTGGATCCCATGTCAAAAAAGCTTGTACATCATTTGTTTCTCATCCCGTATACTGGTTCTAATGCAAGTTTTGTATGAATAAGTGGAATTTGTGACGCCAAATATTCTAATCTTAGATTTTTCAGTTATTCAAATACTACTAATACAATTGTTACTTATACGGTGACCGCGTACATATGACCTATTCAAGTTCCAACCATCCCTTCCTAATTGAAAATTACAAATTCTGAGTCAAACTTAAACTTAAACATAAGAATGTCTCATTACCTAAAGCTATAAATAGCCTTCACATCTTCATCCAAATAATTCATATATCAAACCATAATAGTTTAACCCATTAGCCCTTCATCAAGCAATTTATTTATTCATTCATTCTTTTTGTTCATTGCATATTAATAGTTTAACCCTTTTGTCCCTATACACCATAATTAAACATGAGACGAGGAACCAAAAGGATGGCCATAATTACATTGTTTCTACTTATTTTATTAGATTTCCAACCATATGGAGCATGTAGACTTCTTGATGGAGAATTTGAAGAAACCTGGATGAAGAGAGGAAATCTATTATTATCATCTCTACAACATCGCCCTGTTCGACCTCCGGGAAGCGGATGTGGTAACACAGGAAATGATGGCAACCCTTGTGTCGGTTCCAGGAAGGTAGCAGGTCGCCATGTTTATGGTGCTCTACCTCCACCATTGACTCCTGCTACTTCGTTTGATCACTGAGACCGGTCCACGGCGATGTGTATACTATATATAGGATTAACAACCTTACAAATCTATTTTTCCCAGCAATTGTAGTCGATTCTTTAATTCTTTAATATTAATTACATGTATGTATATTTAGCTCATTTGTATTATTTTAACCCGAAATAAACCCAATGGGCTTTATACCACCACAGTATATTTTTTCGTCAAAATGCCCCCTTGCTAACATGGTTGACACGTGTAGCATAACGCCCCACAAGGGGCGCTTATTGAATCTAAATTTTAAATAAAACTGACCTTGAAACCAAACCATTAACACCCTAATCAAAACATTTGTTTTTAGCCGTACAGCAGACGATTAAAATAGAAACAAAATGAAATGATATCATCTAACTATGTAATATATATATTAACAGACATGTACAATATGTTTATCAGCTAAGACTCTAATATTTGCATTTGTTCGCGGAGTGAGAGGTCGCAGTTTCGACTTGGATGACGGTATGTGGTTATATTTATCTTTTTCAAATTCGCGGATTCCTAAAGATCTCGTTTTGTTGGATGAATTCGTGTAACTTTAAAAAACAAAAATAGAAAAACAAGATGGGTTTTGAAAGCTAATGTTATAATTACTTGGTGGGTCTTTTGGAAATACAGTTTAAAAAAACACGCTTGGCTTTGGTTTGATGAAGCGAAATTTGATTTTTGATGATCTTGTTAATTACTTTTTTCTTTGGTTTTGAAGTAGGTGTTTAAAGGTTATAGAATTAGATAAATATAAAATAAAATAAAAGGACTAATATTTTTTTATCAACATTTATGATTACAAACAATAGAATCATCTGATCTTCCAAACCCTCATTACCGTATCTGATTCATTGCCAAAACAGTAAGTATCGATTAAAAATTGAATTTGATCCCCTCTAAATCAATTATATTGGTGCTTTCGTATTATATGAAGATCGGTATATGAGGGCCGCAAGTGGTGATCCAAGGTTTCTTGGTGGTTTGCCAAGGCTTCTTACACCTATTGCCGGAACTCGACATCTTTTCATCATGAGTGTTCATGCGAAAGAGCGACTCTCGTACCAATTGATACAATACAAATTGGCAATCAGCATAATTAGAAGATACAAAATATATATTAGAGACTTATGTTTAATTCATAATTCACTTAATGGATTATTTTTTTTCAAAATAGGAAAGAAAAAGAGTTTAAATGGTGTTTAGCTTGGTTTCTAGGTAAAAATGCCGGATCATAAAAGATGTTCATATGTTTGTTAGTAATTGTCATGTGACTTGGAGGTCTCATACATGTACCATCAATTGAAAGGACGGAACTGGTTTGAATATCCTAGGAACGCATGTCAAAAAGCCAGTACATCATTTGTTATATCCCATACGAGACACAAGTTTTAAAGCTAGTTTTGTATATATATGCGGAATTTTGTGACGACTAATTTTCTAATCTTTAGATTATTGTGTAATTCAAATGCTACTAATTCAATTGTTGCTTATACAATGACCGTAGGACGAAACGTTTTTACACAAATGACCTATTCAAGTTCCAACCATCCCTTCTGAGTCAAGTCAAACATACGATGTCTGACTACCTAAAGCTATAAATAACCTTCTCTTCTTCATCCAAACTATTCAAGTTTCCCCTTCATCAAACAATTTCTTAATTTATTATTTTTGTTCATTGAATATTTGACACACCATAAACATGAGACACGGAACCAAAAGTATGGCCATAATTACATTGTCACTACTTATTTTCTTAAATTTCCAACCAAATGGAGCATGCAGACTTCTTGATGGAGAACTTGAAGAAACATGGATGAAGAGAGGAAATCTATTGTTATCATCTCTACAGCATCGCCGTGTTCGATCACCAGGAAACGGATGTGGTAACACAGGAAATGGTGGCAACCCTTGTGTCGGTTCCAGGAAGGTGGCCGGTCGCCATGTTTATGGTGCTAACCCGCCACCATTGACTCTTTCTACTTCGATTGATCACTGAGACCGGTTGATGGCGATGAGTATATAGGATTAACAGTTCACAAAACTCTATTAATTTTTCCCAAAAATTGGTTGCCATTTTTCTTGTTCTTGTCGATTCTTTGATTCTTTATCATTATTCGGGTGTATATTTAGCTCATGTTTTGTTTAATTATTAAAAGACAGTTAATAGTTATGCATGATTCCAATCTTCCAGTTCTTCTTGTAAAATTTATATACAGTTTGACTATTATGGAGGCTTTTTTTTTTTAATAAATGCACACCAATTCAAGATTCACTTTGCAAGAGAAAAATTTACAAAATAAACTAATAAAGCGATTTTAGTGACATATTCATCGTATATCCCTTGATAAAAAACGGGTCTGGTCAATAATAGATCCCCCCCACCCCTGAAAATTCACTGATAGATTAACCATGCATGCGCTGTTCGCTCACCAACGGGGTTTCAATGTGAATTTTGACAACTATACTTCGTAAAGTAACTAGTTAATTGTTAATACAACCCTACGGTTTGACAAGATAGAAGGGAGTGAGCTCTTTTATAAAAGTTCAAGAGTATAACAACTTTGTTAATGTATTGTTTAATCTTATAAAATTCAAATTATGTGAAATTAAACAAGTTATTTAGATGTTAATAACATATGACATACATTACTTATAAATAAAATACTTTGTTCCACAAACATTATCATGTACCATGTTACAATTTTAATAGATACAATATAGTTCTTTGTGATGCCTTATAAGAAAGCTACATATAACTACATATGTCTTAGAATAAGGCTATCGTATGAAATCCAAGAACACCAATTCCCGCATATTTTAAATTCATTTTGGGTGCATTTCCTGCCGTTAACGTACGGGACACATATGTAATATTTAATTTCAAGACCACAAAATTTCAGCATAATAGTTAGCATCAAATCAACGAAGAGGGTGTATAGTACATGTAATCATTACTAATCAAACAAAAAGATGGAACAATTGAATTAAAGAATTGAATTAATGAAAAGTATATAATCAACAGATTTTGTATTGTCCTTAGCTAGCCTAAAACTATTTGGCTGCATGAGAACTACTATTGTCAAGCCTTTCCACGATACATAAGAAGAAAGACTATTCAAGCTGTGGTGGTGGAGGTGCCACCGTGCCACGACCAATTTTCCGGGATCCGACACAATCATTACCGCCGTTACCCGTCCAATTGCAACCATTTCCTGGTGGTTTCATTGCACCGTGAGGTAGCGACGATAACAAAAGGTGCCCGGTCTTCGTCATCCAACCTTCTTCAAACTCTCCATTAAAGTGTCTACTCGCTTCATTCAGTTTGAAATTTATGCACAACAAAACTAGAGATGCAATTATGGCTAAGTTTATGGTTTCTTGTCTCATACTTCTTGTGAACCTTCAAATGCAAGAATTAATAAATGAATATGGCTAAAAAATGGTTTAAAGGTTGAAAGGGTATATAATTTCTGTGGGGTTTTAATTGATGGATTATTATGCATGAAGGGGAGATATGGGGTTATTTATAGTGTAAGTTGGCGATAAGGTTGGTTAACTTTGACTTCAATATTTCTTATTTTATAGTTGCTAATTGTATGAGACGTATGATAGAACAGTCAACATATATGGATTTGACTACTAATAAGTAATAACCATTGACAACATATCCTACCCTTAGAAATATTATAATAATATTCAATCTTTTAAAGTAAATACATGAAAAGGAATTGGTCTAATTCCAACGATGTTACGCCGTCGTTAATCAAACTATTTGTGCTTGTTATTAATTTGAAAAGTGAACCTATGATTAGCACCACTGACTTCAACGACTGATCAACAAAAACAACATGGGTCAAGCCATGCGTGAAGGTTAGTTATGGCGTATAGTGGTGTTTTTTTATTTTTTTTCTTAGTAATATAAATTTATCTATTTTCGACTAAAAATTTTTATACGTGGTGAAAATTTATTCATTTTTGTCCGAAAACTTTGAGTCCGGTCCCAAGTTTATAAAAAATTTTATACATATTAAGTTTCCTCAAACTCATTCGTCGACGTTTTCATACAAACTTTGCTACTGGGTTGATCATATTTGTAAATATGGCTGGAAAATATGTGCAAAAGGTTGGAGAATTTTTAACACCAACTGATTATTCTATTCGCGACGATTTGTGGGGGATATTTATTAGAGGGTTAGATTTTATTATTAATAAAATGGTTTTGGTCAACTAATTACTATGACTTTTTATATTATAAACATTTAGATACGTTTGTAGGTGGATTTCCACGTATCTTTGATGCAACACAGTCGTCTCACCTCAAGATTACTTAAACGAGGTGCCAAAGTCCTGATAAAATTTTACTTACGGGTTGCTTTGTTATTCTTCATTGATGTGAATGAAAACTCTTTATTTGTGAATGCTAATACTTTGACCATTTTATAATATATTTAAATAGTTGCAATTAAGCAACTTGTATAATAAATGTTGGAGTTCAAAAAACAAAAATGGATAAAAAGAAAAAAAAAATCTTCTAAGAGCATCATATCCTCTAAAAATTTTGTGAGAGAAATCTCTAAAAAATTTTAAAGAATGATAAGTGGTTGTGAGTAGATAGAGAGAGAAAATTTAAAGAAATGAGTAAATTTTGAGTAAATTTAGATGAACACTGTTTATCCTTTATTTATTTTTTAATATATTTGAAAGTGGTTGTGAGTGAAGGAGAGAGAAATGATAATGATAAAAATGTAAAAAAATATTATATAATTGTATATGGAAGAGAAAATGTAGTGTTTTTTAATGTAATTATAGAGATAGAGAATGTGATGTGAATGCTCTAAGAGCGGAAATATATTAGAAAGCGCCGAGTATCAAGATAGTAGGCGTGCGAAGACAAGAAAATTGCATGACTAAAATAGGGTTTTTTAATCACTTCGTCAAAAAACAGTTCTTCGTTATGTCTGCTATGTACATGATAATACAAGTTGCGTCGGGAATGCGTCAGACATTCCGACGCAAAATTAGAACTTTGTATTTTTTAATATGTTAATCTAAATCATTTGACAAAGTACGTCAGAAATGTGTCGAAAATTCCAACAAAACATATTAAATTTGTAATTTTATGGAATTTCTAATACAACAGATTAATTTTATAATTTTATTTATTTTTATAATGTAAATCTAAATCATAATACAACCTATGTCGGAACCAATTTGTGGCCCAAATACCAAGTCAGTCTCTTTGAAGATAGAAGTATGGTTTACACTTTATCTATATGACTATATCTCATCATCCTAAAGTTTTTCAGTAGCCTTGATATGGCTGAATTTCTACTAGCTGTGGTTGTTGTTATAGATCAAACATGACTATTTTGTTCATTTTTCCTATTCCTTTTTGGTTCTCGTGCCTTTCATTATTCCAAACATAGATTTTGAGGATCAATAGTTCATTTCATTTTAGCATTGACATGTACACCATTATTTATTTCATTGCAAAGCTCTTACAAATTATTTTTTTTGAATTGTCAACTAAGTAACGCTTTGGTCACAAACACGGGAAATAATAATTATATTAAAATAGTTACATAAAATTTTCTCAATCACTTAAAAAAGTTTCACAAAAACAAAATATAATATCTTTTTATGGTCTATTGATGATTTTTATATATGTATATAGATTTAAATTTTCAATCTAAAGAATTTAATTAACTGTTCCGTTGAAGATCATTAACGACACAATTTTTCTATAAAATCATTATTCTAGCTAGCCGTGTTTTACAATAGAGTTCGAGCTAGCATTTATCATATCCTATCATATAATTTAACTAAGAATCATATTTTTTTTTTAAATTTATCTCTCTTTTAAAGTGCATCCCATCTATTTTTATTATTTGTCTTATTCTCAAGTACTTATTTTTATTATTTTTCTTGTAATTATACACAACACACGTAATTGGATGGATGAAGTATAGTTAGGGTTGTCCAAACTGCTCGCCGATCGCCGCTTGTTCGTCGTTCGCTCAAAAATTGCTCGAAAAATGTTTGTTCGATTTCGGCTCGATTTGGAAGTGAGCCCTTCGGCTCGGTTCGGTTTAAAAACAATCCAAGCACGAGCAAAGCCTCGCTCGGTTTGGTTCGGTTCGTTTTGCTCGAATAATATTTTATTTATTAGTTTTATATATAAACCTTATGTATATTTATAAAAGTATACTATTTTTATAAAAGTTTTTATAATTTCCTTCTTTTGTTTTGAATTCAAATTTCAAATTTAAACCATAGCCGCTCGTTTTATGTAACATCCCCAAAATTTCGATCCAAATTTGACAATTTAGGAAAGTTGGGGGATCAAAAATAATATCAAGACAAGTCATGAGAAAATATTAAATAAGGAAATATAAGATAAATAAGGAAAATTAAAATATTTCCTAATTTAAGTTTTTCCATATTAAGAAAATGGGAAATGAAACTCCATCCCACATGAAAGAATGTATAAGGAATATAAATCCCATCCCACATAAAAAGTGGTAAAAAAATGGAAGCTTTTTATAAGAAAAGAATTTTCATAGTAATATTCTTTTATGAATATCATGCACCAAGTAGTCCTAGTGGAGGGTGCGTAGCACCCAACGCACACGCGCACGCGCTCGGGCGAATACGAGGTCGATGGCGATGGCGAAGGGCGTTGGGCGCAATGTGGCACTTTGATGGCGCACTTTGACAAGCTACTAAAGACAAATGACCAAAAATGAAAAATAATATTCAAGGACCCATCGCGTACCGCGATGGGACCAGAAATCAGCTATAAATATGAGGGGCATCGGCTCATTTCACACACTCACTTTCCACTCTCTCTTTAGAAATTACACTCTCTCTACCTCGTTTTACGTGACGAACACTGGTTTGCGTGTCACCGACCCAACAAATATCACCTCATATTCGTGCCAAATACCCGGTGTTTTCCTCGAAGTGCGTGCCAACCAAAAGTAACCCGACATTCTGCCTCGAAGTACGTTCACGACCCGTCGACACGTGAACATCGCCTCGAATTACGTGCCAAGGAAGGTTGATCAAGAACGCCTCGATAAACGTGCATAAGAGTAGAAGTGATGCCCGTATAAACTTAGGAATATCTAACTCCGAATACCCGTGCGAGGTAGGGGTTCTGCCTATGTTATTATTTTATTATTATAAATGGCTTAGACCATAGTCAGAGGTATAGTCGAACCTTGATTACGATTAAGTATAATATAACTTTTCTTAAGCAAAGGTTATAGTCAAAATAGTATTTCTTTATGACTAAGAAATATAATACAAGAGGTTATAGTTATGAAATTAATATTTATTCTTGAAGAAGAAACTCAGCATAGATGTTTCTTCCTGAAGAAGAAATGAACATATAATTGGTAAATGAAGAAAATGGACTAAAGGTCCGAATGTTTTATATAAACAAATGATTTTATCAAGGTTAAAACTATACAAAACGGATTAAAGGTCTGAAGCTAGATCGATGATCTAGTTATTTATACAAATGTTATTCTCGTACTATAGGTCCGAGGTAACAAAACAAGAAGAAGAGAACAGAAAACAGGAATCAGTAGCAGAAACTGATTATAAACAGAAAAGGTGAATACGCCCTAAACCTTTTATATTGAGTCAGAATGTTTGCATAGGATTTACGAATCCTTAAAACTTTGTGTTACAATAATAAGAAACGGACACTCTGATTAAGAGTATACATGTGTCTGGATCCAAACATACATGGTGACTCGGCATTTCCCCGGGGCCATGCATATCATCAACATGCCTCTGAAGGTCTACGGGTCTGTTCAGAGAAATGATATTGTGTATATAATTAATTGTACATAGTACTTTGGGTAATTTGATCCCAATGTAGTTGGGTGCCTAATAAGTAGTCACAAAGGTATTATTATTGTTTTCACAAATGTATTGAAAAGATATTTTTAGAGTCAGCGTCATTTACCAGCTGTGTGCTGACGTATTTTCTAACCATTTTACAGGAAAACAAGAAATGTTAGAACATACAAACAAGAAGGAATAGAAGATTGGAGTTATAGTCATTAGATGCTATCTGATGACTCAGATATTTTATTTCAAAATATTATAAAGAGTTTGTTTTATAAAGAAATGTATTTGAACTATCAAACAGGTATTTAAACCCTAGTTTTAATAAGTTTTCAATATAATAATATTTAATTAAAGACTTCCGCTAAAATAAAACCTGCAACTCTGATTTATTTACAAAACAGGTACCAACAAAACATTTTATATATGTTTTGTTGTTAACTTTGAGTTTTATACATTTTAAAGGTGAAAGTTTAGACAACTTAGAGTTAAACGTCTTGAATTAATGATATTTTGAAGTTTTAGAAATTTAAAATTGGAAACTTTGTACTAAATCAAGCAAAACCAAACCGAACCAAGCCGCTCGGTTTCAAAACCAAACCAAGTTCAAGCATAAAGATATCGCTCGTTTCCTTAAATTCAATCCGCTCGATTTGACTCGCTTTCAAACCAAACCAAGTATAAGCATGCCCGCGTTTGGTTCGATTCGGTTCGTGAACAACCCTAAATATAGCTGCTTTATACTATGAATAGTTAGTATAATAGTGTGTTACTATAACAGGTTTTTTTTTATATAATAAATTCAGAAGCCCTTTTTTATTTTAAATTTTAAAGATAAGGGGGAGATGTCTTATGTCAATGCTCTAATAGTACTGCCATGATCACAACATAAACCACGAGTTTTGCGAGTGGAAAACTGAAATCATGAATTTAATTTCTTTAATCAAAATAATGCATCAAACAAATTGGTAGATAATGTAGTTATTGGAGAAAAACAAGAAACAAATTAATAAGAATTTTGCATGCGTATAGACCATAGAGGTGTTAACGTCTAATGCATGCAAGACAAGGCCAAAGTATCAGGCTTCATTGGCTAATGTTGATGGCAGGTGCCAACTTCAGCAATATGCTTGGGGTACACATGCGTAACCGGTAGTGATGGTGGTCGGGCAATTGCTCTGCGGCGATATAGACTAGCAACCTTGTTGGGATCGATACAAGGATTACCGCAGCCCGCCTGTGTTGCAACATCCATTTCCTGGTGGTCGAACCGAGCGGTGCACAGGAGGTGGGACGGGACCGCCATTTTGTAGAGACGACAAGAGAAGGTTTCCTGTCTTCATCCAAGCATGTCCTTTAAGGAGTCTGCAACCTACATTTGGTACAAAACATGTGAAGATCAAAATAAGTAATGCAATTATAGCTAAGGTAATTTTGATATTTGGTATCATGATCATATTTAATTTGTTGCTATAAATTAAATGAGAAGAAAGTTGATAAATAGAGATTTGTTTTGATGATTTGCATGAAGAATTAGTGGAAGTCTAGCTCTAATTTATAGGGCCGGTGTGAGTTGCTTGCTCCAAATATGATTCGACTTTGACTAAGACTTGGAATTTGGAACGTTTCTTGCATTAAGCTAGGGTGACTAAATCGAATGTATCGTCGTGTATAACGAAATAGGAATTCAATATATAGACTGGCCATATGTGTGCGGTGAAATTATTTATTAACTAAGTTATTGTTTAATTTTTTAGTTCCAACATCAGTTATATATATGTTTTCAACATAAAGAATACGTTCAAATCATGGTTTTTTTTATTGAATTCACAAAATAAGGGTGTGAACACTCCGAAAAATCAATGTAAATATTGGTTGATTTTTATGATAAATCTCTTAACCTAATTTACGCATTACGTATATTAATACCCCTCAGATTGTAAAATATGCATGATGATTGTTTTGCCGGCAACATTGGTGACCTATACATCCAGAAGATTTTCTACGACAAACCTACGACATGTCTTAAATATTCATGTGGTCGGAATAGGTGGTCGGGTTAGAAGATATTTCTTGTCTATTTTTATATGCTAATTGTCTAAGTATGCATGTCTTAAATGCATGTTTAAAAACTTTAGTATGCAATAATCGTTTATTTTTCTCAAGTCGTGGGACTAAGATTTAAAAAAGTATATGTTGGTTTTCTTACAATCATTCAATGTCAAATTATAACTCAAGTATAGTTGTATTTGATGTATACATTAGTTATTAAAAATATAAGTAATGTCATTACGTACTTTACTAACAAGAAAAGATTAACAATAATGGCATTGCTTAACAAAATCATAATACTAATTGTCTTATTATCAATCATACGTAATCTCTTACATTAGCAAAGCCTAGTCATTAATTACTTTAGAAAATTAATTACATTTTAAAAGACTTGGAACTGTTGGAAGGCATGCAAATATTCCCTTTGATTTCTATCATCGATGCATTTCCTTTCTTTTTCTTTTTTGAACATCTTTTAGGACGCCTTCAATACCTAAGTGACAAACTCATGAATACTATCAATAAGGAAACTCATTATTGCATATGAAAAAACCCTATTGAATCAGGTTTCGAACCTAGAACCTTAAGATCCCAAGTTTTAACTATCACAACAATGCATCAGTGATGCATTTATAAATATATCTTATGGGACAATCTCTACACCATCATGAAAGTCAATGTGCATCTTGAGTGATTCCTTGAGGGCCAACTTTGAACAAACGACCCGATGATAGGGGAAACGATGGTCACAATCAATACAACAGAAATATAATCAACACTACTTAGGCTATGTGTAGTGGAGAAACTACAAAATGGGACGTTTTATGACACGTGGCAAAAATGGACGACATGTAGCCTAGGGGGCGATGTTCTCGCCCACAAATCGCCCCACCCTCCAATCATTGACCGCCACGTCATTATCATCTCTTCACCTGGCGACAAATTCCAGCCGCCCCCTCCACAAATCGCCCCTTTGTCGCCTAGGAGGGCGGTGTTCTCGCTCTCGTCTCCCACATTTGTAACCCCACTACGTATAGCCTTACAGCATGCATGACGCTGCTTTTGTGACATCTGGATTTTCGGACAAGTGGACTTCATACAACATGCGATGTACGTTGGTGCGTCGTTTGGTTTATTGGTCGGGGTTTCCAAATCTCCTCTGGACGTGAGAGGTGGACCAATTTAAAAAAAGATTGAATCCATTTTCAAAATTTTATATCATGTCAAACGATCAAAAAGAAAAAAAATAATTACCCTGTTAATTTTCAATCTCCTCTATGTGTTATAAAACTAGACGGGTGCTCGCGCGATGCAGCGGGAAACCCAGACCTTAGTAATTATGTAATAGATTTATGGGCGTTTATTGTTTTATTTAAAAACGTGAAACCGTACGTTTGTTAATATATTTGGATTAATCATTCTTATTATAAACTCAAACTGATATCAAAGTACAAACCAAATCGGAACCAAATCGTTGATAATGATTCGTTTTGGTTGGTTTCAATTTTCAACGTTCTAGTTCAGTTTTCGACGACAAGATATCATTACTAATGATTTGGTTCACGGTTTAACTCAAAACCATCAAAATTGGACCACAAAAATTGTCATTTTTATAACTTAAACAAACTATGACAATATCATACTCAAATTAAAGAGAATTAAACGCTCATTTTGATAGTACAATTTTGTTTTAAAAATATTGTCGTACGAAAAAGTTATGACCGTTTGAAAATCGTGGGGGTGGTTGGATTAAAAGTGAAATTAAAAAGAGTAAATATGCAAAAGATAGAGGTTAAATTTATAATTATTCTCTAAATTTACAAAAACATGAATAAAGTTGAAGGACTAAGATGGTAACTATCATTGATAAAGATGTAAAACACGTGATATTTAAGTATGCAATTACCACTTTGTAGTTGTACCATATACTTAAATATGTAAATCCCTTAAAATCCACCGTCTTAATTTGCCCATCTTTCACTCATTATATATAGTATAGATATAGATATATCCAATCATCTTGAAATCCTTTCAACCTTTTTTCAATCACTTTCAAAACACTGGCCACAAGCAACCGAATAACCAACATGTTAACATAAATGATTAAATTCAGTTCTGAAACCACCTCCACAAGGTGTGCTAGAAAACCCTTCGGCCTTCGGTTTCTTAACATAATATTAGATTTCCCTCTTATTCAGATTTTTGTTACAGTTTGATAAATGAGTGTTTTTTGTTCATGCCAAGTTTGATTGAACCATAAGCTTTGAAATGACGAATATAGCGAAATGGGAAGAATAAGTCGTGCGTACACTTCATGTAGTGATGTGAGTGGCCGCACGGGAAATGAAAATATTTTATTTTGAAAAGGTTGAAATCATTATGTGATTTGTGGGATCGTGGAATTACATAATTCCATCGAAAAATTATGTGAATTTGATGGCATGTTCATAAATGATTCATTATTCATTTATGTTTACTTACATGAGATTTTTTTTAATGAAACTCGTATATTCTCTCAAATTACCTCTAAATTTTATTTTAAGAGTTAAGTGTCATTTTAGTACATGTGGTTTTATCAACTACGCAACTTTAGTATTTTTCTAAAATTTTTCGCAACTGTCTACTCCATGTTTCAAAAACTGGCCATTTTAGTATTTTTTCGTAACCCCGTTTAATTTATTTATTAAGTCAAGGGTAAACTGGTAAATTCGTTATTTTTCTTATTTTTTTTTTTATTTTCTTTTAATCAATTTATCTTTCTCCTCTCTTTTTATATATTCTCTTTCTCTCTCTATACACTTATACACCAACACCACAAGATCCATCTTCTTTGTCTCTCTACCCACAACTATAATCATTGCAAAACACCACCACAATTGTTACTCATCTATCACCTCCGGTAAACTACCACCGGTTAACCACCACTACACCACGCCGCATTAACAACCACCATTTAACCAACACAACCGCCGGCAGGCTCGACACCACCACACCCCTCCCATCTCGGCCACCACGACATCCCTCCTCTTCTCTTCGTCTTCCCGTATTGCTCCTCTTCATCATGGTAACTCAAATTCAACGAAATTAGGGCTTTACAGTGTTGATGAAGGTGCATATGCTTTCGTTTCAAAGCCATTGATTTGGGTGGAGTTTGAGGTTTTTTTAGGGTTCTTGGAGATTTAACAGGAATGTAAGGGTTTTAAAAAATTTTCTCACCGGGTAAGTTAAATTATGATCAGGTTATGTCATATATGAGAACACAAATCAGAGTTTAGGATTACGGGTTTAGGGATGTGGGGAGGGGGGGTGGTGACTGGTGATGTTTAAATCTATGGTATGAAGATACAACTAGCCATTTTTTGATGTTTAAGTCGGTTTAGTAAAGTTTTTGGTGACTGGGACTAGGTGATTAAAGAAAAAAGGAAAATAAATAAAAAGGAAATTACAAGTTTACCCTTGACTTAACGGTGTAAAATAGACGGGGTTACGAAAAAAAATACTAAAATGGCCAGTTTTTGAAACATGGGGTAGCCAGTTGCGAAAAATTCAAAAAAAAGTACTAAAAGTGCACAGTTAATAAAACCACAGGTACTAAAATGGCATTGAACTCTTTTATTTTAATAATGTTAGCTCACTTTGTATGTAAGTTCTTCTCTCCTAGTGAGAATCCCAATTTCTAATATAAGGTTATGCATTATTGGTCACTTTACATTGTTCTAGATCATTCGATGCATCAACACCACCTCAACTAATTTTCCTCTATCATTCAAACACTCACTCAACCAATGTTATATTTCATTATCCATCATTCATCAATTTCTATTTTTTTATTTAATACAATTTATAATTATAATATTTATACAATAAATTAAAACCGGTAATATTTATAAAATAAAATAAAATGAATACTTTGGTTAAGAAAAATACAAATCATAAACTTAAAAAACTAAAAAGAAAACCCGCACAACAAACTTTAAAAAAACTAGATAGTTAGACTATGTTTTTGATGATTTTTCTCTTCAGCATCAACACCACGTCGAGGTCTGCTTCAGTAAGATGGTTGATATTTCACGTTATGATATTAAAATATTCCCGATCGACTCCTTTAAACAAATTTTTATTTGTTTGATCTCAGTCGTCACGTTGCTTAGTGTCTCCTTCAACCTTATCTTCTTGATTTGCTATCTTTAAATTTTGTGAATTCATCCTTCATAACATCCAAATTGGAATTAAACCATGATAAATTCCTAATCATCTCCCTTCATTTTCCAAATTTTGTGAATTCATCCTTCATAACATCCAAATTGGAATTAAACCATGATAAATTCCTAATCATCTCCCTTCATTTTCCGTTTAATGAATTGTTTTGCGATACGCCTGTAATTGTAGAATTTAATGAAATTTTATTGTGATACTCTTCTAAAAATACGATCCCAGTTGATAGTTACCTAATAAAATATATATTTTTTTAAACGGTAACTAAGACGTAAATTGTTTAATGTTTCCAAATTAGTCCAACTTCGTACCTTTTCGGCATAAACCATATATCTCAGAGAGGTCGTATTTCTTTTGGTTGGTAGTAAAGGAATGCTTTAATTATCTAAAATGAAGAATATTTCCCACCAAAAGATCAGTCCAATAATACCACTCACCAAGGGCGGATCCAGTGTTTGGTCGGGGGGGGGGGGGGGGGGGGCGTTTGCATCCACTAAAGTTCATATTTTATTTTATAAATTTGTATATATTAGGTCCAAAGACCCAAGTGAACAATCCAAAAAAAATTTAGTGACCCATCCAAAAACAATTTAGTGACCCATTCAAAATTTTTTTTGAATGCTTGTGTAATTTGTAGTGTTGAAAAAGAAGCACTTTTAAGTGTTACGAATGAAACTGGACCGTTTTCAAAAGATGAAATCACGTAGAGGTCAGTTGTAATATGTATGTTGTTTATCTTTAATGAAATTTATTGTTTACATTTCTATACGTAGTTTGTTTAATGTAATTTTTTACTCGACCCGTTTCGGTTTGACCCGACCCATTTTTGTTTGACTTTTTTTAGTTAGAATTGATGAGTTTTAGGTTGAACCTTTTTTTGCACCCACTGGCTACATTTTCTGGATCCGCCACTGCCACTCACCGGTAAATAGCGCAATACTTCTTCATGAATCTCATGCATAGTGGTGGAGGGAGAAGTGTGTCACGTGACTCCCAGTCAACAAAAAAATGGGTTGTATTTTAGGGGGTTATAGTGGTGTGGGAGAGATTGGGGGAGAGATGTCATAAATTTAGCGGTTTCTTTGATCGGCGTTAACATAAGTCATTTCTCTCTCCGGACGGGTCAACGTGTTCCTTATCTGCCCACTTTCTCATCTTTTCTTCTTTGCGAGTTGGGTTTGGATTTCCGATACAAACAATGTTTTAAATCTAAAGCTAATAACTTGTATAATTGTTCATGCCCTAGTTTCTGTTCATTAATCAAATAATTTAAAATAATAAAACTATCAGATTCACTTAATCACTTACCTAATTGTCCGTAATCCGACCTGGCGAAGGGCGTATTTGACAAATGAAAAACAATTGATTACCTTGATTGATTGTCAAGTTATCAAAAAAAAAAAGTTACACCGTTGTCCAGCTAAAATTTATATACAAATCAAGCAAAAAATAACCTATAACATTTTTAAAATATTAAAAAGTAAGTGAAAAATAGAATAGTGGGTTAGGTGGTACGTTTCTTATACATACATCATCCCATACTACATCCATTATTCAAGAAAGAAAACAAACATATACTTAAGTAATTTAACCGCCGGTCTTCTTCTTTTAATTTCTACTTGCAATTGCAAAGCTTTCTAAATTAGATGGTCGAAAAAATCTCCGACACTTTGTTGTTATTTTCTTCAGGGGCGTTTCCGAGAATTTACATACCTCGGTCGAACCGAAATAAAAAGGCCCATATGCCTTAACAAATAATGAAATACGTAAGCTCATTTTTTTTATAAAGGACGTTTAATGTTATAACAATAAACATAGTAAAAATATAGTAGTAATATAATGCCCCAATTTTCGAAACCCAAAAATTTAATACATATACAAGTTATTAATACAAAAATGGTATGTTGTTGAAATATAATTTATTAAATTAAGGGTGAAGTTTAATTGAAACAAAACTAAAAATGGCAAGTATGTAGATAATAATTGAATAATGAAATAAAGAGCGTAAACTATTTTTATTATTCCTTAAAACTTCATTTTGAAATCATCCCTGCCTCGATTTTTTTTGGATGAGTAGGTTTAGGAAACAACTTATGGATACTAGGTGTACGAATACGTTAATCATGAAAACTAGATATTTCGCCATCTCAAATGGTGGAATATGACACTTTATCACGTTTTTATGCTTTCAAACTAGTAATGTTAGTAAAAAAAATTATATATGAATCAACAGCATCTCTTAATTTATAAAGACAGAATAATTACGCATCAATTGGTTTCAAATTTCATCCATTTTAGCGTGGATTCATTAGTAAATACTTGCTACAAATCTATACTATCGTTTTTTCATAAATCAAGTTCAAGGGTTAGTAAAATAAGTTAATAAGTTATAAAACTTGAAGGTTAATGCTTGTTTTGTTTAATTAATATTTATTGTATGTTGAGATTAGAGATTAATATTTACTGCATGTAAAAAATAATAAAATAAAATTATTGTATATCTAGATTAGAGATGACAATATATTAATATTAAAATAAATCAGAGACCAGTTTTGCTATTTCTCTTAACTTGATTTGCAACAAATTCAACATCACGTGTGCCTCGTGTTCTCCGGCCGGACCTCTAATATTCCAACGCAAATGAACTTTTCTGGCGAGTTTTCTACAACCAAAATTAAAGGCCAAATCGACCAATAGACAACGTCGTTTGGCTTAGGAACATTTACCGATAAATATATATATACATGTAGGGGTATGGTACTAAAACCCGGTTCTACGACCCTAAATCTATTATGTTTGGCTTATTTTATTACATGGACTAATATAATGTTATTGGGCTGAGGGGGTTTTGTGGAGGTAACCCTAACTGGGCTAGGCCCATTAGGGTATCATGATGGTGGCCATGAGGCTCTCTATATAAGGAGGTCTCCACCTCCTTATTAGGGGGTCATGCTCAATAAGAGCCACCACCACTTTTTGTGTCTGTAAACAAGAGATCTTAGGATTTCTTAGCAGTCACCTCCACACCTCCAAAAAGCCATCGCAGGTCTCAAGCAGCCGAAGAAGAAGATCAAGACGTGGTTCGTTCATCTCAAAATCCATGGAAACATCGTCATGGATCAGGTCAGATTTCATCTCGTGTTTCGACATTGGCGCCATCCGTGGGACGGCAACGAACTACCCTTCGATCTTCATCTCGGCTGTCGGATCTCTCCCAGGAAAAACCCAGATCTGGAAGTTTACAGAAAAAGGCTTCAAGGCTTGTTCTATTAAAGCTCAAAAAGATCCATAGATCTAAAAAGAGGCTTCCAGATCTGGGCAAGAAGAAACGGCCTGATTCAAATGATCAGGTCTTCGGATCTGTGATGGTTTTAAATCTGCTCCGAGCTTCAGATCTATCTAGGTCTGAATTACAGATCTAGGTCTAGGTTACAGACCTGGATTTTAGGTCTAAAGTTGCAGATCTGACTCTAAAATTGCAGATCCAGAAATTACCAGACTTCCGCCGCCATGTACGCGCGCCCGCGGATTCTCACTCCACAGCCGTGCATGTGCCGCCGCGGAAACCACCATCTGGGTTTTGCGTAAGAGACCTCCGCCATGCACGCGCACTCACGAGTCACCACTCCAACGTCGTGCATGCGCGCATCAGGCCTCGCGCCAAACTTCTAAGGTTGGGAATCCTCATAATATCCCATATGGCTACGCGCCAAAACTTAAAGGTTGGGAATCCTCATAATATCCCATATGGCTACGCGCCAAACCTCAAAGGTTGGGAATCCTCATAATATCCCATATGGCTACACGCCAAACTTCAAGGTTGGGAATCCTCATAATATCCCATATGGCTACGCGCCAAACCTCAAAGGTTGGGAATCCTCATAATATCCCATATGGCTACGCGCCAAACCTCAAAGGTTGGGAATCCTCATAATATCCCATATGGCTACGCGCCAAACCTCAAAGGTTGGGAATCCTCATAATATCCCATATGGCTACGCGCCAAACCTCAAAGGTTGGGAATCCTCATAATATCCCATATGGCTACGCGCCAAACCTCAAAGGTTGGGAATCCTCATAATATCCCATATGGCTACGCGCCAAACTTCAAGGTTGGGAATCCTCATAATATCCCATATGGCTACGCGCCAAACTTCAAAGGTTGGGAATCCTCATAATATCCCATATGGCTACGCGCCAAACCTCAAAGGTCGGGAATCCTCATAATATCCCATATGGCTACGCGCCAAACTTCAGGGTTGGGAATCCTCATAATATCCCATATGGCTACGCGCCAAACTTCAGGGTTGGGAATCCTCATAATATCCCATATGGCTACGCGCCAAACTTCAGGGTTGGGAATCCTCATAATATCCCATATGGCTACGCGCCAAACTTCAAGGTTGGGAATCCTCATACCATATGCTCATGCATCACATATGCTCACGCATATTACACATGCTTACGCATCACATGCTCACACATATCACTGTCTACGCGCACGCGCATGCAACATCTGCGCGTGGCGCATAACACAAAACCAAAGTCTACGCGCACGCGCATGCAACATCTGCACGTGGCGCGGTACATAAAGTAGCTCGTAAGCCGCCTCACGCGCGAGCTCTACTATTATTACAGCCCGTAAGTCGCCTCACGCGCAGGCTTTATTATTCATACAGCTCATAAGACGCCTCGCGCGCAAGCTGTTATTATTCTTTTAGCTCGTAAGACGCCTCGCGCGCAAGCTCTATTATTATAGCTCGTAAGCCGCCTCACGCGTAAGCTTCATTATTCTTACAGCCCGTAAGTCGCCTCACGCGCAGGCTTTATTATTCATACAGCTCATATGACGCCTCGCGCGCAAGCTGTTATTATTCTTTTAGCTCGTAAGACGCCTCGCGCGCAAGCTCTATTATTTTAGCTCGTAAGCCGCCTCACGCGCAAGCTTCATTATTCTTACAGCCCGTAAGTCGCCTCACGCGCAGGCTTTATTATTCATACAGCTCATAAGACGCCTCGCGCGCAAGCTGTTATTATTCTTTTAGCTCGTAAGACGCCTCGCGCGCAAGCTCTATTATTATAGCCCGTAAGCCGCCTCACGCGCAGGCTTTATTATTCATACAGCTCATAAGACGCCTCGCGCGCAAGCTGTTATTATTCTTTTAGCTCGTAAGACGCCTCGCGCGCAAGCTCTATTATTATAGCTCGTAAGCCGCCTCACGCGCAAGCTTCATTATTCTTACAGCCCGTAAGTCGCCTCACGCGCAGGCTTTATTATTCATACAGCTCATAAGACGCCTCGCGCGCAAGCTGTTATTATTCTTTTAGCTCGTAAGACGCCTCGCGCGCAAGCTCTATTATTATAGCTCGTAAGCCGCCTCACGCGCAAGCTTCATTATTCTTACAGCCCGTAAGTCGCCTCACGCGCAGGCTTTATTTTTCATACAGCTCATAAGACGCCTCGCGCGCAAGATGTTATTATTCTTTTAGCTCGTAAGACGCCTCGCGCGCAAGATCTATTATTTTAGCTCGTAAGCCGCCTCACGCGCAAGCTTCATTATTCTTACAGCCCGTAAGTCGCCTCACGCGCAGGCTTTATTATTCATACAGCTCATAAGACGCCTCGCGCGCAAGCTGTTATTATTCTTTTAGCTCGTAAGACGCCTCGCGCGCAAGCTCTATTATTATAGCTCGTAAGCCACCTCACGCGCAAGCTTCATTATTCTTACAGCCCGTAAGTCGCCTCACGCTCAGGCTTTATTATTCATACAGCTCATAAGACGCCTCGCGCGCAAGCTGTTATTATTCTTTTAGCTCGTAAGACGCCTCGCGCGCAAGCTCTATTATTATAGCTCGTAAGCCGCCTCACGCGCAAGCTTCGTTATTCTTACAGCCCGTAAGTCGCCTCACGCGCAGGCTTTATTATTCATACAGCTCATAAGACGCCTCGCGCGCAAGCTGTTATTATTCTTTTAGCTCGTAAGACGCCTCGCGCGCAAGCTCTATTATTATAGCTCGTAAGCCGCCTCACGCGCAAGCTTCATTATTCTTACAGCCCGTAAGTCGCCTCACGCGCAGGCTTTATTATTCATACAGCTCATAAGACGCCTCGCGCGCAAGCTCTATTATTATAGCTCGTAAGCCGCCTCACGCGCAAGCTTCATTATTCTTACAGCCCGTAAGTCGCCTCACGCTCAGGCTTTATTATTCATACAGCTCATAAGACGCCTCGCGCGCAAGCTGTTATTATTCTTTTAGCTCGTAAGACGCCTCGCGCGCAAGCTCTATTATTATAGCTCGTAAGCCGCCTCACGCGCAAGCTTCATTATTCTTACAGCCCATAAGTCGCCTCACGCGCAGGCTTTATTATTCATACAGCTCATAAGACGCCTCGCGCGCAAGCTGTTATTATTCTTTTAGCTCGTAAGACGCCTCGCGCGCAAGCTCTATTATTATAGCTCGTAAGCCGCCTCACGCGCAAGCTTCATTATTCTTACAGCCCGTAAGTCGCCTCACGCGCTGGCTTTATTATTCATACGGCTCATAAGACGCCTCGCGCGCAAGCTCTATTATTATAGCTCGTAAGCCGCCTCACGCGCAAGCTTCATTATTCTTACAGCCCGTAAGTCGCCTCACGCGCAGGCTTTATTATTCATACAGCTCATAAGACGCCTCGCGCGCAAGCTGTTATTATTCTTTTAGCTCGTAAGACGCCTCGCGCGCAAGCTCTATTATTATAGCTCGTAAGCCGCCTCACGCGCAAGCTTCATTATTCTTACAGCCCGTAAGTCGCCTCACGCGCAGGCTTTATTATTCATACAGCTCATAAGACGCCTCGCGCGCAAGCTGTTATTATTCTTTTAGCTCGTAAGACGCCTCGCGCGCAAGCTCT
Source organism: Bidens hawaiensis (assembly GCF_021521415.1). Classification (NCBI taxonomy): domain Eukaryota; kingdom Viridiplantae; phylum Streptophyta; class Magnoliopsida; order Asterales; family Asteraceae; genus Bidens; species Bidens hawaiensis. The sequence goes on from NW_027491591.1 coordinate 446,914, forward strand.
ATTATTATAGCTCGTAAGCCGCCTCACGCGCAAGCTTCATTATTCTTACAGCCTGTAAGTCGCCTCACGCGCTGGCTTTATTATTCATACGGCTCATAAGACGCCTCGCGCGCAAGCTGTCATTATTCTTATAGCTCGTAAGTCGCCTCACGCGCCAGCTTCATTATTATTACAGCTCATAAGTCGCCTTGCGTTCAGGCTCCATTATTGTTATAGCTCATAAGTCGCCTTACGCGCAGGCTTTATTATTCTCATAGCTTGTAAGACGCCACGCGCGCAGGCTTTATTATTCATACAGCTCATAAGACGCCTCGCGCGCAAGCTGTCATTATTCTTATAGCTCGTAAGTCGCCTCACGCGCCAGCTTCATTATTATTACAGCTCATAAGTCGCCTTGCGCGCAAGCTCCTTTATTGTCATAGCCTGTAAGACGTCACGCGCGCAGGCTTTATTATTCTCATAGCTTGTAAGTCGCCTCGCGCGCAGGCTTTTATTACAACATGTCACCATCATGAAGAAAACCTCCCAAAACTCAAAAGACAATAAAGACAAGGCCAAAGAAAAGGGAAAAAACCGCCTCACACCTTATAAAGTCCAGCGCTCCACCTAGACGCTTGCGCGCCCAGGAGCAACGCTGGACTTGGGGGGCTTGTTGGGGTATGGTACTAAAACCCGGTTCTACGACCCTAAATCTATTATGTTTGGCTTATTTTATTACATGGACTAATATAATGTTATTGGGCTGAGGGGGTTTTGTGGAGGTAACCCTAACTGGGCTAGGCCCATTAGGGTATCATGATGGTGGCCATGAGGCTCTCTATATAAGGAGGTCTCCACCTCCTTATTAGGGGGTCATGCTCAATAAGAGCCACCACCACTTTTTGTGTCTGTAAACAAGAGATCTTAGGATTTCTTAGCAGTCACCTCCACACCTCCAAAAAGCCATCGCAGGTCTCAAGCAGCCGAAGAAGAAGATCAAGACGTGGTTCGTTCATCTCAAAATCCATGGAAACATCGTCATGGATCAGGTCAGATTTCATCTCGTGTTTCGACAATACATAAAAAAGTTTTGGCTCCCAAAAATTACGTGCCCCGGCCGAGGGTGCGACTCGCACACCCTTCGGGCCGGCCCTGATTTTCTTTTATCTTTATTTGCAAAGTTTTTTTTTTTTTTTTTTGGGGGGGGGGGGAGGTGTGGAGCACTTGGGATCAACACGTATGTATAGTACCACATCCGTCCCATTAAAAGTGTCTACATTTTCTTTTTTTATTTGTGCCATTACAAATGTTCACTTTCAAATTTATTAGTCAATATAAAAGTTTACCCTTAAACACACACAACTAATATTAATAAAAAATATTGATGACCCAATTTTCAAGGACATTATTGTCATTTGATAAGCAAAAAAAACAATAAGTTAATCTACCTTAAACTTTGTGTTTTTCAAAGTAATACATTTTGACGGGACAGAAGGAACACTAAAAAGAAAGATTTCAAGGGGGGTGGCCTGCCCACCCATGGATGATCATGAGTCGGCCCCTGTTTATTATTGAGGGTAATGATAGAAAATTAACTAGTAACGAATTGAAAATTGAATGTATAAACAGATAGACTACGGGTCACTCGAGATACATAATACATCACTTGATTAAACCGTAGGGTAGCCTAGCAAACATTTAGGATATAGAAATCACCACCTACACAGCTAAACTTGTAATTAGGTTCCAAAAGACACCACTCAGGGTAGGCAATAATTAACATTTTTTTTTCAACATAAACTCATCTGCCCTTCTTTCATTCATCCATGGATATTACAAGCAATAAAATAAACAAAGAGTAAAGTGTCATTTTTGTCCTCTTAGTTTGGTAAATAATACGAATTTAGTCCAAAAATTTATTTTTTTGCTTATGGACCCTCCACGTTTCCCAGTTCTTGCCAATTACGTCCAAATCACTAACCCCGTTAAATTTTATCGCTAAGTCAGGGGTAGACATGTCTTTTCATTCTTTCTTTATTATAATACTTATCTAAGTGAACTGCGGTTTTCGTCCCTCTGGTTTGTCCAAATCTGCAGTTTTAGTCTAGTAGTTTCAAATTTATAATTTTCTTCCCTACGGTTTTATTTCACTTGCAATTAAACCCGAATTTATATAACCTCGTTAAGTCTTGTCGTTAACCCATTTGCGTGCCCCTCATGTGACAATCAGTTTTGTCGTTTTTCTCCCTAAATAAACCTTAGTCCTAATTCGCAACCCCCATCATGTGAGGGGCTGGGATGTGTTTGGGGAAAAGAGAAAAAAGAAGAAACAAAATTGCCCATCACGTGAAGGGCACACTGATAAGTTTAACGACCAAACTTAACGAGATTTGGGAATTCAAGTTTAATTGCAAGTGAAATGAACCATAGGGAAAAAATTACAAATTTGAAACTACTGGACTAAAATTGCAAATTAGGACAAACCATAGGAACGAAAACCGCAGTTCACTTAGATAAGTATTATAATAAAGAAAGAGTGAAAAGACATGTCTACCCCTGACTTAGCGATAAAATTTAATGGAGTTAGTGATTTGGATGTAATTGACAGAAACTGGAAAACGTGGAGGATTCATATGCAAAAACTAAATTTTTTGGACTAAATTTGCATTACTGGCCAAACCACAAGAACAAAAATGACACTTTACTCTAAAACAAAAAAACAAAACAAAACGCCTACAACCCATATGATGAACTCAGGATAGTGAAACAACTACTTTGAAAGGAGTTCATGGGCTGTTGCTTAGTTGAACCAAGGCTGACCTTCCAGTTTTTACCAAGTGGGTTTAAATTGCCACCTCTAGTACTCATTCAATATTATTTGCATTGGCTTAAAATATCTTGATCAACCCATTGTTATGCTGCAGCCGTTTTGGAAAATTTGTTGAACTTCAGTTTGATAAATTCGGAAGAATATCTGGAGCCGCCATCCGGACATACCTTCTAGAAAGATCTCGTGTTTGCCAAGTATCTGATCCTGAACGCAATTATCACTGTTTTTATCTCCTTTGTGCAGCACCTCCAGAGGTAGTTAGTTATGTAACTAAAACTTTAGCTAATAACTTAAAGATTGTTAACTAACTGTTTTCATAACTTTCAAGGAAGTTAAGAAATATAAACTGGGAGATCCTAAGTCTTTTCACTATCTCAATCAATCAAATTGCTTCGAACTTGATGGTGTAAGTGATGCCCATGATTATCTTGCCACTTGTAGAGCCATGGATATTGTTGGAATTAGCAAAAAGGAACAGGTTTTTACATCTTCTAATGGAATTGTTAGTTATCTTTCTTCAAACTGAATCGTTAGTTATGTTTCTTTTGCGGTTTTCAGGATGCAATATTTAGAGTTGTGGCTTCAATTTTACATCTTGGTAACTCTACATTTTCCAAAGGGGAAGACGTTGATTCAGCAATTCTGAAAGATGAGAAATCCAAATTTCATCTGCAAACGACAGCCGAGCTACCAATGTGTGTTTCTTTCTGTTTATGTTTTTTTTTGGTGGATATACGTATGTGTGTTTATATGTTTGTATGTATAGGTGTGATCCTCATGCATTGGAAGACGCTTTATTGAAGCGTGTGATGGTGACTCTGGAAGAAGTTATCAAGAAAAGCCTTGACCCGGAGGGTGCAGCTCTCAGCAGGGATGGTTTGGCTAAGACCTTATATTCTCGTTTATTTGATTGGTAATTTCAACTGTTCATGTTTCACCGAATTAACCAACTTGTAACCGATTAAACCGAGATAACCGAACCGAACTCAAAACCGACAGTTCGTTTTCTGAATTTTGTGAAAACCGATTATTTCGGCTCGGTTTTTGTTATGCGGCTTATGCCTTTATCCATCACCGAAAATAACCGAACGCACCGATGAACCGAACAGATCTACATTACCGCACTGACCTTTTGGCTTGAAACAGGTCATATTTTAATATTAGCAAAATGGGATACGTTGGATTTCCCTGCAAACAATATTTTATTCATTTTAAATTCTAATAAATAGTCAGTACAGTATTTGTGAGTGTAAGAACAGTACTTTTACAATATACGAGTCACAATTTTTTTATACAATAATAACTAATATAGTAAAGTGGCAGTAAACCGTTTGAACTCCCCTTTTTAGCTTTATTTTTTATTTGACAAAGTTGAGAAAAAACACTACCTGAATTGGACCCATGCATAAGTTATTAGTGTCAAAATTGCCACCTTTAATGAATTTGCATAATATATGTTTCATATTTACAGGTTGGTGGATAAAATTAATGTGTCAATTGGGCAAGACCCAAATTCAAGTTCATTGATTGGTGTTCTTGACATATACGGCTTCGAGAGCTTTAAAACCAATAGGTATGTTTTATGCTTTGGAACTTATAGTTATTAATGTAATTGTTTCTACATTGACTTGATTTTCATTATTAAATTGTGCAGTTTTGAACAGTTTTATATTAATTTTACTAACGAGAAGCTGCAACAACATTTCAATCAGGTGTGACCTATGTTCTTTCCCAAATTGTTAATTTTCTATTTGTGATCGTGTATTGGTATTAATTTCCATATTATTTGTCCCCTTCAAACAGCATGTTTTCAGGATGCAGCAAGATGTATACAACAAAGAGGAAATTAACTGGAGCTACATAGAGTTTGTAGACAACAAAGACATTCTTGATCTCATCGAAAAGGTTCCTATTTTTACACACACACACACACATATATATATATATATATATATATATATATATATATATAGGGAAGGGTTATCCTAAAAACAAAGAGTTTCCTAGGAAGACTAGGAATAAATCATAGCCGTTGGATCATATCAATCAATGGTTGAGATCTAAAATTACAAAATACCGTCATAGTTTCCTACAATTACTCTTTCACCATTATAACCGACATAGTTTCCTATAATTGTTCTTTCACCATAGGTTTTAATGCTAAATGTCAAAATTCTATTGGTTCTTACCATTCATAGGAAACAACTTTTTTTTATTTGAACCCTTTTCTCTCTCTCTCTCTCTCTCTCTCTATATATATATATATATAGGGTAGGGTTAATGTAAAAAACAATATTTTTGTGAGAAGAATAAGAATAGATCTAGGCCCTTGGATCTATGATCTAGTGGTTGAGATTGGTAGTTTCTAAATAATTGTATCGTTTCCTATTTACATGGTATAGTGTCATATTTAGGTGGTTTGTTTTATTTTAAAGTTCTTCTCACACTTCTCACAAAACAATTGTTTTTTATTTGAACTCTTTTCTATATATATATATATATATATATATATATATGTAGGTTTAAGTTCAAGGAAGAAATGATATTATTGCAAGAAATGTGAGAAGTCCAAACAACCAATCGGATATTTCTTTTACTTTTTTTATTTAATTATATGAAGGGGTATAATAGGAAACATATCAATTTTGTTATTTTGGTAACTATCAATGATTTTTGGTAGTTTCAGTTTTACTAAATTATTATTTTATTTCTTTATTAATCTGTAAATAAAAAAAATTAAAATTATTTTGGATTCAATTAATCACGCTTCTTTTTATCATATATATATATATATATATATTATTTTGTTTTATAAATGATTAATCTTCCAACAAAATGTAGGGTTTCCATTATCAAACATTTTGATTCACAAGTAAATCGATTACTGAAGATGATGATTTGGGTTGAATATTCACATAATTCAATTGAATCTACATGTTGATTCACAACTAAAATGATCACGATGATACATCATTGAATAGTATTCCTACACATATTATATACAAAATAAATTTCAAACCATGCAAAATCATATACACTATCAACATTCAACAAAACATTATTTTTTGTCCTTTTTGACCATACCAAAACAATCAACTCAATCTTTGCATAATCTTTAAAATCATATATATTCAATATCCTCTTTCGAACCAAGAACCTTTAATATATCATCTCTTTTCATGTTTTTGCTTGCGAGTAAGATCTTCATCGGGTTTTCTTTTCTTGCTTTTTTTTACCTAAGCTCAATAGTTGTTAATCCTACTTCATTGAATTCTGTGCAAAACAACGACCCGAATTTCTTATCGATGCTCCGTATAAGTTTCAATAGTTGTTGATCCTAGTTAGTCGAGTCTTCTGCGAAACCATAATCAGAACTTTTTATATACAACTAAACATAATCTCGACTACCTACACAAATAATATAGTGAAGTTACACACTCCTACACAGAATATAAATTACCTACACTGTTACCCTGTAAACTTGCATATCCTACACATAATTAAGAAAGAATATCGGAACAATTGCATGTTAAAAATACTAGTAACTGTAAAAAAAATATACAACAAATTACATAAAGAAAGTATGAATAAAATGTAAATTTACCTACGCTGAACAAGCTATAAATACACACAGATTGATTTGTACATACACATAAAGATACGTACCTACATAGAAAAATCTATACATACACAGAAATATTTAATACAACTCTACAAACCAATTACTTGAGTTCGTATAAAAAAAGACAAACTTAGTTAACATGTATTGCATGCCAAAAAAACAATCTATGTACGCGAACTACACGTGGAAAAAATGATACATTCCAAACTTAACATACCGTTATAAAAAAATAAAACACAATAAAACATTCCACGTGGTACATTTACCCTGCACAAGCTATACACAATAAAACATAAATACCCTACACAATTATAAACAATGAGACATGGCTTTCTTCAAACTCAACTGAGGTGCGGCCACACACAACAAATATATTTTATAAAAAACACACTACATTTCATAATACTACATAACCTACACTTCAATACAGAGTTCTCCACTTCTTGCAATACATCAATACATACACATGAACTAAAACAAACATCAATAGCTACACAAGCATATTAAATACATAAACAAAACTAAATCCTCCACTGGATATTTAATACATGAAAAATTCAATCATCCACTGGATATTTAATACATGAATTTAGTGTAGGGATGGCGACTTTAGTTTATGAAGTAATTTACAATGTAGGAAACATGTGTGCAGTTTAGGAACCATCAATTACAGTGTAGGAGACAGTGTGCAATATACTTCACCAACCCATGATATTAACCTACAATTATTTTGTTTTGACCTACACAATAGTTAACATACATGAACAAAAATCCAGTAAATGACGACAATTCCAGTGACGGCAAACATAACCAATCGGATCCACACCCACTAGTTGAAACAAGTCAAAAACTACGCCTACCTACATCGGAGAATAGAATGACACAAATAATATATATAAACTGAATCTTACCGTCATGGCTGTAAAAACCTTGACCGATTGATGTCAAAAATATCATCAGCGACGATTATGCTTCCCAAACCCTAGCATTATGATTAATGAAGATAACCCCTTTTATAATTGTCCATGATGACGGATCTTCAATACAAGAATGATTTCAGAAATCGTTGATATATTTAGATGATTATGATTGTTCAATTTGATATGGTATCGTGGTTGAAGATGGAAGGTTTTTTTTCTGGAAAGGGAATTTGTGTTTGACCCCCGTGAAGTGTGGTGGATTTTAATGTGGCGCCACAACTAATATGCCACAACAAATACTAACCATTGATCATTCTTAATCGAGGGCTCTTGTTAACTTCTTTCATTTCTTGCAATAAATCTTCTCTCTTGAACCATCCCCTATATATGTATATGTATGTTTTTTATATCTGTATATACAGAAAGAGAGAGAGGAAGTAGGAGGTTCATTAGACAGGAAGAATGTTGGAAGCAAGATGAGTCCAACATATAGTTTCTTTCTAACTGAAAAACCTTAGATATTACGCGCTAAACTAATATTTGTGTTCTGTTTTCAGAAACCTGGTGGGATCATTTCTCTACTTGATGAAGCATGGTGAGCAACATTATGTTCATGCTATTATGCAAATTTGATGATATCTCTACATGCACCTGTGTGTGTTTATATTCATGTTCTATATGCATTTACTTTAGGTCTACACAATTTAGAGTACATATCATATCGTTAGCTCACAAGTGACTAATTCTTTTTCCAGTATGTTTCCCAAGTCAACTCCTGATACATTTGCACAGAAGCTGTATCAGACATTCAAAAGTAACAAACGTTTTATCAAACCAAAATTAGCGCGCTCGGATTTCATCATTTCTCATTATGCTGGAGAGGTAGTCCACAAATTTTAAGATCTCCTAGGAAAGAATTCTTATGATAAAAGTGAAAATGGGTTGGGTCCTTTTTAGATTTTGTAAATAATTAATGTATTAAGTATGATAAAAACTACTTTTGAACCGTTTAACCCATATGAAAATTTTTATTTCAATTACTTTTAATAGCGGTTTAACTTGTTATCAACAACACTGTAAAATGTTTAAACTTTAAAGCATATGTTTTGTGTCAATATTCAGGTTCACTATCAGTCTGATCAATTTCTAGACAAAAACAAAGATTATGTTGTTCCTGAACAACAAGATTTGTTGAGTGCTTCCAAGTGCTCTTTTGTATCAGGGCTTTTTCCGCCATTACGTGAGGATGCAACCAAATCATCAAAGTTCTCATCAATCGGTTCTCGCTTTAAAGTAAGTTTGCTGTTAAGTAATAAACTATGACTTATGAGGTAAAAAGTTCGCTTCTAAAAAAGATTAAAAAAGTGAAGTAGAAATAGAAGATAAAAGATAGAGGAAGGAACAAGCTTAGTATATAACCGTTTAACATCTTTAATGTGAGACTGGGGAATGGTAATGGTATTAGTTGACATCATAGTTGGCTACTTTAGTTGAATGACATGTGGAAGAATGGTATTGTTTTAATAGTATAGGTAGATTTTCAACCAGTTTCTTTATTAATCAATGCAGCTACAACTTCAACAATTGATGGATACTTTGAATTCCACACACCCACACTACATTAGATGTGTGAAGCCAAATAATCTTCTTAAACCTGCAGTTTTTGAGAATCTCAACATCCTTCATCAACTACGTTGTGGGGTGAGTTAAATAGTAAATAAATGATTTAAGCTTTAGTTTTACTTCTTGAACTCATATTCAAAATGGGTTTCTTGCACTTCATGCAGGGGGTTCTAGAAGCTATTCGTATCAGCTGTGCTGGATACCCAACCCACAAAAGTTTTATTGAATTTGTTCATCGGTTTGGTCTTCTTGTTCCAGAGGTTTTGCGTGCCAAGTAAGCCAAATACATCTATAAGAAATTTGCACAAATGGTTAGTTTGACCATATTGCAAGTTTGATCCCTAGATTTTAAAAATTGCAAACTTAGTCCATGCATTTGTGAGAGGGTTGCACGTTTAGTCCCCGCCGTTAATCCCACGTAGTTTTTAACGAAAACGTGATGCCATGTGCCATTCATGTGAGGGCAATTGTGTCTTTTTAAATTTAGAACCCTATTAAAATACTCTTCTAACTCCAAAATTCCTAGCGTAGACTTCATTACCTTCGTTGCACTAAACCTTCGATTTTGATCCGATCGAAGCTGATGAAATTGACGTTACGAATTCTTGTGTTTGAAAAAGTATTTTATCAGGGTTCACAATTACCCTCACATGACGTCACTTCTCCGTTAAATCTAAGAGCATCACTAGTTAATAAATGCCAAGAACCGCCCGCCGCTAGGTCCACGTCAACTCCATCCCTTCCTCTCATCACTTCTCCTTTCTCCTCTCTCCTCTACCTTCTCTTCTCCCTCACAAAACTGTTCGCCTCCCTGGATGGTTGTCTCTCTCTCTCTCTCTCATCTTCTCCATTCCCAGACGGTGCCAACAAGGCATCATTGGAGATGCTCTAACTGGGACTAACAATAGGGAATAACGTGCAACCATCTCAAAAAAATTTGAAGTAAGTCTGCAACTTTTAAAATCTGGGGACCATACATGCAATATGGACAAACTAGAGGGACCATCTGTGCAATTTTCTCCGCGTTTTAAATATATTCTAAAAAAGGTAGATTTTATCACAATCACTTATTTCAACAGTCACGATAAGGAGGATGCATGTAAACAGATTCTGAACGATGCTGGACTCCAGGGATATCAGGTAATAAAGTTATTGGTTTCTTACAAGCAAGTTGGCTTGTAAACGCTCTGTTTGTTTAACTCTAGTTGAACAAAGATTGAACACGAAATGAACAAACATAACTGAGTTAAAACCAATCAAAAGTAAATGTGAACAACAATGTACTGGGCTTAAAAACATATTAAAACTAGTCATCATCATCATCGTACTCAGTATATCCCACCAATAGCAATGCTATGGTAGGGTCTGAGGAGGGTAAGATTAATACTAGTTTATTAAAACTAGTACTAGTCTATATTGTAACGGGCCTTAAAAGTTAAATGTAAAAATTAATAAACGTAAACGAACGAACATAAAAAAACGAACGCTCACTAACATAAATGCATGAATGAGACACATGTTCATGTTCGTTTGTTTATCACACAAACTTAAACAAATTTTCTGCTGAGCGGTACACTGAATGCTCGGTTCGTTTACAAGCCTAAAACAAGATTTATAATGTTAATAACTGTGAATCTTTAACATTGGGTTGTTTTGCTTAATTCGTCCATAAATGTGTATTATGAGTTGGCAGATTGGAAAAACAAAAGTTTTTCTTCGAGCGGGTCACATGGCTGTATTAGATGCACGTAGAGCAGAAAGGCTTACTGTTGCAACCATTTATATTCAAAGAACAACTAGAAGTTACCTTCTTAGAAAGCGTTTTCTTGCTATGGCGAATCTTGCGCTTGCATTGCAAACTCTATGCAGAGGTTTGTCTTTTCAGTTAAATCATATATGAAACATTGACCTAAAAGTGGGTGATCCGGGTTGTTATTGATCTTTAAGGGTAAAATCGGTGAATTATATCAACTTGTTCAACTGGAATAGATGGAAAGTGACATGCAGTTTATTAATGCGTGCATCCTTTTAATATGCTTTGTTCAAAAATTTGGATGATTCTTTTAATAACTTAGTCTTCATGATCATATTCAATAGGGTTAATGTTGGATTATCCATCCAGCTTTCAACATGTTATCAAATACATCCCTAACTTTCTTTATAGTAGTTCACTACCTAAATTTTTCCTCTTATTCAAACATAATCTAAGTAGGTGGATTTCTTATAAGACACATAAAGTTTACTAACTAATTGATAAATTAGGCAAAAATATCCACCCCCTTTTATATGTGTGAATAAGACAATAGAAGTTTAGGGACTTAATCCAAGCACATGCTTGAAGTTAGTTATATATAAAGTTCAAGAAATGGACAAAAGATTGTTTGTGGGTGACCCGACTCAACAAGCATTCAAAAGCACATGTTTAACTTGAACCCGTTTGACCTATTTCTTACCTATCTTTCCCTCCTCTAATGTTATTATACACTATTTCCCCCCCTTTTTTTTTCATATTTGGGTGACCCAAGAGGCGCGCATCACATGATGCAGTGAAGAGATCGCATCACGTGCATCAAGTTTAATTGAACAAATCCAACCATCGGATGAGCAATGTGTTTAAGTTTTTGAACAGATTAAACCATCAATTGAACAAAACTGGCTCAAGATGATGAAATTATCTTATATTTCAGTGTTTAAAAGTTAACATGTTATCCAAAAATATAGCTTTTAGCTTCTTTTTTAAATAATGAACACCTCTCATGCGTGATGCGCGTGCTTTGTGCATCACACATCCGCTTTTGGGATCAAAATGCATTGGATCGCCACGTGACACTGAGATATATGATGGTATGTAGTGTATTTAGCTTCATTACCCTTCATATACACTTTTTGGATGATTTCTACTAGGAAAGCTTGCTGCTAAGATATATGATGATATGAAAAAGCGAAGCGTATCAACTAGGATCCAATCTAATTTTAGGCGATACACATTGAGGTCATCCTACATTAGACTCCAACATGCTGTCGTGCTCATCCAGACAGCTCTGAGAGCGATAGCGGCTCGTTCTGAACTTGGACGCAAAAGGCGACATAATGCAGCTATTAGATTAGAAGTCGGTACCTGACACACACACACTTCTTATAAATCTATATAGTTTCAATTTTTTTTCTCTAATACGAGTCAGATATTGTTGTAGGCCAAATGGCGTGCTCATAGAGAGTATAAACAGTATAAGAAACTCACAAAGGCAACGGTTGCCACTCAATGTGGATGGAGGGGGAGAGTTGCAAGGAGAGAGCTTCGTAGATTAAAGATGGTATGTTTCATTTAATGAAGGGTTGCCATTCAATGTGGTTAGGCCTGTAAACAAACCGAACGAACACAAATGGAGCATGTGTGTTTGTTTAATTTTAATTGAACAAACGATCAAATATGAACAATTAAACAAACGGGTTTTTTTTGTTGGTGTTCATTTGCTAAGAAACTGGGCGTGTTTGTATTTGTTTGTGTTCTTAAAGAACTTAAACAAACATACATGGACGTAAATGTACGAACGTAAACGAACATAAACGAATTTAAATGAACGAACTTTCATGAACATAGATGAAAGAACGGGACATGTGTTCATGGTCATTCTTTTAACTAATTGAACCAACTTTTTTGTTAATGTTTGTCCCTTTATTAAATAAAAGAACATAAACGAACTTCCAACCAAACGGCTCACTGACGCTCGGTTCATTTTCAGGCCTACTTGTAGTATTATGAAATAAATGAATATATTTATTCAAACAATGGCTGATGGCTCAGTGTTACTTATCTTTAAAGTAAATATATTCAGAACTGTTCTTAATTTAGTAATCTGATTCTGATCAACCCTTACATAAGATGTTGAAGACATTTAGAAACTCTAGTTTCTCATTATTGTTTTTTCTATTTCTCTCAATATAAAACTGATTCAGCATCAGTCATGACATCATTAGTTGCTTATCCTTAACATATGTAGGCTGCAAGGGATAATGGTGCACTCCAAGAAGCGAAGGAAAAGCTTGAAAAACAAGTGAAAGATCTCACACAGCGTTTAGATCAACAAACACGTCTAAAGGTAACACTACTCTGCTTTAAGGATAATCTTGAAGTGATAATGCTCATAACATGGGCTAAGTCACACAAGAAAGTAATTCTGTGTCATTTGTTCTCTTTCATTACATGGTCAAAAGATAAGTAGATACATCATTGTAATCATGTAATCTTTTCCTTAAAATACATGTTACTTAATCAACAGAATGAATTGGAAGAAGCATTGCATGCCAAGGAACATGAGGGTGCTACAAAGGGATCTGACGTGGAAAAGGTTGATAGTTTAACTGCAGAAGTGAAAAAATTGACGGTAATTTTGGTTTTATTTTTTTTTTACTTTAACTTTATCTTAATGTGAGAACTAGATACATAATGGGCTGGCCACTGGCCTAATAATGAATCAAAACATGTGACCTTTAAGTTACTGAGAAACACTTCTTGTCCAAAATATTAACTAATAATGTTTCAAATATCAATACATAAGCTATATTGTTATAAAATTTTCTGAATTTTTGTATAAAGCTCTTTAAGAGTTTGTATGTACTTATTGGCATGCAGGATTTATTAGACTCAGAGAGACAGCGAGCTGATGAATGTGAGAAGAAGTACTCTAAAGCCCAGGAAACAATTGAAGTTATGAGGTCAGAAGAAACTCATCTAAAGGTACATAAACTTCAAGACTGTAATTGCTTTTGTTTATTCCATCATAAATTTATAGCATATATGTATACTGTAGGTATAATATTTTTTTTTTGAAACAAGAATGAGATGTATGGAATGATGAAACCAAACAAGAAATATATTAAAATACTTGATAAGAAACGAAGTTCTAGCTGCATCACATCTTATCAACCGTTAATTATTTTCCGATGTTGTATACATCATTCTTAAGGGAAACTTTATGGTTATTATGATTGCATATAAGGTAGGGAATGGGGATCATATGCGAAAATCTGAATGGTGAATGATGATCTTCAATTCTTTTAGATTTTTAAATTCCTCATTTTGTATACATTACTGGCATGTAGGCTTTATTAGAATCAGAGAGACACCGAGCTGATCACTCTGAGAAGAAGTCTGCTGAAGTCCATGAAACAATGAAAACAAAGTTGGAACAAACGGAAAAACGGGTATGCCAAACTTTATAACTACAAATATGCAATTGCTTTTTGGGTCCACCATAAATTAATTAATGGGATATATGTTACGTATAAGTAAAATTTATTGCAAATAATCACACGATTTTTAATATCATGAAACTAACCTAGCAATATATCAAACCACATGAGAAGTGAGATGCAGTAAGTCATTTTGGTCCCATCAATAGGAACGTTTATCTCATGCTTATGTAATTACTGAAGGAAATGTAGACGTATTAAAGAATTGGGTCTGTGCTTATTGGATTCTTGAATGCAAACTTTTATCATCATGCAGGCCGAATTGAGTGACACATCTATTGTTAAGGAACGTGAGTTTGCAATAGATGCATCTATTGCAGCTTTGTCCATTGCAAAAGAAGCCATTATTTCTATGAAGGACACTGATAATATTAACAGTTTAACCCCAAAAGAAAACCTAAAGGTATGTTGATTAAATATAATTTTGTATTTCTTAGAAATTAGAGTAAACTATACAAACCACTAAAATGTGGTATAGAAGTGTCAATTTTGGCCCTTTTAGGTATATATGTCATGCTTGTGTAATTAAAAAGGAACTGTAGATGGATTAATGAATTGGGTCTGTGTTTAACCTTCTAATCTTATCTACAAATTTATTTTATCACGCAGGCTGAACTTAATGACGCATTCATTGTTAAGGAACGTGACTCCACACCGGAAGCATCTAATACAACTTTGTTTATCGCAAAAGATGCCATTGAATCTATGAAGGACACTGATAAAATTAACAGCTTAACCCCCAAAGAAGAGAAACAAAAGGTATATAGATTAAATAAAACTTTGTTCCTTCAAATATTATAGTAAACAACATCAAACCACTACTAAAATGGGGTATAGAAGTGTTGATTTTGGCTGTGTTACTTTTACATTTCATGTTTATGTAGTAATTAAAGGAAATATAGATGGATTAGAGAACTGGTTAAGTGTTTAATCTCAATACCCTGAAGTCCCAATATAAGTTTATTTTAACATGCAGACCGAATTGAATGACGTGTTTGTTAAGGAACGTGAGTCTTCAACAGAAGCATCTGATGCAACTTTGTCCATTGCAAAAGAAGCCATTGATTCGATGAAGGACAGCCCTGTTAATAACAGTTTGACCCCAAAAGAAGCTAATCAAAAGGTATGTAGACTAAATATAATTTTGTTGCTTAGAAAAAAAACGATTTAAACCACTAAAATGTGGTATAGAAAGTGTCATTTTGGCCCTTTGACTTTCATGTTTCATATGTACGTAATTGTTAAGGAAATGTAGATGGATTAAAGTAATGGGCTTGTGTTTCACCTGAGATTTTAGATATAAGTTTATTGTATCATGCAAATCTAACTGAATGACGTGTTTATTGTTAAGGAACGTGAGTCTGCAACAGAAGCATCTGATGCAACTTTGTCCATTGCAAAAGAAGCCATTGATTCGATGAAGGACAGCCCTGATAATAACAGTTTAACCCCAAAAGAAGCTAACCAAAAGGTATGTAGACTAAATATAATTTTGTTGCTTAGAAAAAAAAACGATTTAAACCACTAAAATGTGGTATAGAAAGTGTCATTTTGGCCCTTTGACTTTCATGTTTCATATGTATGTAATTGTTAAGGAAATGTAGATGGATTAAAGTAATGGGTTTGTGTTTAACCTGAGATCTTAGATATAAGTTTATTGTATCATGCAAATCTAATTGAATGACGTGTTTATTGTTAAGGAACGTGAGTCTGCAACAGAAGCATCTGATGCAACTTTGTCTATTGCAAAAGAAGCCATTGATTCGGTGAAGGACAGCCCTGATAATAACAGTTTAACCTCAAAAGAAGCTAACCAAAAGGTATGTAGTACAAATATAATTTTGTTCCTTAGAATAAAACTATTTGAACCACTAAAATGTGGTATAAAAGTGTCATTTTGGCCCTTTTACTTTCATGTTTCATATGTATGTAATTGTTAAAGGAAATGTAAATAGATTAAAG
Source organism: Bidens hawaiensis (assembly GCF_021521415.1). Classification (NCBI taxonomy): domain Eukaryota; kingdom Viridiplantae; phylum Streptophyta; class Magnoliopsida; order Asterales; family Asteraceae; genus Bidens; species Bidens hawaiensis. Next base: position 463,103 of record NW_027491591.1, read on the forward strand.
TAATAGGTTTGTGTTTAACTTGAGATCTTAGATATAAGTTTCGTGTATCATGCAAATCTAATTGAGTGACGTGTTTATTGTTAAGGAGCGTGTGTCTGCAACAGCAGCATCTGATGCAACTATGTCCGTTGCAAAAGAAGCCATTGTTTCTATGAAGGATACTGATAACATTAGCAGTTTAACCCCAAAAGAAGTGAACCATAAGGTATGTTCATTAGGTATAATTTTGTTATATTTTATAATTAGAGCAAACTGATTCAGACCACAAAAATGTGGCATAGGAGTGTGATTTTGGCTTTTTTACTTATAGATATTTATGCTTTTGTAATATTTAAAGGAAATGTAGATGGACTGTGTTACACAATCAGGATCGAATTGTGTAGTAATTTGGAAGATCAATGAATCTGATATATACGACGGGTCAAGGAATTGGAAGACAATATTTATAAACACAATATATTGATAAAAGATCATGACCACCCGACATTGTTTATCAGTAGTATTTTTACTAAGGAAATGACACAATTAACCAAGACACCTTTTCAAGTGGTGGTTAAATAACTACCCATAACTAATATTTTAACTACCGTATTAACCAACTTAATAATAAGACTAATGATAAAATAAAACATATGGTAGTAATGATATTTTATAGTCAAGATTATTATTTAATAGTTTAAATAATTGGGTGTGTTTAACCACATATTGTTAAAATATATTTTTTATTATGCTTGTGGAACTGAATGACACATTAATTGTTAAGGAGCACGAGTCTACAACTGAAGCATCCGATTCAGCTTTGTCCGTTGCAAAGGATGCCATTGTTTCTATGAAGGACGCTGATAATGCTAAAAGTTTAACGCCAAAAGAAGAGAACCAAAAGGTAATGTTGATTAAATGTCGATTTAGAGGAAACCGTCTGAAACCACTAAAGTGTGTTGTAGAAGTGTCAATTTTGACCTATTTACTTATATATTTCATGTTTATGCCATTATTAAAGAAAGGTTTATGTGTTAAAGAATTGGGTCTGCGTTTAGCCTCAAATTCTTAAAGATGGATGTATTTTATCATGCAGAACGAATTAAATGACACGTTTATTGTTAAGGAACATGAGTCTGAAACAAAAGCATCTGATCCAGCTTTGTCCATTGTGAAAGAAGCCATTGATTCTATGAAGGACGCTGATAATACTCCCAATTTAACCCCAAAAGAAGATAGCCATAAGGTAATGTTGATTAGTAAAAATTCTTTTCTTCTAAAACTTAGAGTAAATTGACTCAAACCACTAAACTGTGATCTAGAAGTGTCATTTTTGGCCCTTTTACTTCTGTATTTCTTGTTTGTGTAATTGTTAAAAGAAATGAAGATAGATTAAAGAACTGGGTCTCTGTTTAATATCAATAATCTTAATATAATTTTATTTTATCATGCAGATTGAATTGAATACAACCGTTGTTAAGGAACGTGAGTCTGCACCAGAAACATCTGATGAAACTTTGTCCATTGCAAAAGAGGCCATTAATTCTATGAAGGACACTGATAATGTTAACAATTTAACCCCAAAAGAAGAGAACCAAAAGGTATGTTGATTACGTATAATTTTGTTTTCCTTCAAAAGTTAGAGTTAACGGACTCAAACCACTAAAACGTGGAACAAAACTGTCATTTTGATCCAGTACTTTGACCTTTAAAAATGTAACCCATTATCACTTTTTTAACAAACATATAAATAAATTAAGTTTTTTATAATGAGAAATATAAAGCTTACTTTTCATGCATACTGAGTTGGACGAATTGCTTGTCCAGGAACATGAGTCTCCAATGGACGTATCTGACGTGGCAATGTCTGTATTGAATAAAAGCCCAGAAGTTACACATGTTAAGGTAAAATGCCCCACTTTTTATTTAATTCTAACTTTCTTAATATATTTTTTAGCTTTCACTTTTGGTCTTGTAACTATCTCACTCATTTGTATAAGTAGTTTAATGTGCCATGTAATAAATAATGGATATGTAGACACATGAAATAGATGAATGCATACCACTTGTCAGTCTGTTACTGCTAATATTTAAACAAACTTAAACAGACATTTTGTTTGTATAAGCAGAAATATAAAATTACCTTATCATGCAGACAGAAATGGAAGACGCGTAGCTCGCTGAGGAACGTGAGTCTGCAATGGAAGCATTTGATGAAGCTTTGTGAACTTGCAGTAATGTAAAATACTAAACTATATACTAAAACTATTTACAAGAAATAAATAAAAATAAAAATAAAATAAAATAAAAAGTTGGGCAATTTCAGTATCAGCAGGTGATGATCAAAAGAACTGCTGAGCATAAAATAAGTGGGCCCGAATTTAACCTCAAATTCTTGAATGCAAATTAGGCTGCTACCAAGTGGTGTGGAATGTCATTGTGATTGATTGGCAGAAAATGCAAAGACATTGTATTTACATATAAAAATATATATAATTAAATTATATTGCAGACTGAAGTGGAAGATGGGTTGCTTACTAAGGAATACGAGTATGGAGCTGAAGTATCTGATGAAAAGATTGACCGTTTGACTTATGAACTAGGAAATTGCAAGGTAATGTTGCTTTAATTAAATTCTTTTCATTCGACAACGTGGTTATCCGAATTGATTTACTTCAAGAAGATATAAGTTAACGTCTTTGTCCATATTTTGGTTAGTTAATAAAAATATTAAATTATATATATAACATTTTTCAAACCATGAATGGTAGTAACTTGACCAATTTCAATTTGCCAATTTTTAAGTTTCAATTTCAACCCTTTCTATAAATAATACACATCTTTAACACTTTCAATTTTTTTTAAGTGTTTGTTTCAACCATTATACTAGATATAGTCATATAGATACTTAACCCATTTAGTTTCTGAATAATGTTTCAGTTATCATTTAATTTTATTTTTCTTTAATAACTTTTCTTCATTAATATATTTAAATCTTTTGAACGTACAAATGCTTTTATTATTCTTTTTTCTCAACATTGAATGATATTGAAAACAGAGTTGTATTTAAAATAACATATTTTTTGGTATCAAAAACGATTTTCGCACGTGCCTTGATAGGTCAGAATGTCAGATTGTAGATATACATGTACAACATTCTTGTGGCATTGTGCGGGCAAACTCTAATGATATTTATTTTTTTTATTCAACGTTCAGATATAAATTTTATTGAAAATAGAGTTGCAGTCAAAATAAAGTATCTTTTGGTATGGTAAACAACTTTCGTAAGTGCTTTAATAGGTCAGATTGTTGACATACATGTACAACATTCCCACCACATCACGCTCAGAAACTCTTAGCTAATTAATAAATATGATAATATTGATTACATAAAATATCTTCCTATTTTGATCTTCAAATTGCTCATATCGCATACTTAATGGCATGCAGGTAGTATTAGAATCAGAGACACAACGAGCTGATGAATTTGAAAAGAAATTTTCTGAAGCGTTAGAAACAATCGAAAGTATGCGTTTAAAGTTAGAAGAAACACAAAGACGGGTACATCAACTTGAAGAAGCAGAAAGAAGGGTATTTCAACTTCAAGACTATGACTGGTTTATTCTAGCCCATTGTAAAATTGTGGCAAATATGTACATTGTAGAGATAATTTATTGCAAGTAAATACAAGTTAGATGCATACATATATCAAAGCACATGGTAAGTGACGTAAATAAACATGTGAATCAAATCTTGATTCTTAATTATAGCCTCAAATACCTGAATACATAGTGCTAATGTGGATTTTAATTGTGACTTGTCTGTAGAAAATATGAAAAATATTGTGTTTGTATAGTTAAAATTATAGTTATATTATTATGTAGAATGAATTGAATGAAGCAACGCTTGCCAAGAAACCCGAGCCTTCAAAGGACACTGGAGAGACTGCAAGATCAACTGCAGAGATGGATAATCTTAAGGTAATACATTTGTTAGTTTAATTAATACATTTATGTGAATTATTCATATTGTATATACTGGGTTGCAGGATTTATTAGAATCTAAGAGAAAACGAGCAGATGAATCTGAAAAGAAGTATGCTGAAGCATTGCAATCAATGGATATTATGCGCCGAAAGTTGGAAGAAGCTGACAGAAAGGTAAGCTCTCTTCATGATTTTGAAACAATGAATAGTATAATAATATATAGTTGCTACATAACGTTATTATATACCCCTACGAACTTGGAAAATATCATATATGCCCTTATAAAGTAGTTAAAATATTATATATACCCAATTTATTATAAACAGTTTAATAAATGACCATTTTACCCTTATTTTTATTAAACATTTGAAATTTCATATTCGTCCATTTTTAACTTCAATTTATTTTAATTACCCGTTTCTAAGTTATTTTTTCTTTTTAATTTTTACTCATAATGGTTTTCTCAAAATATTATATGTAACTTTTATTTACAGCATGCATACATGATATAGGAATGAAACAACTTCTGCTAAAAACAAACATTAAAAAGAACAGACGTAAGAAACAGTCTATATTCATAGTTTTCCATAGGTACCAAAAAATAGGTTTTAAACAAATATAATGGAAATAGGTAGAATGTTCATTAAGTAAAAATTCATTGAAGTTGGGTATATATATGAAAACTTTCAAGCTTTTAACGGTATATATGAGATTAATTCTATATTGTAAGTTTGATTATTATATTATACATTAATATACATAAGATTACCTTATCTTTCAAGGAACGCGAGTCTCCAACAGAAGCATTGTCTATTGAGAAAAAAGCCAAATCATCTGTTGAAGATATTAAAAAGATTCAAAGCTTAACTGCTGATCTGGAAAAGTTGAAGGTAATGTTAGTTACAATGATGTATTTAACTCCAATGGTCCTTTTCAAATTTCAACCATATTTCCAATGTTATATAGTTTCCATAACATTGATCTTATGTACTTATAATGCATGCAGGCTTTCGTGATTTCAGAGCGACAAAGAGCTGATGAATTTGAAAGAAAGTACAATCAAGCTCTAGAATCAACCGAACTTAAACGTAAAAGGTTGGCAGAAACCGAAAGAAAAGTCCTTCAACTTCAGGATGCCTTAGATAGGTAAGATTTATTCTCTGGTTAAGCTTGAGTTTGTTATTTGTTTTTATATTAGTATATAACATTATTGTCTGTATATTTAGGGGCATTAAATTTTTAGGGGTGTAAACGAGCTGAGTCAGTTGTGAGCTACTCGAGATCGGCTTGTTAAAAGCTCAAACCGAGCTGAGCTTTAACGAGCTCGAGCTGGCTTGCAACCTAAACTAGCTTTTATATATAATTTGTATTTAATATATTTATAAAAACATGTGATAAAAATAATTAAATAATATATATTATATGTAAAAATTGTAACTATAAATATATATCTAAGTAATTATTAAAGTTATATAAGTAAAATAATCGGATGATTAAAAAATAATAAACGAGCCGAGCTCAAGATTGACAAAAGTTAAACTTGGTAATCAGTAATTGTATTATTGTGTCAATCGATGATTACAATAGGAGATTATATAAGACATATATTTGCACTATAATCCCTCTAATATAAACATATATATAAAACAATCTTACTTGTCTAATATTCCCCCGCAAGCTAAGGCCGGGAAGCGAGTTGTAGCTTGGACCGTAACAGGAGAAATCGTTGTGAAGATAGTGGCTTGGTGAACACATCTGCAATCTATCGTCAGTGGAAATGAACTGCATTGTAAGTTCTCGTTGGGCAACCTTTTCTCGGACAAAGTGAAAGTCAACTTCGACATGCTTTGTACGCGCATGAAAAACAGGATTAGCTGACAGGTACGTAGCACCAAGATTATCACACCATAAAGTAGGAACAGACTTGACAGGAACACGAAGTTCACGAAGTAGTGTTTGAAGCCATGTGAGCTCAGCTACAGTATCAGCAAGGGCTTTGTATTCAGACTCAATTGAGGAACGAGAAACAGTCTTTTGTTTTCGTGCAGACCATGATACTAAGTTGGAGCCGAGATAGATCGCATATCCACCCGTGGATCGACGGTCGTCTGGGTACCCGACCCAGTCAGAATAGGAGAAACCAGTCAAGGAATGGTAGGCTGAATCTGTGTAGGCATGAAGGATTGTAGCCGACCTATGCATGAGGTGTAAACCGTACTCAGCGGTTCCCTGCAAGTAACGAAGAATTCGCTTGACTGCAGACCAATGGTTTTCAGTGGGAGAGTGCATAAATTGGCACACCTTGTTAACTGCAAAGGTAATGTCCGGACGTGTCAAAGTGACATACTGGAGGGCTCCCACAATCTGGCGATATCTAACAGGGTTGTTAAAAATGACACTATCATTCAGAGCTAGATGGGCATTAGGTGTCATAGGAGTTGTAACTGGTTTTGCAGTAGACAAGCCCGCACGTTGTAAAAGGTCAAGGATGTATTTTCTTTGTGAAAGAATCAGATCAGACCCTTTATGCACTACCTCAATACCAAGGAAATAAGACAGTTGGCCCATGTCTTGAACGGGAAAAGATTTGCTAAGACTATGTACCACTTCGTCAATAACCTGCGGGTTGTTTCCGGTCAAAATAATGTCATCGACATAGACCAACATGTACAAAAGTGTGCCTCTGTGAGAGTAAATAAACAACGAAGGATCCGTCTTGGACCCGTGAAAACCAAGAGAATGAAGAGCTGTAGACAGTCGATGGAACCAGGCTCTAGGGGCCTGCTTTAGCCCATATAGAGACTTGTGGAGCAGGCAAACATGGTTTGGTTTATTAGGATTAACGAACCCCGGTGGTTGCTGTATATAAACTGTCTCTTTGAGATCACCATGTAAGAAGGCATTTTTCACATCGAGTTGCCTGAAAGACCATTTCTGTGTAACAGCTAGTGACAAAACAACACGTATGGTAGTGGATTTGACAACTGGACTGAATGTCTCTTGATAATCAATGCCTGGTTAAAACCTTTAGCAACTAAGCGTGCCTTATATCGTTTTATTGCCCCATGTTGATCCCTTTTTAATTTGTATACCCACTTGCAAGCAACCACATTGGAATTCGGGACACGTGGTACTAATGTCCAGGTACCATTCCTCATCAGTGCTGAATACTCTTCAGCCATTGCATGACGCCACTGAGGGTCCCTGTTAGCAATAGTAAAGGTTGCGAGCTCGGTTTCGAGGGAAGAGTGTTGGGTATGGAATGAGGTAGCATTATAGGGTTTGGTTTGTGTTGGATTGGGACGTAAATTGGCTTGCCTGGTGCGAGTAGGCTGAGCACTAGTGGGCTGGTTATTGTATTGGTTAGACGGAAAAGATGGGTCAGGGGGCTGTGGTCCTGGTTTGGTCACTGTTAGCGGGAGGCTGGTTGATTTTTGTGACTTTGGAACGACGGTGATAAGTGTGGATAAGAGGTGGCTCGACCTGAGCTGTGGGTGTTGGAGTAGGAATAGGTGTTTGATCTTGAGAGTCGGCTGTAGTTGGTGAAGGTGTGTGAACCTGAGAAGGGATGGGATATGAGGAGATGTAGGGGTCAGGATTCGGATTGGAATATGTAGGTGTTGGAGGTTTATCAAATGGGAAAGATTGTTCATTGAATCGAACGTGACGGGCTATGTAAAGGCGATCAGTTTGTGGATCGAAACACCGGTAGCCGTGATGAGCAGTGCTATAACCAAGAAACACACAAGGTGTGGATCGGAAGTCCATTTTGTGTCGATTGTATGGACGAAGATGAGGGTAGCACTAGCATCCAAAAACCCGAAGAAAGGAGAAAACGGGTTTATGTTTAAACACATGTTCAAAGGGTGAAGTGTTGGAGTTTGTTCGAGATGGCATTCGATTAATAAGGTATACTGCGGTGTCAAAACCGTTGTGGAACATGGGATTGAGCGGGTAAAGTTAAACCGGTTTCAACCACATGACGGTGTCGTCGTTCAACGACGCCATTTTGTTCACTGGTATGTGGACATGAAAGACGATGGTGGATACCTAAAGAAGAGAAGAATGGAGAAAGGCTCCGAAATTCGCCTCCCCAGTCAGTTTGGACATATTTTAATTTGGTTTGAAATTGTCGTTCAACCATTGCAAGGAATCGTTTAAAAGTGGCATACACATCAGATTTTAGTTTCAAAGGAAAGATCCACATAAAACTAGAGTAATGATCAACACACAATAAAAAATAATTATGGCCATCAAAGGAAGTAACAGGAGCACGGCCCATACATCACAAAAAACTAAATCCAAAATGTGTGAACTTTTATAAATAGATGGTAATAAATGAAGTTTAGACGATTTCCCAACAGAACATGAATCACAAAAAGTACTAGAACATTTATTTTGCAAAGGTAAATGATATTTAGATAACATGAACTTCAAAAGCTCTGGATGTGGATGTCCAAGTCTTTGATGCCATGTGGTAGAAGAAGCACGAGCGGTAGAAAAAGCTACTTTGGAAATAGGTTGACTCTGAGGAAGACTAAAAGAATAGAGACCACCATTACTTGGACCCGTGAGGAGGGTAACGTGTGTAAACTTGTCCTTCACAGCAAAGAAAGAAGAGTGAAATTCAAAGTAGACATGATTATCAAGACAAAATTTTTGAACAGAAAGTAGGTTTTGTTTTATTTCAGGTACGTGAAGTATGTCTTTAAGGTTAAAGGTTTTGTTTGGTGAGTAAAATTTTTAGTGACCAATATTTAGTATGGGTAAACCCTTACCATTGCCAACGTGAAGATTGTCCTCACCATAGTAGGCGTCCGAGTTATCGAGGCTAGATAGATCTGGTGCAACATGGTGGCTAGAACCAGTATCTGGAAGCCATGACGTTGATGCTTGTGAGCGGTATTCTGTAAAGTTGGCCGAAGGTGATTGTCTCGTCCTCGTAGTTGTAGGATCACGGTTAGGACATTGAGACGGAATGTGACCAATCCCACACCTGTTACATGTGCCAAAAACAGTGTTTTGATTAGAAGCCCAAGTAAATTGATTACGGTTTCCTCCTCGTTGAGTTCTATTGTTGTAGTTTCCTCGTCCACGGCCACGATTATTCATTGAACTGTTAGTATAAAAGGCTTGGGCATTACTAGGTTGAACATGAAGACCAAGTTGTGACAGAAGCTGCTGAATAGCTTGAAATTGATCTGGTGAAGCCGTGGGCAAAGTGGGATTAGTGGCAGCAGAAGTGCGGCTGTTTGTGACAGCCGTGAATGCTTGATTCAGAGACATGTCGGCTGGTTTCTTGATCATATAATCATGGTCAGCGAGCAGCGCATGCAGTTCTATAAAGGCTATGGTAGATTGACGACCAAGAAGGGTTGACTTAAAACCGTTGTACTCTTCTCTAAGGCCTGAGAGAACTAACATGACCAGATCTTTCTCCTTCATGGGTTCACCAATGTTTGCAAGTGCATCAGAATATTCTTGAGCCCTGGTCAGATATGCGGAGGAGGTTTCATCAGGGTTCATCTCCAGTTTAAGAAGCTGGGTTTTTAGGGTATATTCTCTAGAAGCTGTATGAGGAGCATAAGCACGCTAAAGTGATAACCAAAGATCACGAGATGTATGCCCATGAACATGCTGGAACGACGCCTCAGAGATGGTAGATATAATTAACATTCGGACATGAGCATCATTCGAAACCCATGTTGAAAAATTAGGGTTGGGTTGAGACGTTGGTGGGGTTGTTTCTTTACCTGAGACTGTTGCAGTAGTTTGTATTGTTTCTGCTAGACACGGTATGGTTCCATCGACATAACCAAACAGGTTATTTGTAACCAGAAACGGTTGTATCATTGCCTTCCAGTAACCATAATTGGTTGGCGATAGAGTGAATCCAAACTTGTGAGAGTTGTGTGCTGTTTTGTCGGTTGTAGTGATTGCAACAAGAAGGGCCATTGTTTGGCTGAGTAGAAGCTTGCTGTATTGAAGAGAAGGAGGAAGGCAAAAAAATCGGTGTTTTAGGGTTTGGTGAGCGACGGCAGGAAGGAGGCTCTGATACCAAGTTAAACTTGGTAATCAGTAATTGTATTATTGTGTCAATCGATGATTACAATAGGAGATTATATAAGACATATATTTGCACTCTAATCCCTCTAATATAAACATATATATAAGACAATCTTAATTGTCTAATAACAAACAACTCACAAGCAGAGTTCAAGCTTTAGAAATGTAGCTTTAAACGAGCCGAGCTCGAACTTTAAAAAGGCAGCTCTAAATGAGCCTAGCTCGAGCCCTCTTGAATGTGTGATGTGGCGTTTAAACTAATGCGAGGTGTATCTAGTGTGGCTCAGGGTGACGTACTGCATGTCCGACCAATTTACAGAGCTAAAAGGTATATTACGCACTTCATCCAGCTGTTCAAGTGTAACTTCAAGTTTCATTACCAAAAACACCTATGGCGACACTACTTCTGCTTCTTCCACTGATATTACATCAAGTGATTCCGATGATAACAACTAATTCATTATATATATAGGTATTCATTTTCTAATGCTAGCTACTTACATTTCAAAATATACAACTTATTTAATAATCAGCCAGTTATTTCATTCTCAGGAAAACGATGTCATCATGCAATTTATCTATGTCCGAGCACCAAGAGGATCGAAAATAATAATCGGGTCACTTTGGGTAATCGAGGTCTGGGTAGGCTCAAATTTTCACTCCAATAAGTTTGTCTTTTGGGTTGCGATGTTTCTATTCCGAGCCTGACCTGAAACGTGAATCAGATTGTTAAAAATATCGACCACTAGTTTTAAATATGCTTCTTAGAATATATATGTAAGATTTATAGATATTTCAAATAATTCAAATAAGAATCAAGTAGTATTAGTAATAATAGTCATTTGTTATTTGGAATACAGTTAGAAGTATTTAATATTTAAATCTGCTCAAAGCATAATAAGAAAGGGTGGGAAAGTGAACAACTTTAAAGAAGGTTGAAGGACCGAATATGTAGAGCAGTAAATAAACCGAAAATTAAAGTAAACTGTTCAACGGAAAGTTTGTTTATCTAATAAAAGGACAAACATGATCAAGACTATTTGTTCATTTACTTTAGTAAACTTTCATTTACGGCCGATCATTTATGTTACATTTGTTATTTGTTATGTTTGTTCACTTATGTTCGTCCGTTTATGTTCATTATATTGTATTTAGATTTATTTGTTAGTTATTAATAATACTAATCTATCCATTGTGCATCAATCCATCTCTCTAATCATATTTCAGAACGAAGACTTGGGTAATCAATTCAATTTCCAAATGAAAAAGAACATGTTCATTATGGTTCATTTGTTTTCATTTATTTACGCCTGCTTGAAATAATTAGCGAGCGGGCATAAACGAACACATTCATTTTTGTAACAAATGAACTTGAAAAAAAATCGTCCGTTTAACTGTTTGTGTTTGTTAGGTTATTCGGCTAAGTTAAATAAACGAACAAACATAAACCATGTCCTTGTTAGTTTGGCTCATTTGCATGCCTATGAATATGTAAATAGAAAAAATCTTTCTAAACCATCACATAAACCATCGGTGCCTCACAGTTATTGGCCCATAAAAAAACTGGGCTCGACACGAATCGAACAGTAGGGTTGAAAAGCAGTTTGTAACACTGTACCTTGAGACAGATGAAACCCGTATCGGACTGGTTGAAACCATGACAAATTTCATCCTTTTTCTCCTTATATGCCGGTTTAATCTGAAACCGGTTTGAGCCAAAAACCCATTGTTGACCAGGTTTGACTCTACCCGGACCAGCTTGTGCCCCTGGCCCGATGTGTTACATGTGTACACCTAGACGTGCACAAATCGGGTATTTAAAAAACCCGGAACCGGGTAGGAACCGGTTCCGGGTATGGTCAACAAAAGTCAAACCAGGTTCGGTTCCGGAACCGGTTCCGGGTATAGTCGGGTATTTGACCGGGTTTTGACCAGTTCCGGGTCGGGTTTTGACCGGTTCCTCCGGGTTTTTTTCGGGTTTTTGACCGGTTCCTCCGGGTTTTTTCCACCGGTTCCGGGTCGGTTCCGGTTCCGGAACCGGCTCTAGAGGAGAAATCCTATACCCGGTCAGGAACCGGTTCCGGGTATGGGTTAGAACCGGTTTCGGGTCGGTTCCACCGGTTCGGTTCCGGAACCGGTTATTTTGTGCACGTCTATGTACACCTCTACTCACATGTAGTTAATAATAAAGAGCAATGGCCCATTTATGGGCCCATATGATCAAGTGAAAACACATCAAGAATACAAAAGTAACATCCTCAAAATAAAGGTTTGTTTGAAATTCTCGACTCAAAACCTTAGGAGCATGTTAACCATCTAGGAGGCTGTGTTACTCGTGTTGTTTAAGTTACACTTGACAGTCTATATTAAAATTAAAGTCACGTTCCACAAAGTTTATGTACGACATTTGTGCTTTAGTTTTTATGAAAATAAACCGGCTTTTTTTTTGCATGTAAGGGTGTTTATAGTTCGAATCATACTTGAAAAGCTGAACTATTAACCAAATGTTTATGAATTGGGTTTGCGTATGAACTTATTCTAATTGGTGCCAGGCATTTTCCCTCTCCCGCTCACTCTATGGTGACGACATGCCGTCGCTATAGATGGCAGGAAAAAAAAAAGAGACAACCCCACCTTATAGCAACGACATGTCGGCGCTACAGGTGGTCTATGTAGACGATATATGTCGTCACTATAGGGCTTGTATCAAGTAAGATTTCTTGTAGTAAGCACCCCTATTTTCACAATGCAACACTTGTTTACATTTAGTGTTCCGTATACATTTAGTGTTCTATATATATACAAAGACTCTGGACTTTAGAGCATCCATAATGAAAAACTTTTACCAACTACCACATCGGATTCTAACTTTTCTTCAAAAGTTATGACTTGTGAACTATATATATGATAAATGTGACAACATAGAGTGCTTAATTCTCAACTCACTAGAGGTATGGTAACAAAAGGGGATATCATGTGTGAGTAAAGAAGTCTTATTGTTTTTATGAGGTTTTGAGTGGAGTGATTGAAGTTTATACACTTGTGATCTTATTTGGTGTTGGAATAGAGTGAGTCATATTTCTCTACTAATCATTTTATTGAGTTCTTGTATGTGTTCATTTTTGCTATTTTGTGTAATTCTTTTTTTACCTCTTATATTAATGAATAAAGAAAACATTAATTGCTTCCTTGAGATAGTTGGGCATACAAATTAATAATTATTCCTTTGCACATTCTCTCTACTACGATATAATGTGTTAAAATTCTAAAATGTGTATATACCATTTAAACAATTTCACATAAATTATTACATCTTTCAAATGTATACAAATTATATGTGTATTTATACGTACAAACACCCCCCCCCCCCCCTCCACAACATCTATATTTAGCAGGCATCACGGTCAGTTTATCTTATCTTCATCATAAAGTCATTATAAAATAGACATATTATTCTAGCCTTTTCATCATCATATGTTAAGTTCATAAAACACTCCCCTCTCTCTCACACACACACAAAGGTACACTCGATCGATCACCACAAGTGTAGTACGTCATCGATCACTAGTGTAGAATGGATCACAAGTTCAAAAGCAAATGGGAAAACAACATCCTCTATGATAAAGATTATGGGTATGATCTAGTCTCATGGCGTCAAAGAAGCTTCATGTGTAACTTTTGCAAGAAAGAGTACAAGTCTGCTCAAGCTCTTGGTGGTCACATGAATGTTCACAGAAGAGATAGAGCCAGACTCAGACAGTCTTCACCCACTCCAGCTGATCAACACCCTAACTCTAACCCTAACCCTAACCCTAATATATCACAATCATCATCATCTTCATCATCTCTCATGTGCTTACCCTTAAAGACATTTCAGTCTTCACTTTTGTCACTTGATCTTTCATCTCCATCTTTAACCATGAACAATGAAAAGAAACAAAACATGTTCCCATTCGTACCGCAATATTCGCCATGGAACTTTCTTGGAGAGATGAAAACTAATACGAACATTGATCAAGAGTCTGTGGTGCAAGAAAATGAAACTAGAGTTTGGAAGAAAAGAGAGTGTTTTAGGGTGGAAATGGAGAAGGGTCTGCTTAAAGATGAGATGGGTTTGGATTTGGAGCTTCGACTCGGTCTATCTTGATCCGTTCTATAACATGATCGTTAAGCGTTTAATTATCGTGTTCGTCGTTTAAGTATTTGATAAGATTATTAATAATCTTCTAGGGTTTATGTTTTTAATTATTTTGTGTCTTGAACTATATGTGTATGTACTGTTAGATTGATCTAGATCCATTATCAGTTTGCTGGAGATTGAATCTAATGGAGGATATTAAATTTAAGTTTTAGTTTATTAAATGATGTTTTATCCGAATCAAGAATGATGAATCTCCATCATGATATGAATTTGCAAGCAACAGATGGTGGAAAATAATTATTATGTGGCCTTTGTTGAGCTATTTCAGAACCGGCATACTCATAGTTGTACGTACTTCAAATCACGAGCTTCATGTTATAATGAGAAAGTTTTACCTCATAATTAATTAAACAAGTTTAATTACATAGTTTCAAAAACTAATTTAAATTAGGTGAAGTTTAATTATAATAAATATTTGAAGCTGGTTTATAATAAATGCTTTTAGTATTGATGATCAAACAAATATTTCATAGAAACATCCAAACGATTTACAATGAAGTGGCAGGTAAGCGGGCAACAAGCTGCGCCGCAACCCCCTTTTGGATAGCAAACCCAATCCGACTAAAAACAAAGTTTTGATTCTTATGGGCTGATACGTTACTATACACAACTTTCTGAACCCTATTCAAAAGGTCCACGGCATCCGGAGCTAAGAAACCAAAAGTGTCAAAGGCGAAGGGGATAAACACGTGTTGATTCTCCAAACAAGCTCTCTCGTGTTTAGCAACCTTGCCCGATGCCGCCATCAATGCTGTCTGGCCTGCTATAAATCCAGTGTCCCTAATCCCAACAAGAGGGGACACTCCTGTGAGGTCGACACAAGCGTGTTTTCCCCCTACCCACCCAAAAACAAGTATATCGGCCGGTCGTAATGTAGATCTTCCTTCTTGAGGATCCGTAAGAAAGTTTATTATATACGAAAAATAATATAGAAATAAAGTTTATAAATTCGTAGCAATTATAATTAAACATGTAAAACAAGAAATTATAAGACA
Source organism: Bidens hawaiensis (assembly GCF_021521415.1). NCBI lineage: Eukaryota > Viridiplantae > Streptophyta > Magnoliopsida > Asterales > Asteraceae > Bidens > Bidens hawaiensis. The sequence goes on from NW_027491591.1 coordinate 478,330, forward strand.
TAATTTGAATTAATTAGCTAGACCAGTATCTATCATGTACGTTAATTCTATTACAGATGATAGTCGCTAATACTCGTCAATTAAATACAAGGAGGATATATAGCTGATACAGGATCTAATTAATTGTGGAATGAATTAATTGTTTATCAACTCATATGATACTTTTGACATGTTAATACATGAAATAAACTAACAAACATAGGGATCTTCTTAAGTGAATTAATTATGTGGTGATCGATCAAATGTCAACATATGGAATCGATGCTTCTTGATCGAGACACATGATACTGAGTGATCAAATCGCGTAATATAAAAACTATCACATTAGAATAGAAATTCATGTAAAATAAACTAGTGGGCGGAGCAACAATTAAGTTTTATCACTATCTGAAACTGGTATATATGTGAGTAATATTTTTATACAACTGGATTTAGCGATCGAAATCGATATCATCGCGACCTGTGCGTGTCCAACACTCATTTACGACCAGCGTTTTGTTCCATCGAGGGTGGGGATACAATATAACACAATCATTATTTGAAAAGAAAAAAAATGGTTGTGATATAGGGATAATAAAAAAAAAGTTTTAGACAGGCAATATATAATTTGAACAAGAATAGCTAAGGAACACATAGATCTAAAGAATCTATTTAGCTATCTTATCGTACTCCTAGGTTGTTTTATGACTATCAATTGTAGGAGTATATATGATCAAGTTGAATAAAAATTAGTAATAGCATGATAATATTTATTTTTTAGGCGATATATTGTTGGGATTCTAAAGACATATTGGGACATCAACACGAAACTTATAAAACAGATTCACACTTAAACTAACTAGACATAGAGGGAATACTCGAGTTAAAAAAATCATCCACTTAAAAAGCGCATAAATTGGGTTGTGTGTAAAATTACATGCCTTGAGTACTGTAAAAAAGCGTTTTGACGAACCAAATCATGTGGTAATGTTTACTGACGGTATGTCCCAACTCACGTTAGCCAAATTCCATCTCCATCATGGAGCCCCGATTTCGTAGTAAATAGTTTATCTCCAGATTTACAAGTTTTGATTTATCTCCTTATCCCTATGTAAACGTGACAATTTAAGTGTTTATATAGTCGCTTTCATAATTAGAAAAGTTAACTTTAGTTTTCTAAAGTTTGGTTCAGTTTTCTAAATTTAGATTTACCCTATAAAATAGAGTTTGATGTAATAGTTTATGCCTCCAATATTAAATTTTACCCAAAAGTATTTTTTATATATATTTATTATAGACGTTTACGAACATAAATAAGGCAACAGAGAGTGATAATAATTGATGCATAAACTCACTGCATTCATTTAAGATTACATATAGTAAAAACAAACAGCTTGAACCTAGAATCAAGCAACAACATGGCCCATGATTCCATGATCAAATAACTCCCAAAATATGGTACATGATCCCATTATGAAATTACTCAAAGAAAACACGTACTGATATACTTAAATGATGAAATTAAATTGCCATTAGATTAAAACTATCATAATGAATTTTGTGTTTGTACTTTGAAGTACATTTTTGCAATTGATGATCATATGAGCCAAATATTACTAAGTTACTTACAGATAGATCATCATTCATTGATGTTCATGATTATATATATGTTTGAAACCAATTCAGTGAAGTAAATATATAGTAAATGTCATAAAAGAAGTTCAAAAAGAAATATAAATATGAGTGGAATTTAGCATGCAAATTATACTAAATTAAATGCTCAAAGTCTGATGTGCAGTAGCATTGAGTCAATGGAAACACTAGAATAGGGGGGATAGAAAACATAAGTGTCTATGAATCAATTAATGTATTACTGAGATCAGATCTGATGCTATATCTTTTACATGGAAAAGAACAAGTAAGACACTCTCCGTGGTATGTATTTGAAGGCATATTTATGTCATACCCACATGCATGTCAAAAAATTACATAATACATATACCCCCCCCCCCCCCCCCCCACCACCCTTTCCCAAGTATACATATAAATTTTTTATTTTAGCAGCATTTAGAAGTACCCCCAAAGGCAACATTTCAATATCATGCAACATTTCAAATATGTCAGTGTTGGTCACTTGATATGTTAATGATGTAGGGTTTTCTCTTATATTAATTTGTGTACATGTTATCCAAGAATGATGAAATGCGAACAAAGGGTTTGAATATTGCAGAAAGAGATGAGATGGGGTGGGGCGGGGGGGGGGGGGGGTGATAGTTCCAACACATGGATGCACCGTTTGCTAGTTCCCAACGATTGTTATAGGGTTTTTGTCAGTCAGTTTCATGATGTCTTTTTCCTTATATGGTAACAAGACATTTTGTATCAGTTTCATCATGCATGCTTCTAACTCTCCTAATATGCTATATATGCTAAACCATCATTTGTTAGTTTTCTCTCTCTATATATGTATGTATGCATAGAGTGAGAGAGAGAGATAGGGTACCTTACCTAGGGGGTAGGGAGGTCCCTACAACAGGTGAAATCAAAGGTATGAAAGTGGGGGGGGGGGGGGGGGTTGGGAAGTAGAGATGATGGTGACAAATGTACATGTTTTAGCGTAAAGACAATTGAGAAGTATGGGATAAAGGGGTTTTATTGGTTAGATGTCACCACTCACCACCATCTCTATACCCTCTATACTTCACCCTTTTATTGGTTAGATGTCACCACTCACCACCATCTCTATACCCTCTATACTTCACCCTTGATTATTGGAAGCTATATTAATTAGATATACATCATTTTCATTTCATTAACTAGGAATTCATAAAAAGAAACTAAAGCTGGTATTCATGCAATCTTATGTATACATGCATACATATTATTTATGGAAGGGTAAATGAAAAGATACAAGAGACATTAAATCTACAAACACTATTGATACAATTGAACACTAGATTACTTTTTGAACGGCAACAAACATAGAATGACTAGGTACTCCGTACAGGGTGAGTCATAGGCAAAAGGCCACCGTCAGCTGGTCCAACCTAGTCGTACGGAGCCCTTAAGCGCCTCCTAGTTATCTACAGTTCCGGGGAAAACACACCCACCCGAGACGCTTAAGGGCTCCGTGTGACTGGGTTGGGTCAGTTCCGGGGAAAACCTATCCGCCGATACACTTAGGTTTATAATTAAAGAGACAAGTATAGCCTCCTACTTGACTCTTTTATAAACAAGGGCCTAGATATATAAAAGGAGTTTCAAACAATAATGGACAATAGTAGAACTTTAGGTGATTCTTGTGGTTTATAAAAGCAGGAGTTATTATTTAAACAATATTAAATGTTGATTATTATTTCACAGTTTTATCCTCTGTGCAAAATGAAAACTAGAGAGAAGTGATGGAAAACATAAATCAGATAAAAAGACACTCTTTGAACATAATTTGCAGCGAAACTTTGTAAATACAATTTTGGACAAATACGTAAAGTGCTTTCTCCTTAATTATCATAAATTGTCATCTTAATTTTGATAGGTAATTAACTACTTATCGAAACTTGATTACCTATCAAAATATGACGATTTGTGATAATTAAGTTAGCACAAATCCTAATCTTCTGCCTTGATTAATTACGTACGCCGGAGTATTGCTAATGGATGACCACCTATATGGTGCTCATCTTCATCGATAGATTTCTAACATATATCTGTCGGTCATAGTCATTTTGTTTTACGATGCGACGAAGGGTTTATAAAGGGTGTAAATATGAAGAAAATATAAAAGAGAAAAAGTATTGTTAATATAAAAAGTTAACTCGAAAATCTTCAAAACAAACACTTTCTTAGCTAGACCTTAGTCCATAACAGATTTATTTGTTTATAATGAACCAACAAATGATTAACTGAAAAGAACATTATTTTGTATAAATCATAACACTTAATTAATAACATAAAGGAAATTTAATTAAAAAAAAAAAGAAAGATGTCACCTTAAAAAGAGAGAATGTATAAAAAGAAATTAGTCAAGAGTAAGACAATAATGTTATGATACAACATGAAAAAGTTAAATACATGTTACTTATTTATCCTTGTATATCATCACATTCATTTGATCAGTATATTATAAATGCCGTTCATGTGCTTTTGGTAAAGTAGACTTTAAATCCAGAAAAAGTTTCAAAAGTGATCGATGACGTTGGGTCCCAAATTAAAATGTTTGAAATGATCATCAAAATCCCTTTTCAACCTCTATCATGATCGGGAACTTTTGACAGAGCTTACAACTGAAGATGTTAACTGTATAGAGGTGTTTGAAATAATTAGTAGATGTATGTGGCTTCCATTCTAAGTTATATAAAAGACCAGTCCATACATAAATATGTATTAAATACATAGCTATTTTTTTTAAACTACATTACACACTTTTTAGCTCTACTTTTAACTTCCACCATTTGATGATAGCATGGGACTTGAACCCTCATCATTTAAAATTATAAAGTCTAATGTACACTTCTATCGCTAAATCAAAACCTTTAATTTGATAAATACATAGCTATTTAGCTATATTTTGGTGATTGTTTTACAATCTTATTTAAAGCAACTTGTTTTTCTAAATTTAAATTTAACTCTCCAGTCTCCACTACTAAAAACTAGTATTACTAATGGAATTTTAAATGCAAATTTAACAAAAAAAAAAGTAGAAAGCAATGGTGGCAAAAATGCAAAAACTAAAGCACTATTCTTGTGCAAACTTGGGTTAGCCTCGGTTTCAACATATGTCTTGTGACATAACTAGGGAATTCAACTCTACATAATTTTAACACGAGAGAATATATTAGTTTGCGTATAAAAATTAATTCTGACAGCATAACGATTACAAAATAAACATTTCATTGATATGTAATAAATAACTAGCTTTACAAATACGTTGTCATTCATAATGTCAACCAATATATCTATTTAATTATCCTAACTTATCACGAGATGATCAAGTCGTATCAGTACTCCAAGATCCATATAAATTGAAAGCCTTGCTGCCACTTTACCCGACTTTGAAGCAGCGAATTTGCTCTCATATAAATGTTACAAAAGGCGACACGATAAATTAGTGCAAGGACAAATTTACAATGTACATTACAAGTACTCAAAACCACCATGTAACTTGTTAATTTTGAGTTTCGAATACGTACGTTAGTCGCAAAAATAATGATCAGCCAAAATCGATTCATCTTTGCTTTCTGTGTCATTTATGTAGATGTTCAATGGTTTTTTTACTTTTGTTGATTTGAACAAATCCTTCTACATCTGTATTATCATCATTGCTGACTTCATCAACATATTGTACTATTGGTTTTGTCTTGACAACTCGTCAATGTTTTAAAGTATTTGTCTTTGAAGGACACGTTGTGTAACACACTTGTTCTACTTGTGTGCGAGTCCTAAGTTTCAAACTTAGGACCCCTTATGCTACTATGATAGTATAATGATATTAGCTACTTGAATAAATATCTAATATTTGTGGTATATATGTGTAAATATTTATATTAAACTTTTAGTTTAATATGGTAACAATAACTATATATTTTTATACTTTTATGATTTTTTTACTATTACGATGAAGCTATTTATAATATGTGTTTTTTTATGTTTTTTAATTATTAATTTTTTTTATCACGTCGTAGGATTCAACCAGTTTGATTAGTGAACTGGTAGGCAAATTTAGTGGTCGGTCCAGTTTTAAAACATTGCTATAAATGAAATGTGTATTGGTTTTTATTAATCATAACTATTATCTTTTGGCCGTTGTCGGTCCCAACTAACGAATTGGCCGATAACGATCCCACTTTTTATCATATTTGTTCCCAACGGTTCACGACTAACAGATGCTAATGCCGTTAGTTGTAAGTTGCAAGAAAAACGCTTTTGGTAATCACATTTTTTTCCAGTTGATTCAACATTTTCGTCCTAAACATCTTTATAACCTTAGATAAGCCTTTAGGTACCTTTTTTCTAGTAAAAGCGCTAATTATTGAGGTCGATGAAACCCTAGAACCATCGTCGGAAATGGTTGGTGCTGCTCACATGGTGGTGGTTCCGGTGGTGAGTCGGTGGTTGGTGATGGTGGTGTTCAGGTGGTGTTTCCCGGCAAAAAACTTGAATTTTTCGGCCAAAAGCGTTTTCTAGTAACCTGTAACTAACAATATTAGAGTTTTGTTAGTCACATGACTCACATATCGTTGGGAACAAATATGATAAAAGGTAAAACTGTTATTAACCAATTCATAGTTATGACCAATAATGATCAAAAGATGTTAGCTAAGATTAATAAAAACCTAAATAAAACTACAAGGTAACCTAAATAAAACTACAACCTTGTATTGTATCAAATTCAATGTTTTCTGATTTGTGTGAAAGGGTTTAATAAAAGAAAAACAGAAGGTTCTTCTCACTCTTCAAACGTGTTCATCAAACATGAAACATCACTATTTTCTTCTAACAAGCACCGAGTTAACACGCTTCTAATGTTTTTATTAACCGGTTAAGAAAATAGTATTAGCAGTTCACTTTTAAAATGACTATAATATAAATTATAAAGCGTCGTAAATCGGAAAGCATCAGTGGTCTAGTGGTAGAATAGTACCCTGCCACGGTACAGACCCGGTTCGATTCCCGGCTGGTGCATATTTATTTTTCAATTTCTATCATTGAATTTTTTTTATTTTTAATCAATTTCAGGTTGTCAAAAAGCCCAATCAATCATCCATAACAGAACCAGAAAAAACAGTTTGAACATATATATTCTTCAAACCAGACACACAAATCTCCATTTCAACAAGACTTTCTTTTTTTTACATAAACGTCCACACAAAAGACCATACACTGCAGATCGTCCAACATTTCACTAGACCAGGTGGACCCCACTCCAAGGGGTTACGGTTTCGAGTTCAAAAGGAACCCGAATCACCGAGTGAGATAATATATGACCTGGAACCCGACAACAAACGAAGCCACAAGAGTAAACATTCTTCGGCTTGACTTAGTCTCAAAAACCTGAAGAAAATACATACAAAACAATTGCTTATAATGGGTTATTTGGGATAATGTTTTAGCATGTAAAATGTCATAGATCATTTTATTCAAAAGAGTGGTTTGTTGCTAAGGCATGTAAATTTGTAACCATGTTTGACGTGCTGATTATTTATCAAGAATAAAAAATTTACGAATAATAGTTTTTGATTCAGCACAAACTAGTGTTGGCACTCGTGTTGAGTTGACGAGTTTCAATCACATCAACCATAACTTCCTAATCGTGTAACACAAATACGACCCGTTAAATCAAACAGGTTGGCAGGTTAATATAAACGGGGTTGTATGGCTGTAATCAAGTTGTAAGCGTGCTAAATGGGTTGTTGGGTGGTAATTAATTAGTTAACAGGTCACCATAGATGGGTTAAGCATGTCAACCCCAACACGATCCGTTTAATTAAACAGGTCAAATCAAATACTACCTGTTATTAAACGTGTTACAACTAAATTTTAAAAGAGAAAAATTACCGTTTTGAATTTATCCATAGTTCTAGATAGCATGCCTCGTGACGAATCCATATCATTCCCCTAATAAGGAAAACAAAGATTGACATTAATCAGTCAAGATATTTTAATATTACAGAAAAAGATTTTTTTTAAAATTACGAGATTACCATTCTATCCAACATACGATTATGACCCTCAACTTCTTCATGGATGTCACCTGTCAACTGTTGAAATAAACCAGCTTAGTTTTACTTCAAATAAATGCTAGACATGATATTAATTTAGGGTTGTAAAACGTTCATAGAACAGTTTTTCGTGAATTGAACGGTGGGAAGTCAATTATGTTTGTTCGTTTAACAAAAGAAGGAACATGAACAAAAAATCTCGTTCGATTGTGTTCGCTTATGTTCATTAATGTTTGAAAATGTTCTTTCAGTCATTGAAGCTTTTTTACATTCTTTTATTTTTTTTAGTTTATTATCCAAACATTTGAATGTTATCTACTTTTAAATTTTTATTAGTTTATCACCATAATTTCTATACTAATTTATTTTTATTATATATTATTATTATCATTATTAATTTATTATGTCAAAACTAATTTTAGATAATAATGTCAAGCAATTAAATTTATATTTACTTTGAGTAATTATGTCTAATACTCGAGTTTAAGTATTTGTTCGTTTATTGGTTTGTGTTCGTCTATGAAATTAACGAACGAACACGAACAAAATCATTTCCTTAATGAACGAACACGAACAAAATCATTTCCTTAATGAACGAACACGAACAAGAAGTTCTGTCCGGTTCTGTGTCGGCGACCCGTCCGTTTGTCCAATAAATGCTTAAGGAACATTAACAAGGTCGCGCTCGGTTCGGTTCGTTTACAGCCTTGGATGTTATCAAGTTCAAAACATGATCAAAATGACACTATAATGATACTAATCACAAGGTCAGAACTTGCATACCCTTTTCAGCAAAAGAACTCTATCTTGAAGCCGTGTTCATCAATTTCATGAGAAGAGTATGAAGAAGTGGCCCTTATACCACCATCTTCAATTTCATCAAACAGAGCAGATCTGGTTCCACGAACATCCCTGATGCATATACATTTAATCAAGATTTATTAAATAAAAAAACATAACTAATAATTTAATAGAGTATGCAAAACATTAACTTCTTATCATAGTTAATTTAATAATAGAACATCATATCACAGGAAGCGGTCCGTGACACGCGTCACCTTTTCATGTTTGCAAATTGCAATCAGTTAAGAGATGTTACAAACACATAATAATTATTTTACTATATTTTCAATCGCCTGACGTATATTTAATCAAAATTTATCTTGAAAAAAGAAGGCATAAGCAACAGAGTATGCAAAACAAGAACTCCTTATCATGTTAATAATATTAGAGTAAGCGGTGCGTGACACGCGTCACTTTTTCATGTTTGCAAATTGCAATCAGTCATGAGCTGTTACAAACACATATATCCTATTTTGCTATATTTTCAATCGGCTGACGTACATTTATTCAAAATTTATTTAAATAAAAAAAGAAAGACAAGCAATAGAGTATGCAAAACAAGAACTCCTTATCATGTTAATAGAATATCATATTACAGTAAGCGGTCTGTGACACGCGTCACATTTTCATGTTTGCAAATTGCAATCAGCTATAGCTTGTTACAAATGTATAAAGCCTAATTTGCAATAATTTCAATCTAAACCAGCAATCATAACAGTAATTGAAAGTCTATTGATGATTGAATTTATCTAGGGCTTGGATTTAGGTTATAACAGTTCAATGCCAGATCATCTTCAATAGGAATAAGCGTTTTTTACCGTATACCGGTACCGAATGGTTGTAAAAATCCGCATAGCACCGATGAATCGCTAGTCGGTAACCCACCGACTAGTCACGGGTTAATTGCTATTTGGTCAAAATCGATCAAAATTGAAAACTTATACAAATTCCAACCCAATTAATCACTGGTCCCTACCCCACCGCTCGAGTAGAGCCTAGTGATTTTAACAACACTGCCAGTATCGGTACTCAGTTTTCCTGTTAACAATACCGATCCTCACCGAGTACTCAGTATACGGTTTCAGTCGTTTTCCTAATCCGATCTCATCACTAACTACTGAAAGCAATCTGAACATAATCGGCAACACGCTCGATGGTCGGTTACACAAGAATCAAACATTCAATTAAAGCAAAGACTCACTCAGATAATCAAGATCTAGAAATGAAAACCCCCCTAGTAGCAAGCAAATCACACATATTTAAAAGTGAATAAAGATGAATTAATTAACCTTCGAGTATTCATAATAGCCCTGGTGAATAAAACCCAAGATTACAATTCTGCAAAAAAATAAATAAATAACAACAACACAATCAGTAGTAACTTTAATAATAATTCATATTCATTAGGGAAGAAAAATTAACAATTGAACTAAAATTATTATTATAATTGATTGAATAAGAAAAGGCGAAAGAAATATAGATCTCCGGCAACATTCGCCGGAGCCGGTGGTGGGAATTGAATAATAATAATAATAATTAATTAATTGGAAAAGAAAGAAAGAGTGATCGGGTGGTTTACCTGGTGGGGAATACTGGATATGAATAATGTCCAGCGTTATGTTGTGAGAATCAATATTAAATAACATTTTGGGACTTATATTATTATTAAAGTTTTTTTATTTTTATTTTTTTTTAGAAATTTTTAGAAAGGGTATATATGTTACATTTAGTTATTTTATTATTATAGAACCCGTATAACACAAGAGGTGCTAAAAAGAACTACAATTAAGCAAAATGTAATACTTCGTAAATGATAAAAAAAAGTTTAAAAAAATAGTACTTATCAAATTAAATGGCTTTATAAGTTCATATGATATTTTATAATGGAATAATCGTACGAATACGTGGTGTATTCTCACGCAATATCTTCGGAATCACGAAAAAATGTATTTAGTGATTTTAAAAGTTGTAATTATTTTTTTAATGGAATAAAGAATTATAACAAAAGATGATAATATGTTTAGTTATGAATGACATAAAAAATAACATCATATATAAAATTATCATGAATAAAACACACTTTTGTATTGCATATGCGACACAGATGGATGAAAATTCCTTGGATCCATTGAGGTTAAACAAACACGTGAGGAAAAAAATTGATTCTAATTCATAATATCTTCTTTTCTTTATCATATTAAACCTATAAATATCGCTAACTGAATTTTACCACATCCATCTTATACACTCAAAATTGTATATAAATTGATTGAATAAAAAAATAGATAAATCTGATTTCATTAAAGATAATAATAAATATTTTGATTATATTGACATAAATATGCATATATTTTAATCCATATAATTTAGGTAATTAGTTATTTTATTAAAGGATGAATATACGTTTTGATACACTGACATAAATACTTTTTCAATAAAAGTATATAACAATTTGAGCAGGAATTTTATGCTATGAATGAATTTTCAAGTGACATGTGTCCCTAGTTATTTTATTTTATTATAATAGGTAGATATTGGTGTGTTATAGGGTTGAATTGTTCGTTACAAACATGGAAATGTGTTTAATTCGTTTTAAAAATATTAGGTTTTATTTGTTTACGTTTAGAATCGTGGAGTCGAAGATGGTAGTTTTAACTTATTTACTTATTTATCTAAACATGTGGAACGGTTGTAAACATGTTAATTGGGGTGATGGTTGTAAAAGAATGGTTAAGTGGGTCACAAATGGGTTAATGTGGTTGTTCAGTGAAACAAATTGGCGAGTTAACAAGTTTACTTAAACGGGTAAATGTTTTATTATAAACATGACCCTTTTGTTTTTCTAGCTCAACTCCAACATGATCCGTTTAAAAATGGGCTAGATGGTAATATGGATATATTGTCATCATTTACATTTATTCTTCTTAGCTACAAGTTTAAGTTAATATGCAAAATTGTTGTTGTTGTGGGGTGTGGGGGGGGGGGGGGGGGATCGACTGAAGGTTTCAAGAGTAGCTAATTATTCGGGATGTAAAGTTGGCTCCTTGTCGTTCACCTATTTGGGTATCCCAGTGGAGGAAAATATGTGCCCCGAACCTCGTTTTCCGTGCCCGTTACCTCGATATACGTGCCACTACCCTACATCCCGAACAAGAAGGAGGTACTGGCCGACGACCCGGTGATTTTCTCGAAGTACGTGCCAAAGGTGTTGACGTCTCGAAAAGTGTGCCAAGTGTAAGAAGGTGTTGATCAAGTAGAAGTTGATAAGCAAGCGACGTCGAAGTGCTGCCCAAGTGTCTAGGGTAATTTCCAAGCCAAGCAAGGTAGGCATAATGCCTGACCAAAATAATAGTAAAATATTGAAAGGGTTTAATACCCTAAGTCAATATTATTCTCGACTAACGAAAGAAATATATAACAAAGAAAAGAAAGAAAAGAAAGATAAAATATATATATAAATATATATAAAGATAAGATTATTCTTTGTTATAGAAATATATTATTTAAGTATTATGAATATACTTAAATAATAAAAGAAATACGTTTCTTGAAGAAGAAGAAACGTCGGGTTTTCAATATAAACTAAAGGTTTTAAAGTAAATAAAAATGAACTAAAGGTTCATCGAGATGATAAGACTAAAGTTCTTAAGCCGGATCGTGTATCCGACTAATGAATGTTATACTCGTACTATAGGTGCGAGATAGCAAAGGAAGAACTAACGGACGGTGTTGGAAGCCGATCCCATTGAAAGGTGAATACGCCTTTCTTTTACAAACTTGATTTCAAACAAACAAACGTGTTATGTGTAAAACTTTACATGAGGCTATGTGTCTCTAAAAACATTATAAATAAGAGTATAAGCCAGCCCTCAGGCTATGGTATACGTTTGTCTGGATCCTTACATATGTGGAACCCGGTGGGCACATCGCACCACGCTTGGTCACGACCTCCAGCCACGATGGGCCGGACCTAAGTTACGTCCGAGAGGGGAATGGCCATGTGTATATTTATGGTACCTAAGTTATGTCATAAACGCTGCGGTGTTTCACTGAGGTGACCTAGTGCAGAGACTCGAGTTTATGATGAGTGTTTAACTTGATTGTTCGTAAGCCAAGATGGGCCGAGGCTTATGTAGTCTCGAGGGGTAATTAAGTAAAGTAAATGTTTTTGCGTCAGCATATTCACCAGCATACGTTGCTGACGTATTTTATTTAACATTTTGCAGGTAATCAGGATTAGAGCTTGAAAGGACGAAGAAGCTCAAGTATCCGATGGCTCGGATAACTTTTATGTAAATATTAAAACGTGGTGGTTTGTAAAACGTATAAACAAGTAAAACCAAACGAGACTTGCGTCTCGTATTTTGTATTGTAATATTTACAATATCGATTCTTTGTTTTTATAAAGTCTTCCGCTTAAACCCGCAACTCTGATTTATTTACGAACACGATACCAACTGTGGGTCACACTCCTAGGCCTAGATTGGGGGTGTGACAGGTTGGTATCAGAGCCATCGATCTTAGCGAATTGGGTATCATAAAACAATACCCAAGCTTCGATTCAAGCATAGGAAATAATTATTTGTTTATTTGAATAGGGATAAGATTGGTTGGTAACCCTTTCTTTCCCTCTCTACATTATAAACCACCCAAAAAGATGTCGTATGAAGAATTAATGAAGTATTATGATAATGAAGCAAGAAGAGCAAGAAAGTATTATAATTTCCCCAAGGACATCATGAGCAAGGATTACTTTGAGTCATTTTTCAACTCCAACGAAGGACCTAGCCAACATCCTAACATGGAACCAAGTCCTATCTATCATTTGGATAATATACCACATGAAGTGTACCAACCGCCGAGACACTCGAGTTATCATTCCACAAGTCTACCTATGTATCAACCATCGGAGGTACCGACATATTATCCTTCCGAAATTCCGACTTATCAACCCATGGAGACTCCACCCCATTACTCAGATCCAATATATGTGCCACCAAATCCACACCCGTCATATTATTTCCTCGCAAACTTTCCAATCAAGGAGGAACCTAAATCTCCATCTTCGGAATGGATGAAATGTCACTCCGACCAAAGGAGGTGGCATACTGCCAATTCTCAAGGGCAATCCCACAAGCCCAAGATGAGGGTGATTATGCCATACGAAAAGATTCACATGCCGGCAATGACGGAAGAAGAACTGGAGGAAGAACCAGAAGAGGAAACTGACCCAGAAATGACCGAAGAAGAACCTATGGAAGAAACCGACCCCGAGGAAGAGTACCCGGACAACCCGAATGAAATGAACACACCGGAGGAAGAACAAACACCAAGTTATGGGTCCGTGGATCCGTACATGAAATTTCTTCAAGAACTTAAGGGTAAAGCATCATCAAGTATCCCACCTTATCAAGGCAAGATTCCATCCATTGAAGAACAGGCCAATGAAATCCATGAACAGAATGAAGCAGCTAATGCATTCTTCAATTATCCTTCCGACGAGACTGCATCACCATACCCAGATCCCAAAAACCACTACGACATTGTGATAATGGGTTACCGCGACCCACCACCAAGATATGGGTATCCTACTGACATACCGCAGTCCCAGGAAGAGCATTTGGATCGAGCCCTACAAGAGACTGATGAGTTGAGGAAGAAAATTCATGTTGATGGAAAGAAGAAAAATAAGATGGGAAATAAACTACTTCGCAAATACATCAAACTCACCAAAGTTGTGAAGAAGTTTATGAGAGATTGAGAAGATGATGGAATAGGCGACAAAGTTTGTGTGTGAAATAGTTGTATAATATGTATAACTTATGTAATAAGGATAGGATCTTATATATCGTTTTAAACGATATATAAAGTATGTTGTAAAAAGATATACATATCATTTATGATATGTATATGAATGTGAAATAAATAAAACTTGTATAATAAAATGAATGTGTTAATTTCAGATCAAGGAATATAAAAGATAAAAAGATTTAAAAGAAAATGTCTAGACAAAGCGATAATCGTGAGGTTTCCCGAAAGAAAGCCGAGAAACGAGAAGCGAAAGGGAAAGGTCCCGAGAAAGCACAAGAGGATCCGATTCCCGAAAAATATATGAACCAAATACAACAAATGATTGATAAAGCTGTTAAAGAAGCATCTGAAAATAGATCCAAAACAAAACAATCACATTCTGAAAATCCTTCTCGAAAGTCTGTTTCCAAACCCCGATATAGACCCTCCCGTATGGATGAAAGCATGCATGAATCAAATGCCGATGGAGGCATGAGACAAGAATTTAAGAAACTTAAAATAAGTGGTTGCTCATTCAAAGATTTTAAGTATTATGGGCCGAAGGAGTTTTATGGTGACAAGGGAGCCATCAATACCGTAAGGTGGATTGAAGAGATGGAAACGATTGTGATCACGAGCAAGTGTACGGAAGAAGAAAAGATAAAATACTCCGCTTTGATGTTCAAAGGCGAAGCACACGAATGGTGGAACGCATTAATCTTGAGTAGAGGAAGGCAGGTGAAGTATAGTCTGACGTGGAATGAGTTTAAAGAATTGTTGATGTCAAAGTTCTGTCCGATGCACGAGACAGACCAGATCCAAACCAAGTTCTTAGCTCACAAGGTTGTCGGAACAAACCTTCGTGAGTACAACACGAAATTTCACGAGTATTGCCGTTTAGTGCCCCAGCTGGTTACCCCGGAATCCAGCAAAGTCACACGTTACTTATGGGGACTACCACGTGAAATTCGTGACATGGTGAGATCGCACTTGCCACAAACTGCTGACTCCGCGATGGAGTTAGCAGGATACTTGATGGGCGGAATGATCCGCAATAAAGAAGAAGATAAGAAGGTCGTGATGACTCACGACTCAAGGAAAGGAGGAGATACCCGCTTCAAGGGTAAAGGGGTTGACCAACGAAGGTCTAATTCCAATTTCGGCATTCCTCAATGTAAAATTTGCAAGAAGTATCATCGAGGTAGATGCAACTTTGCTTCCCGAGTCTGTGAATCGTGTAATAGACCCGACCATGCCACGACCGATTGTTGGAAAAAGAATATGACCTGCTATAACTGCAAAGAGATGAGACATATTAGCTTTGAGTGTCCTAAAAATAAACCCGCGACTGGTGGTGCGGGTGGTAGCAGTTAGAAGAATGAGCCCAAGAAGGGCAATGCAGGAGTCTTTGCCCTTGACACAAAGAAAGCGGCTGACATGCCGGAAACTATAACTGGTACGTTTCTTGTTAACAACGCCTATGCTAGAGTCTTGTTTGATTCAGGAGCCAATTTAAGTTTTATAGATTATAAATTTTGTAGTCTATTAAACGAACCTTTAATCAAACTTAATAAAACTCTAAGCGTCGAAAAACCGCTAATGGTGACATTGTTAAAATCTCCGAAGCTTTAGAAAACAGAAAAATCTTGTTAGCCGGTTATGTTTTGCCTATTCAATTGTTACCCATGACTCTTGCTGGTTTTGATGTTGTATTGGGTATGGATTGGTTATCCAACAACCATGCACGTATCCTTTGCAATACCAAGACTGTTGAACTCCAAGCCCCTGATAAACGTACTATACGAATTGAAAGGGACAAGGACGCTAGCCAAGTTAGCCTAATCTCTATGATAAAGGCTAACAAATGTTTGAATCAAGGATGCTTAGCATTCATGTCCTACGTCACCGAAGAATCGAAACCCAAAGAAATCAAAGACGTTCCTGTTGTTTCTGATTATGCCGATATATTTCCTGATGAACTTCCCGGCATCCCTCCCGATCGTGAAGTATAGTTTAGAATCGACCTTATTTCCGGTACTGCTTCGATCGCTAAAGCTCCTTATCGCCTCGCGCCAACCGAGATGAAGGAACTGAAGAAACAACTCGATGAGCTCCTAGAGAAAGGCTTTATACGACCAAGTTCATCACCGTGGAGAGCGCCAATACTGTTCGTTAAAAAGAAGGATGGATCCATGCGAATGTGCATTGATTACCGAGCCCTCAACAAAGTAACTATCAAGAATCGTTATCCACTTCCGCGTATCGATGACTTGTTCGATCAGCTTCAAGGTGCTAGCTATTTTTCCAAGATCGATCTTCGTTCCGGCTATCACCAACTCAAGGTTCAAACTGAAGACATTCCTAAAACCGCCTTCCGAACGAGGTATGGCCATTATGAGTTCACCGTTATGCCATTCGGACTCACTAATGCGCCAGCCGCGTTTATGTATATGATGAACCGTATCTGCAAGCCTTATTTAGATAAATTTGTAATCGTTTCATCGACGACATACTTATTTACACTAAATCTAAGGATGATCACGAGAATCACCTTCGAACCTTACTTGAAATCCTTAGAACCGAGAAGTTGTACGCCAAGTTCTCGAAATGCGAGTTTTGGTTACACGAAGTGCAATTTCCTGGTCACATAATAAACGTTAATGGAATTCAAGTAGATCCCGCTAAGATTGAAGCTATCTCAAAGTGGGAAGTTCCAAAGTCGCCAACCGGGATCCGAAGTTTCTTGGGATTGGCCAGCTACTATCGGAGGTTCATTGAGAACTTTTCTCGAATCGTTGTTCCTCTAACTTCTTTGACTCGTAAAAACATTAAATATGAATGGGGAACAAAGCAACAAGAGGCGTTTGACATACTTAAACAAAAACTTACCCAAGCTCCTATACTGGCTTTGCCAGAAGGTATTGAAGACTTCGTGGTCTTTTGCGATGCGTCACATTCCGTATTGGGATGTGTGTTGATGCAACGCAAGAAAGTTATAGCTTACGCCTCTCGACAACTTAAGGTGCACGAAAAGAATTACACAAGTCACGATCTAGAGTTAGGCGCCATAACCTTTGCACTTAAGATATGGAGGCACTATCTCTATGGAGTAAGATTTGTCGTGTACACTGATCACAAAAGTTTAAAACACATATTCGATCAAAAAGAGCTAAATATACGCCAACGACGCTGGATGGAAACTCTAAACGACTATGACTGCGAAATTGTCTATCACGAAGGTAAGGCCAGCG
Organism: Bidens hawaiensis; assembly: GCF_021521415.1. Taxonomy (NCBI): domain Eukaryota; kingdom Viridiplantae; phylum Streptophyta; class Magnoliopsida; order Asterales; family Asteraceae; genus Bidens; species Bidens hawaiensis. The sequence continues at coordinate 495,911 of NW_027491591.1, forward strand.
TCGTGGCCGACGCCTTAAGTCGTAAAGAGCACGAAAAGCCAAAAAGAGTCTGAGCGTTAAGGCTAGAACTTCAAATCGATCTTATTGACCAAATCAAATCCGTGCAAACTCAAGCGATTAACGAAAACCAAATCTCCGACGAAAAACGAAACGGCACCATTGACTCACTAGTCAAGGGTGACGATGGTATCCTAAGACTTGATAATAGAATTTGGGTACAAATCGTTGGAGGATTGCGCGAAAAGATCTTAAACGAAGCCCATAAGTCCAAGTATATGATGCATACCGGAAGTGACAAAATGTATCAAAATCTTAAAGCAAATTATTGGTGGAACGGAATGAAGAAGGATGTCGCTTCGCATGTGGCGAAATGTCTTACTTGTTTGAAAGTCAAGGCCGAACACCAAAGGCCTTCAGGATTGCTTCAACAACCCGAACTTCCCGTGTGGAAATGGGAGTTAATAACCATGGACTTCATAACCAAACTCCCAAAGACGACTCGACAACACAATGCGATATGGGTGATTGTGGACCGTTTAACCAAGTCCGCACATTTTATACCTATCAACGAGTCGTATTCAATGGATAGATTAGCACGTCTCTATGTAAACAACATCGTTGTGTTGCATGGAGTACCGCTGTCTATAATCTCCGATCGAGACAGTCGTTTTACGCCTCACTTTTGGAAAAGCTTCCAACAATCTCTCGGCACAAAGTTAAACCTTAGCACCGCCTATCATCCACAAACTGATGGGCAAAGCGAAAGGACAATCCAAACGTTGGAAGATATGCTCCGTTCATGTGTGATAGACTTAGGAGGAAATTGGGATGACCATCTACCTCTAATGGAATTTTCATATAACAATAGTTATCACACGAGCATTCAAACCGCACCGTTCGAGGCGTTATATGGACGAAAATGTAGAACGCCCGTGTGCTGTTCTAAAACCGGAGATAATCAATTATCTGGACCCGAGATAGTCCAAGAAACTACCGACAAGGTTCTTCAAATTCGTGAACGACTTAAGACGGCACGTGATCACCAAAAGAGTTACGCCGATGTCCGTCGTAAGCCGTTAGAGTTTAATGTCAGTGACAAAGTCCTTTTAAAAGTCTCGCCATGGAAAGGCGTAGTCCGATTCGGCAAGAAAGGCAAACTAAGTCCTCGATTCGTTGGACCCTTCAAGATACTCGAACAAATTGGTACTATCGCATACCGGTTGCGACTACCCGAGGAAATGCAAGGAATACACGATGTATTTCATGTTTCGAATCTAAGAAAGTGTCTAGCCGATGAATCTCTTTCAATGCCCCTAAAAGATGTAGAAATCAATGAAAATTTAAAATTCATAGAACGTCCTATCCAAATCGAAGATTCAAAAACTAAGAAACTTAAAATACGAACCTTGAAGATCGTGAAAGTGAGATGGGATTCCCAAAGAGGACCCGAGTATACGTGGGAACTCGAGTCCGAAATGAGAAGGAAATATCCCCACTTATTCTCGTAAGCAATCTCGATGACGAGATTTATTTCAAGGTGGGGAGGATGTAACATCACGTAAATTTCGGGCCAAAAATGTCAAGTTTCCAAAGTCAAGGGACCAATTCTGCCAATTTCCAAACTCCAGGGACTAAAATGTAAATTCTGTTTTCTGAACCCATCGCGCTACGCAACAGGGTCAAGAAAGACACCCATCGCGTACCGTGATGGGGTGTCTGACACGGATTGACAAGCGTGCCACGTGGCACACGGTGGCAGCGTCTGCTGCCACGTGTCACCACGTGTTGACACGTGGCAGGTCTAGGGGTCTGACTCGCCAGGCCTACGTCGCGGTACGTGTCGGACCAGCCCAGAGACCCATCGCGTACCGAGATGGGGTCCAAGATCATCCCTATAAATAGGGGTTACAGGTTCATGCCATTCTCACCTCAAAAATCACACACATACTTTCTCTCTAGACTCTCACACTACCTCGTAAAGCGTGCCCTTGATCCGTCTCGATAAACGTGCCCGAACCTCGTTTTCCGTGCCCGTTACCTCGATATACGTGCCACTACCCGACATCCCGAACAAGAAGGAGGTACTGCCCGACGACCCGGTGATTTTCTCGAAGTACGTGCCAAAGGTGTTGACGTCTCAAAAAGTGTGCCAAGTGTAAGAAGGTGTTGATCAAGTAGAAGTTGATAAGCAATCGACGTCGAAGTGCTGCCCAAGTGTCTAGGGTAATTGCCAAGCCAAGCAAGGTAGGCATAATGCCTGACCAAAATAATAATAAAGTATTGAAAGGGTTTAATACCCTAAGTCAATATTATTCTCGATTAACGAAAGGAATATATAACAAAGAAAAGAAAGAAAATAAAGATAAAATATATATATATAAATATATATAAAGATAAGATTATTCTTTGTTATAGAAATATATTATTTAAGTAATATGAATATACTTAAATAATAAGAGAAATACGTTTATTGAAGAAGAAGAAACGTCGGGTTTTCAATATAAACTAAATGTTTATAAATTACTATTAAAACTAAAGGTTTTAACGTAAATAAAAATGAACTAAAGGTTCATTGAGATGATAAGACTAAAGGTCTTAATCCGGATCGTGTATCCGACTAATGAATGATATACTCGTACTATAGGTGCGAGATAGCAAAGGAAGAACTAACGGACGGTGTTGGAAGCCGATCCCATTGGAAGGTAAATACGCCCTTCTTTTACAAACTTGATTTCAAACAAACAAACGTGTTATGTGTAAAACTTTACATGAGGCTATGTGTCTCTAAAAACATTATAAATAAGAGTATAAGCCAGCCATCAGGCTATGGTATACGTTTGTCTGGATCCTTACATATGTGGAACGCGGTGGGCACATCCACCACGCTTGGTCACAACCTCCAGCCACGATGGGCCGGACCTTCCGGCGAGATCATTTCGATCCGGGGCGAGAGAAGCGGCATGACTACCAGCGTCATCACCCTCATGAAGGCGCAGAAGTATCTACGAAATGGTCATCCGGCAATTTTGGCGCAGATTGTTGAGAAACCCGCGTATGAGAAGCGAATTGAAGATATACCGATTGTGCGAGATTTTCCGGAAGTTTTCCCGGAGGATTTGCCTGGACTCCCTCCTATACGACAAGTCGAATTCCAAATAGAGTTGACACCCGGTGCAGCACCCATAGCACAAGCCCCGTATCGGCTCGCACCGGCGGAGCTTCAGGAACTGTCCACTCAGCTGCAAGATTTGTTGGATAAGGGTTTTATCCGACCTAGCTCATCGCCATGGGGAGCCCCTGTCTTATTTGTCAGAAAGAAGGACGGGACTTTCCGCATGTGCATCGACTACCGGGAGTTGAACAAGGTGACGGTCAAGAACCGTTATCCTTTACCCCGAATTGATTATCTGTTTGACCAGCTCCAAGGATCGAGTTACTATTCGAAGATCGATCTGCGGTCTGGTTACCATCAATTAAGAGTGCGCGAAGAAGATATCTCAAAGACGGCTTTCAGAACACGATATGGTCACTACGAGTTTTCAGTTATGCCTTTTGGCTTAACCAACGCACCAGCCGTATTTATGGATCTCATGAATCGAGTATGCAAGGCGTACCTTGACAAGTTTGTGATTGTTTTCATTGATGATATTCTCGTCTACTCCAAGGACGAGGCTGACCACGAAGAACACTTGAGATTAATTCTGGAATTGTTGAAGAAGGAACAACTGTACGCTAAACTCTCGAAATGCGAATTTTGGCTTCGCGAGGTTCACTTTTTAGGACATGTGATCAATGAGAATGGTATCCATGTCGATCCCAGCAAGGTAGAGGCCATCAAAAACTGGGAAGCACCTAAGACTCCGACTGAGGTGCGGCAATTCCTAGGACTGGCCGGCTACTACCGGCGTTTTATCAGGGATTTTCAAAGGTTGCTCAACCCCTCACCGCTTTGACTCACAAGGGTACTAAGTACAATTGGGGTGACGCGCAAGAATCCGCTTTCCAACTGTTGAAAACCAAACTCTGTAGCGCCCCTATTTTAGCCCTCCCCGAGGGAACAGAGAATTTTGAGGTACATTGTGACGCATCGATACAAGGTCTCGGTTGTGTGCTGATGCAACTCGAGAAGGTTATAGCCTATGCCTCTCGACAACTACGGATTCACGAGAAAAACTACACGACCCATGACTTGGAACTTGGAGCTGTGGTGTTTGCCCTTAAGATATGGAGGCATTACTTGTACGGTACCAAGTTTACCATTTACACCTACCACAAGAGTCTCCAACATATCTACGATCAGAAGGAGCTGAACATGCGACATCGTCGTTGGGTCGAGCTGCTTAAGGATTATGATTGTGCCATCAAGTACCACCCTGGCAAGGCCAATGTAGTGGCCGACGCTCTCAGCAGAAAAGAAACAGATAAACCCAGGCGGGTGCGAGCATTGCAACTCATGATTCATGCCAACTTACCCGATCAGATTCGCGAGGCGCAACTCGAAGCTTTGAAAGATGATAATCTTCCATCAGAACTCATGCGGGGCATGAACAAGCAACTTGAAACCAAATCGGACGGGGTCCGATATTTTGAGAACCGGATTTGGGTTCCACGATACGGAGAGTTGAGAACTCTAGTGATGGACGAAGCTCACAAGTCCCGATATTCTATCCACCCCGGCTCGGATAAAATGTACCATGACTTAAAGGCACTTTACTGGTGGCCGAACATGAAAGCCGACATTGCCACCTACGTAAGCAAATGCTTGACTTGTGCCAGAGTCAAAATAGAATACCAGAAACCATCTGGCCTACAACAACAACCGGAACTTCCAATGTGGAAATGGGAACACATTTCAATGGACTTCATCACGGGATTACCTAAAACACCGACGGGATGCAATACCATCTGGGTGATCGTTGACCGGTTGACTAAGTCTGCGCACTTTTTAGCGATTAAGGAATCGGACAAAATGGAAAGAATGACTCGCGTCTACATGAAAGAAGTGGTGTCTAGACACGGAGTGCCTGTCTCAATCATTTCTGATCGAGATTCCCGTTTCACTTCGCACTTTTGGAAGTCACTACAGAGCGCACTAGGCACCCGTCTTGATATGAGCACAGCATACCATCCTCAGACGGATGGGCAAAGTGAACGAACTATTCAGACCTTAGAGGACATGTTGCGTGCATGTGTGTTGGATTTCGGAAAAAGTTGGGAACCTCACTTACCTTTGGTAGAGTTTTCGTATAATAACAGCTACCACGCAAGTATTAAAGCAGCGCCGTTTGAAGCACTGTACGGACGGAAGTGTCGATCACCTCTCTGCTGGGCAGAGGTGGGTGACAGCCAAATCACTGGTCCAGAACTGGTACTCGAAACTTCAGAAAAGATTGTTCAAATCCGAAACCGCATGGTGGCAGCACGAGATCGCCAAAAGAGTTACGCCGACAAGCGCCGAAAACCTCTCGAATTTCAACTGAACGACCAAGTATTACTCAAAGTCTCACCTTGGAAAGGTGTGGTTCGCTTTGGGAAGCGGAACAAACTCAACCCACGATATGTTGGCCCTTATCGAATAACTGAGCGCATTGGTCCGGTGGCGTACCGACTGGACCTACCAACGGAACTCAGTGACGTACACAATGTATTCCACGTATCCAATTTGAAGAAATGCCTATCTGATGAAACCCAAGTAGTCCCTTTGGATGAACTGCAAGTTGATGAACAATTACGCTTCATTGAAGAACCAGTCGAAGTTTTGGACTGGGAAACCAAAACACTCAAGCACAGTAAAATTCCAATTGTTAAGGTTCGTTGGAACTCGAGACATGGACCGGAGTTCACGTGGGAACGCGAGGATCAAATGATGAAAAGGTATCCTCACCTTTTTGAAGGACTGACCAAACACAGAAAACCGCGAAACCCGACAAACCATCAGAAATCACCGGAGGTATGAATTAAATTTCGGGACGAAATTTCTTTCTACTAGGGGATGATATGACAAGCTGAAAATTTTTTTCTTACTTTTTCAGACACTCATCACGACTTGACTCAAATTTTCGGGACGAAAATTCTTTAACATGGGAATGATGTGACATCCGTCAATTTTAGGTTAACTCCGTTAACTCAACTCCGTCAATTCAAACTTAAAGATCATTGAATCTATAACGCACACCTCATTACATTTAAACTAGGGTTTAAATGACGCTTGACAATTACTACATGTGTAGTCTTTCGGGAATTGCACCGAAACGCAAACGAGTTGACGCTAATCATTGGTGAATAAACGAGAAACATTAAAACAATAATTATGTGTTAGGCTTATGTGTTATGTGATAACATTGTTTAAGAAGTTAACTCAAGATGCAAACTAATTACTTTAGGCTAGTAAACTAATAATTTGAAGTGGAGGGACCTAGATGTAACATGATTGTTATTAAATAATAATAAACCTAAACCCTAACTCCCTCTACCCATTCCCAAACCCGACAGCAGCCCCTTCTTCCCCTTCTCCCTTGTGATCGGCCATCACACACACACATACAATCAAGATTGTTCAAGTTTGATTGAAGATTAAGGTGCTAGGAAGGTATAAACAACTATCCTATGCATCCTCTATGCTTAATTTCGATTTTTAATGGGTTAATTATAAACCCTAGGTCCGATTTTTATATGTGATTGTGTTCATGTGTCTTGTTTTGATTGAAAGATGTATTGATTGTTGAATTGATAGCTAGTATTGGTGTTATTGCATGTTAATCGTTTGTTTCTTGATTTTGAGTTCAAGCAAAACCCTAATCATGTATGTAATGTGTAATTGATGTGCATGGATAGTGATTATGGTGTCTAGAATGTCATATGAATGGATTGTGGTCTATAGATGGTTAATATGTTGAGTTTGGATGCAAACAGTTTCTGGACAGATTATATTGTTGATGTTCAATTGACTGTAACGGGGGGTAAAGGTGAAAATTGGTTGAGATTATTGATACTACAGTAAACTAGGTTGAGTCTAGTTTCTAAAGAATATAAATTTGCAATTTTTGAACGTGTAAAAGTTAACTTTTATGATTTTACAAAAACGTTGTGCAAAGCTGAGTTGTGAGACCTGCTGTTAGGTTGTTTTGTAAATATTATATCTCATGAACTACAAAACCAAATGGGTTGGTTCCACTTCTGGAAGTTGACTTGTTGAGTTAGGAACCTAACCCAAGTGGTCTTGCATTTGTTGGATTTTTCATTTAACGGGAATTTTAAATAACATTCTGTTGCGCATGAATTTGACTGTTATGAGTTGCTGTAATGTTTTGATCATTGTGAAAAACCTATGTGGAATAAAAATATAATAAAATATGTTCTGGAAACCTAATCCATGTATGCTTTTGTGATGATTTTTGATGAATTAATTTAGATGCTATGATCGGTGTAATAGTAAAATCTTTCAAGTAGAATTCTGTCTCGGTAAAGTTAACTGCCGAACTTTGTGAAAATGCATGAAAAGTGCTAGTTGCTAGTTAATTGTTATAATTTGACCAAATTGCCCCTGCGGGGGATAGTTGCTAAATATGTACACTATAAATACTTGACACGTAGATAGTCATTCACAACATGTAACGTATCACAAATGTACTTGTTAAAGTCACACACGATTTACAAACGAAACACGAAACGTAATATTTGCATAGGTATTACGTGCCGGGTCTAGAGACTCGTTAATAGCTTGGATACTTAGAAAATCTCTTTGATGTTTTAGAACGCTAGAGAGAGTTTTCTGTGACGCGCATCACTTGGTGAATTATTTTTGGGAAATTCTTCGCAAACAGTGAGTTTCACTTACCCCTAAACTGTTTTAAACGCTTTTCACTTGGGGGAGATAACATACTCCGAAAAACGCATTTAAGATTTTGTTAGTAAATTATATATCACTTGTAAAGGCTAAGTGGCAAACGAAACAATTGAAGTCCTACACATCGAACCGGCTAATATTTGGATAATAGCGAGTCACTGTTGAGTAGTACTACTGGGTTTGACAAACCCCACCCAATGCTAAACTCGACTGGAGGTCGAGTGGGTGTAATTTTGGCTAACACATTACCATAGTCTGGATGACCTGGTGGCAAGGCACTTGATAAATAGTCAGCTTCGGTGTCGAACACTTAGTAATACTTGTTGTATAGGCTAGCTACCTATCGATATATAATTGATTTAACACTATCTGGTAACCCAAAACGCTAAACGCAAAAAGCTGAACGCTGGACGCAAAACGCTAAACGCTTTATTTTATATAAACTTGTGAATTCACCAACCTCGTGTTGACACTTTTAGTATGTTATTCTCAGGTAGCCGAGGCGGGCGCGCGGTATAGGATCATGCATTGTTGAAAACGCTTTTGTTTATGCAAACTGATTTTAAGCTGTTGTCATTGGATTTTAAGTCGTCCTGCGTGACGCAACTTTTGTCTTTTGGTTTTTACGCTTCCGCACTTATTTTCATTTAAACGTTTTTATGGTTTGATTATAACTAATGATTCCGATCCTGTTAGTTCACCCCCTCTGACGGTAAAACTCCATTAGTGGATTTTGAGGGTGTGACAGCAAGGCACTTGATAAACAGTCAGCTTCGGTGTCGAACACTTAGTAATATTTGCTTTATAGGCTAGCTACCTATTGATATATAATTGATTTAACACTATCTGGTAACGCAAAACGCTAAACGCAAAACGCTAAACGCAAAAACGCTAAACGCAAACGTAAACGCAAACGCTTTATTGTATATACACTTGTGAACTCACCAACCCCGTGTTCACACTTTTAGTATGTCATTCTCAGGTAGCCGAGGCGGGCGCGCGGTATAGGACCATGCATTACTTTGAACGTTACTGTTTATGCAAACTTGTTTTAAACTATTATTATTGGGTTTTAAGTCGTCCTGCGTGACGCAACTTTTGGTTAAAGGTTTTACGCTTCCGCATTTGTTTACGCTTAAAAGTTTTCGTGGATTGAAAACTTTATTTATGGTTTGATTATAACTAATGATTTCGATCCTGTTAGTTCACACCCTCTAACGGTAAAACTCCGTTAGTGGATTTTGAGGGTGTGACAGGTGACCTAGTGCAGAGACTCGAGTTTATGATGATTGTTTAACTTGATTGTTCCTAAGCCAAGATGGGCCGAGACTTATGTAGTCTCGAGGGGTAATTAAGTAAAGTAAATGTTTTTGCGTCAGCATATTCACCAGCATACGTTGCTGACGTATTTTATTTAACATTTTGCAGGTAATCAGGATTAAAGCTTGAAAGGACGAAGAAGCTCAAGTATCCGATGGCTCGGATAACTTTTATGTAAGTATTAAAACGTGGTGGTTTGTAAAACGTATAAACAAGTAAAACCAAACGAGACTTGCGTCTCGTATTTTGTATTGTAAATATTTACAATATCGATCATTTGTTTTTATAAAGTCTTCCGCTTAAACCCGCAACTCTGATTTATTTACGAACACGATACCAACTGTGGTTCACACTCCCAGGCCTAGATTGGGGGTGTGACAGATATACTCGCGTTTGGTTAGACATATGGCTAGGTGAGGTTGATTTTGCTTTATGTTTCAAGCAATTGCTAAGCAACTTGGTTATGATATTTTAAAAAAAATCTGATTATTTTATTTCTAATCATGTACCAGTACTAGAATAAGGATGAGATTTTCCCAAATACCCGTACTCAAACATGTGCACATACTAATACTTCAACCAATATAGTCTATTTGGTATAGGTATTGGTAACAAAATTTTAGGTTTCCGGTATTCGGTATAATCAAGTACGGGTATTAGTACGGATACTTCAGTATATTGTATTTGTATGGAATATGTAGAGGTTAATTGAGAAATATGCATATGTAATATCTAATAAAATTGTTCCAATCGACTTGCAAATCATAAAACAAGCAGACTTCATCGAGCTTGCTGTTTGGGGTTTACATCATTGAAACATCTCTTTACTTGCCTCTTTGTCATCGAATCCTTAACCAAAGTAGTTGTACTAGATGTTGCCATCGTGCCGAAAAACAAACCAGTACTAATTTAACCAGCTTGGTACCGTCGCGTGCCAGTACCCAGACCAACTAAACTAAATTGTTATTTGTAGCGACACCAAGATCATTGGAGAATTGAACGGGAAAAAATAAAAGAGTAAAACGGTACGAAAGTTGGTGCCATACCGGAATACCCGTACCGTACCAATAAATTTGGTACTTTATTTTATTTTTGATTTTCGATGCTGACACAATCGTATATGGATACATATAAAGGTATTATGCGGATCTCATCGTATGGTATAACACTAAAAAAAAAGCTTTATCCTAAAATGGTGCCAATGGCAATGAAACTTATCATTACCGTATTTTTACCCATTTATATTCGTTATTTTTTATGATTTTTTTTCATTTCCTGTTTATACGATACGTCTCTTGTTTAAATTTAATGATTTTATCTTAAAGCACTAACCATGCTTTTGTCAATGTGTGTTGTTTTTATATGAATTGATATAGACATTTTTCTTACTTTATGGGATTGGCTTGATTGTAAAATCGAGTTGTATAATGTTGTCTAATCAAGTAATCAATAGAGCTCGGTTGTCTTATTTTGAGTGGTTATATTATCTTGCATATAATAAATTTAGCACATATATATTTGTATTATGTGAGAGACATTGAGTGGGTTAGAAGTACTTTCATTTGATTATCGGATAGAGACGCGCCGATATATACAATTGATGTTGGTGGTGGTTAGCTATGAATGAGTTTTTATGTATGCATATCGACATGTACTTATATAGTATAGATGTGATGCATTCAAGGCGTGTGCATGAATTAAGAATCGTAAAACATATATTTTTAATAGCACCAACTAAAAAACAGTGAAGGTGATCATCAACTAGTGATAAACTAAGAGAAAATAAGAATAAAAATAATAAGATTAGATAGTAGCATGGAAAGGTTCTTTTATGAAGCATCAAATTTACATTTTTTTTTCCACCTTAGAACTTGAATCCTTAACCACATAAAACAAATGTTAGTACCATGGGTTTCTTATATACTGTAAAGGCTAAATAGTTTTAAAAAAATACGACACAGAATGATGATTAGTTGATTATCACACATTCTGAATATTATTGTTGTCAACCCTCTCACTTGTTCATTTGGAGTTCACAATAACAAGCTAAAAAAAATATATTGGTACCGTGACAAGATTGCTACAAATCAGTATTTCATGGGATAATCAATTCACCATCGCTGATGGATAGACGCCAATTCGAGATTCTACATTGGGGTTCATGGTCATTTGTGCATTTAAAGCGATTAATGGGCATAACAAAGATGAAATCGTACCATATAACTATGTCGATGCATTTTAAAATACAAAAAAAATAAAGTGAATGTTACTTTGACATTTAACCACACTCCATATATCATTTTAATTATTTTAATGTTGTTAATTATAAATCGAAATTTATTTTGCCTAGTCCCCTTATTTATTTACTCTACTGTATGCATGTGTATTATTGCGCAAAATAAAAAGGGGTAGGGAACATAACTCGATTTTGAACCCGAATCGAACCATAGGTAGAAATCGGTTTGTAATCTTGTATCTTATAACAGGTTGAAACCAATCCAACCCGAACCGACGGATACAAACAGATCCCTTTCCCTAGAAAAACCTAGTCAGACCCAACCCGATCTTAGTTGAGCCAAAAAACCCAATTTGTGCAGCTCTAGCTAGGGGGGTTCGCGGTCCGGATTTCGCGGTTTTTGTATCAAACCGTAAACCGAACCGTTAGTAATGGTTTTTGGTTTTTACAAACCAAAACCAAACCGTTGACTTTTTAAACCGAACCAAACCAAACCGTTACTAACGGTTTGGTTCCGGTTTGGTTTCACGGTTTAGGCCCGTTAGTCTTTTATGTAAGATGTCTGAATAAGATATGGTACATGTTAGTAAAGCTTTCAAAAATTTTGAGTTCTTAACAAGTTGTTAAACACAAGATGTCCAAACAAGCTGTTAAAGGGGTAAAAATGTTATCCACAAATTAATCCAAGTGCATGCTGCCCGAACTTGTAAAAAAACAAGATTAGGTGCTAGGATTGAAAATTGTTTTTAGGTTTTAATTTTTAAAAAAATTGCAGAAAGATATTAATGTATTTTGTTTATAGATCATTAGATTTTAATTTAGTTATGTCTAATAATATGTGTGTGTATATATAAGATATAACGTATTTAAAAGATTATATATAATCAAATTATACGGTCCGGTTTTTTACGGTTGGTTTTTGGTATAAACCGTAAACCAAACCGTTTGATACGGTTTGAAATTTTTAAAACCGACCGACTGAAAACAAAGAGAAAAAACCAACCGTGAAATCAAACCGATGACCGGTTTGGACGGTCTTACGGTTTCGAACCGAACCATGAACACCCCTAGCTCTAGCCGTATACGTGGCTGGATACTTGGATAGTGGATAGAGAAACAAAGGCAAGTGAGTATAAGAAAAGAAGGCCCAACCTTGGTATAAGATAATTTCTACATATTTAGGCTTGAGGTTAGTTGAGGACCTAACCTTGGGCCAAACCTTTTGTGTGTGGAATGTGGGGTGTGTTTTAAAACTTAAGTAACATGATAAATTGATAATTTTATAAGGTGTTTGTCAGGTATAGTAAATGAAGAAAAACAAGATTGTTATATAAACTTCTTATTTATTAAAACAAACAGCAAAGATATTTAGATCACATAGTTTTGTACCAAAAACTATTTAGGGGCGGAAACCTTTGACACAAGCCGAACATGACATACAACATCTTTTCTTAAACAGGTTAACTCGAATATGCCTCGTTTAAAAAATGGGTCCCATACTTGACCTTTTAAATAGTGGGTTGACATGCTCACCCTTTTAAAAGATATAAAAAAATGAATATTTTAATTTCAAAAATGTAAAGTGTTAGTTAGAGTTCAATAATTTAGTTTTTAACATTTTATAAAACTCTTAACTTTTAGACCGGTTGTGGTTGAGTTAGTTATAGCGTCATGTTACTAGCACGTAGGCAGTGTAATTAACTAGTTCACAATTTAACAAACGCGTTGTCGTTTAACTATATAGTGTATTAAAAAACAAAAAATTAATGTGATTGGTTGAAACAAGTTGGGGGGCCACCATTTATCCATTTAGCGATTGTTATCGGGCTACCAATTCACCTTGATGACGCCCACTTAACATTGTTGCGTTGTTTTGTTGGCGTTAAGAGATGGCCACTTTTTTTGGCGTCACGTTTGCAACCCCACAACAAAAAATCTTTGATGGATGAGAGAGAGAGAGAGATAACTTCATCAAGAGAGAAAAAATATAAGAGCGAATGATTGGAGGGAGAGAATGAGGTTGAAAACTACCTACATATACACATAAGCTATTAAGTTGTGTAGTATACACCACTAGTGGCCATTAGTGATGCTATTGCTAACATGGCACGAATGGTCTCATTGAAGCACCACACCCGGCTTCCAGTGGTTGCTAGTAAAGGGGTCTCCTTGGGCCAGACAATGCAGGTCATGAACGAAATCCACAAACTTATTTTCTTTTTCTTTTTATATTGATATAAGTATATAAAATGATGAATAATGAAGTATAACATAGGTTAAATGGTGAGGTTAAAAGGTAAAGAAAAAGTTGAGGTGATACTGATGCAACAATGCAACAATGATCCAAAATGATCTTGTACTGCCAACTCATTTCTACTCTCAAGTATTCACAAACCACAAAATTATTGGCAACACCTACTATGAACTAAAGTACTCTAGAACTTTTTGTTTATTTTTTTAGTTCTCCAGGTACAATACATGCAAAAAATGAATCAATTTTATCTGACAAACCTTTATCATTGAATGAAACTGAAGAAACACGAATCCACCCCTCAAGGTCTAACAAGTTAATCCGAGGGTAATGGTTAAGTATTCCCCACGATGGGTTATAATTCTTCTTGGCGCAGATGAGTATATCCTGTAAAATAGAACACCGTGAGCTCGTTACGAGGAATGTGGAGGATTCTCTCGTAACCACCCTCCGGCGTGAGAATTGGTACTCGGTAGTACAGTTAAAATGTATTGATAGAGAGTTGTAATATTGGATCGTGGATCCTCTACCGTCTGGAACTGCAATGGTATTTATAGCCGGAGGAGAGAGAATATGGCCAACTACCTTGTCAGCCTTTCCACCAATTATATTCTCCACTCGTGCGGTTGTGAAGGTTGGTGGACATCATGGACTTCTGTTCCGGACGTGTTGAACTATTTTGTGATGTCCTTTATGTGTTGTCCGGTCCCCATTGGTTGGGTGATATTCCTAATGTAAATTCTTCCTTTTTGTCCCATGCTGGTGCAAATCTTTGCGCTGTCATTCCCGATGTGTCAAACAATGTTTATTATATTAGGCTTTGGTCTTGGCGCCATGCAGCCCGGTCAGCGCACAGTCTGCCCGCTTTTATTAGGCTATTGTTAAGGTGCCAAGTCGTCCGTCTGGCGCATAATTTGTTCTCTCATCGGGTGTTATATTAACTTGACGGTGGGTTTAGCACCCTATCCCTACAGAAACTATGCACACTATTCACATGAGATGACCGATGATGTTACTATATAATTTAAATGTCATACATTCTGTCCATATTGATGCCTAGTCTTCTCAAACATACCTTTTCTCTGGCGGCCACTTACCCCTTCCATGTCTTTCTTCTCAAAAGTTGAAAATCTCTTATACTAGGTGTATATTTAAAAAACTTAATGAAAACTTTATTAAACAAATGCTTATTTGTTTATCTACTTTCTTGCTGGATAGATAGAAAATTCGAAGGTGACTTATGTCCACGTGTCTAAAATAGTTTATAAGTGAAAAAAGACAAAAGGCAGTAGTTCCCAGGTGCGGCGTTCGGCGGGAAATTAGTTGTTTAATCACCAATCACCATCTTTGTAAACCGAGTGGGCCCACCAAACTTTGAATTATTGAACACGAACACTCCCACTGCTTAAACTTTTTCTAAACAATTAAATATAGGGATCCTTCATCCTACGCTATAGAACATGAGTTAAACCATTGACCATCATTTTCACACTCAAATCAATTTATTATCCTACCAATTTATAAGGCTGAGGGGTGTGGAGCGCTAGGAAGGGCGCAAGAGGCCAGACGCTCGCGCCCCGGGGCGCGAGCACCACACCACCGAGGCGCGAGAGGGGCGCGAGAGGGGCGCGAGAGCGGAAAACGAGGCAGGCGCCAGGGTGCTAGCGGCTGAGAATGGCGTGAAGTTTTCTTGGAAAGCGTGAATAGAGCCGTTGGGGGGGTGATTTATTAAAAAAAAAAACGTTTTTTTTTTCCTATATATAATAACAAACCCATATCAAACACATATCAAACCTATATCAAACCCGATTTTGTTTCTCTGTATTAAACATATATCAAACCCAAACCAATATCACATACCAATATCACATACCACACCCAAAACCCGAAATCACCCCATCTTCCAAACATTTTTTTAAAAACATGGCTGGAAATTGGTACCCAAACCTAGATTCAGATTACAGTTACGACGATTTATGGTCGGCACCGGACCAACCGATGTTTTATTCGGGGTCGCAACAATCATCCGGCTTTCAACCATCCAACATACAACCGTCTCCTAACTTTGTAGTTCCGGAGACACAAGAACCAGAACCAGAAGGTGAAGCTGCGGGACAAAGAAGACGCGTCCACCGGAAAAAACAAGTTGCAACGGACGGGTCGGGTTCGGCTTCGACTGGAAGGGCGAAACGGAAAATCACTCCGTGGTCATCGGATGAGAAGGAAGCCCTGTGTCGGGCTTGGATAGCCATTTCTGAGGATCGGCGTTGCGGTAATTGTTTTAACGTTTTTAAAAATGATTTTAAAAAAAAGTTAAATAAAAAAGTTAAATGACTTACAAATTTATTTATGCATTTTGCAGCCGACTACCAAAAGAGCAAGGTCTTTTGGACAAAGGTTAGGGAGACGTTCTATTCGCTCGTTGGGAGTACAGAGCGGAACCCCGATATGATTTCGGGTCGGTGGACCGAAATCAGAAAATTTGTCGGCTTGTTTACTAATCTGTTCAACAGGAACGCCGGTCGTATGAGACCAAGTGGCAGTGACGATTTGGCGGTCTATAATTTCATTGTCGAAGAGTGGAAGCAGGAGTGCCTGCGGAGGTATGGGACGGTGAAGACGTGGGACGGTGTAAAGGTGTGGGAGAGGTTGAGAAGGTGTTCCAAGTGGGTTGAGCTGGTGGCGCCGGACCTTGATGCGGAAGTAGGGCCGAAACGGACTAAAACTAGTTCTTCTGGAGCGTACAGCACTTCCGCCGGGTCGGATTGCCGGGTTGGATTCGACCTAAACGTTGCGGGGGAGGAAACGTCTTCACCGCCGAGGAGGCGGCCATTGGGAAGGGACGCCAGGGGGAAAAAACCGGCTGAGGGGGAAGCCGTAAACATCAACGATCTTGTTGAATCCCTCAATAAATTCAACAAAACCATGGAGGTGGTCTCTATTGACAAAAAGGAAAAAAAAAGAATGAGAGATTTGGACTTCCTTGCAAGAGACTTCAGCCACCTAAATCCGGTCGACCAAATGCTGATGGAAAAACAAAAGGAACGTATCCGGAATAGGTTGATCGAAGAAGACGAAGCCGAATAATAAGAATAATGTTTTTCTTTAGTACTTTAATTTTTTTTTATATATTAATGTGTTTTTTTAATTAATGTGTGTTTTTTTAAATAATTTCTTGTTTTTTTAATAATACGTTTTTTTAATACATTTATAAAAAAATAAAAAAATAAACCGCTCGCGCACCCTCTCGCGCCCCTCCACACCATGGCCTGGGGCGCTATCACCACTACCAACACCCATCTTATCAAGTTTCTCTCTCTGCCACACGTCACAATATTATTGCTGTCGCCCCCACTCACGCCCCCTCTCGCGCCCCCCACACCCCTCAGCCTAAGAATGACCCAATTGCTTAATTGATAAATTTGACGTTACAAATAGTTTTTGGTTAAAAAGAATGATGATGATGTGTTGAGCCTCTTAAAGGACATTAATAATTACCTATAGCCTCGAGAATTGCATTTAAAAAAGACACAAAAAAATGAGATTATATCATAATTCTATAAATAAACAGGAGAAAATATTAAGAGGATCTGGATCTTCTGCAAAAGAATAACACAATTTTTTTTATATTGGTTTTTATTAATTTAAATTATTATCTTTTGGTCGTTGTCGGTCATAAATAACAAATTTGCTCTTGATGGTCTCAACTTTTAATGTATTTGTTCCCAACGGTCCACGACTAATAGAATTCCAACGACGTTAGTTGCAAGTTGTCGGAAAAACATTTTTGCCCGGAAAAACATCTTTGTAACTTTACATCGGACTTTTGGAAATATTTTTATAGTAAAAGCCCCAATTATTGAGGTCGTTGGAACCTTAATACCACCGTCGGAATCGGTTGTTGGTGCTCAAGTAGTGGTTGTTGGTTATTGAGGAGTGTTCCTCATCTTCCACCCTCCTCTTTTTATTTTTATTTTTTTGCTTGCTATTGTAAACTTTGTATTTACTTAGTTATGTAGCAACCAATGTTACAATATAATGCAATATTGATAGCTCTTTTCATGCTAGTTAATAATTCGTTTTGTTTTTCTACCAAAAGCGAAGTTCTAACTTTGGGTCTTCTCCCACAAATCTCTTTCTTTCAACGATTTTCAATACCTTTGAGCCCAAGTTGTCATTATTGAATAAAACCGCTCGCAAGTGAACAAGACTAGAGCAGAAGTTACGCTATCAACAAAACATAAGACACGGATGCTTGTCCTTCAACATTTCAACACAAAATGATGTTATTGTCCTTTGGAAGCATAAATAAAGTTTTGAGTTGTAATTCAACAAACTTATATGATGATGGGAAAAACATGTTATGCAATGATTGGTCGTTCCCATATCCCTTAACATTGTGGTTCTCATGTTTTGAATAGTATACTATTTCTTTTAATTCAATTAAAGCATTCACAATAGCTCATTTACAATTATGTGAGAGAAAATTTTAAAATCTTTTGAAAGTTATAAGTGGGTGTGAATGAAAGAGAGAGACAATTTTAAAAAGATCAGTAAATTTGAAGGAACATTGTTTACACTGTATTTATTTTTAAATATATTTAAAAGTTATTATAAGTGGATGAGGGAGAAAAGATCATGATAAATGTAATGATTTATAAAATGTAATGATTTATAGTGTAGTTATAGAAAAAATGTAATGATTTATAGTGTAGTTATAGAGATAGGGGTGTTCAAAGATGAATGTCCAGAGTTTCAGATATTCGAAGGTTTCGGATAGTCGATTTCACTATCCGAATCAGTATAGAAATAAAGAAGCTCCATAAAAACTTAAGTTCTGCTCAATTAATTGATTAAAGGTTAACATGTTTTGAAACAAAATGTTTCTTAATTAGTTAATTATGAACACTCAATTTCATATAACTAAAGGAATGGAGATTGGTCGAAGGACAGAGACTGAAGTCGAAGTGGTGCCAAATGATGATAAACATGTCGAGCTGTCGATTTAGCAACATGTTGACCACGTGAATGCTCAGAGTAGATGCCTGGGTGCAATATTATCGAAGACGGAACTGCTGGAGAAACGATTGTTGTTCTACCCAAATAGATAGAGAAAGAGAGAGAGAGGTACAACCTCTTAAAGCAAATGGACAATAAACTTATTAAGCAAGGTGGTGAAATCATTGATGGTATGTAGATAATGAACAAAGTGGTTAATTGGTATAAAAAGGAAAAAAATAAAAATTGTTGGTATTCAAAATAGATTTTGTGAAGCCTACGATTCACTGAGTTGGGTATTCTTTGAAAAAATGATGGATTTTTGGGATTTGGTTGGGTCTGGATAAAATAGCTAAACGTACACTTGTCTTTTCTTAGTGAAGACTTCGATCTTGGTAAATGGGAGTGACTGGAATTCCAAGTTTATAGCCATAAAGTAACGTTAATATTAACTGGGTTAGTGAAACGAATGAAAAGAACAAAATTAAGAAAATTCAAGAAGCCAAACGTAAAAAACAGTATAAAATATTAAACTATAATTACATAAAGTGACCAAACCATGTAAATAAAAACAATAATGTATTTAATTCAAAATGCTGTACCTGGACAAAAATATATTTGGATATTACTCCAATCTAGAGAGGCATTTTAACACGATCCGAGAATCATTCATTTTAACAAGAACTCTCCTTTTAATGTGTTAAGACTTCTAGATATTACTAGTAAGTACGTACTTGTCAATTTGCATAAATAATATAACTTCAAAAATTTTAGCTAAGAAACCCTTTTCTTAATATTTATATATTTTTTATAGATAACAAAAATAAATATTATCATTTTACCAATCATAGTAAGACTAATGAGCATCTATCCAAAATTCTTGAAAAATGTTTACACGGAGACCATCTTGAATTGTCTCTCTTATAGCTAAAAACGCCCATTCACCTCTCATATAATTCTTTGAAGGCATCCTTGGATATTCATGCCTCTTCTTCCTATCTCCTCTCCCTTGTTGACACATCCCAAAAAAATGACTAAAAACGTTCTCAAGATGCTTCGAAAATAGGGATGACAATGAAACTTGAGTCTGATGGGAAAACACGAAACATTTGAGATGTGTAAATACTCGTCCAATTAGGTTATGGGACGGGTTTGGTATTATTTTAAAATTTTTCATGAGTTTGGACATGTATGAAATTTGTAATATGTCTAATTACCTTATAATATAGCCTCATTTACATGATGATATACCTGAGTAACCCGACATATGGCAAACCTTAAAATTATTGTTTATATATGCTTGACTTTTTTGCAGCATTACTTATTCGTCAAACTTGGTATTTAACAATTATTTGTTGCAATCGATTAGTTATTGGCAACATTTTATGGTAATCAATTTTTGTAATTGATTAATTGTTACTTACCCGATGTAATTGAGTAGCTGAGTATTTTAATAAACTAATGGGTATACAAGAAACTCACGCGTTTGCTCGATAATTGACAGGTAATTACCCAATAAATACCCAACAAGTTTGAGATGTGTTGTACTAATCAAATATGAGTTTAGAAATGCATAAACATATTTCAGATTCGACCCATTGTCATTCCTATCCAAAAAGATTAAAAGATCTTTGAAACTAATTTTTTTTTATAAGAATGAGATATAATTGCCTAAAAAGAAAATAAAATAATAGTCCAAAACCAAAAGTTGTATAAAGTGTAAACATATTAAATACTCATGTTGGAATAGTGTATGCCTCAATAAAAAGCAACCTCTAAAATTGAAGAAGCCATTACTCCTTGCCTCTTTACAACCCTACATAGAAACTTTCTTTGTCTTCCTTCCTACCTTTAAAATACCTATTTTTTCACCATTTTCAAGTCCCCTCGTGTGCACCCTCCATCTTAATTTCTTTTACACCCAAATCACAAGTGTCCAAGCTTCTTCCATGGCAGCAACCGCAGGAACCGGTTCACCTTGTGGTGCATGCAAGTTTCTTAGAAGAAAATGCACTGCCGATTGCATCTTTGCACCCTATTTCTGCTCGGAACAAGGCTCCGATCGATTTGCTGCCATTCACAAGGTGTTTGGTGCAAGCAATGTTTCAAAATTGTTGCACCATGTGGCTGTAGCCGACCGTTGTGAGGCGGTGGTCACCATTGCTTATGAAGCTCAAGCTAGGATCAAAGATCCTGTTTATGGTTGTGTTGCCCATATATTCGCCTTACAACAACAGGTCTAAACAATCACAATAGTTAAAAGTCTTTATATTAGGTTATATAAAATTTTCCAATCCATTTATAATTTATTCAGCTAAGACTATCTCCGATCCGAAAGCTTAATAGTAGTCGGTGAATACTTATAAGTCAACTGTCGCATTAGATTTTCACTAATATTTAGAATCAACAGTTTTCTCTTTATCAATATATAAATTTTTATATTTACAAATTTATAAAAAAAATTAATTTATTATGATAAGAATTGTGTAATAGAATTATACAAAGTAATGTTTTTAAGATCCAAACATTACGTATTCTTGTTATTTTGCCGGATCTTGACATTCAAAATGATTTAAAATTAAATTTAAATGTAGTGTACAAGTTAAAATACACAGTATATATCCTAGTCAAGAATCCATTAATTCCATGTAAAACTAAAACAACGAAAAAGAATTAAAGAAGTAAACAAAACCTATGGCTTAACAGTACTCTAGGAACGTCTCCACGTAGGCTATATATAGGCAGCATCCAGTGGGCTGCAATGGAAATGGTACGTCTAAAAAGAGTTACAAGAATCAGGTTGGCAAGCACTAAATTGCAGAGCCAAAAAGAACTTAAGGGTGGCCAATCTATATTAAAAATCTTGGCTAATTTCTTTAATTCATGTTTGTAAATCTTTAGGTTGCATGTTTACAAGCACAATTGATGCAAGTCAGAGCTCAAGTGGCACAAGGGTACATGGATTTAAGAAATCTTGGAAATCAACAGCCTGAAAATATGGCTGGAGCAATGTATTATCAGAATTACATGACTAATGCTGCAAACAATAAGAATTTCAACATATCACCACAAGGCTTGATGGAGTGGATCGATCACAGCAACGAAGGAACATCGGATGGTGATGATCATGTGTTCTTCACGAAGAGAATGTCTCAAAGTGATTTGGGTGAGCTTCAAGAACTAGCTGTGAGAATGATGAGGAATTGATATAGTTTAGATATGGTTTAATCTTGTGATCAGATATATTTATAACGTTACGGAACAAATATATTTGTGTATAGAGCTTAAGCTAGATATGAATTAGGAACACTATTTTAACGCAAGGATCTTTATAAGTTTCTTACATTAATTGCTAGGTGAGAAACCCTAAAATTTGTAACTTGATGCAGCCTTTACTTGGACTCTTGAATATGATTGAAATCTTGTCGTCATGAGTTTGAACTCATCAGAAGAAGTAGTTGAATTTATGCTTTAAAACATGTATAGTTCCTTTGTAGCTTAGCTACCAGATGGGATCAGGAAAAGAAACCTAAAAGCTAATTAGAAACGTTTTGCACGGTTATATATTACGACTTCTTAAATTGCAACGTAACTTTTCCTGATTACGTTTTCATGTGCAAAAAGGAGTCCCCGTCGCAACGAACTGAACACGTGTACATATCGTTTTGGTTGTATTTCGACTTTATATTTTGAGTTCCATTTTGGGTTGCTATAGCATATACCACCATATGGGTAGCCTATTAATTGAACTGAACCACATTGATATCGACCAATTTCCCGCTTCATCCCCTACGCAACGTGCAGGTTTAAACCAGATGGTTAAAATAGTTTAAACAGCAAAAAGTTTATAAATTTAGCCGTTTGGAAATATTCAGAAATTTATACACTTTAAGCACTACAATTCTTTTCAAAGTTAAAAGATAAAAAAACTTTTAAGTTTATAATTAATTTCGGTTCCTGTTTGGATTGGGTTAATCGAACTCCATCCCTTGCCCAATTTCCTTCTGGGACCACATCCCTGAGACCCACCCTTACCGAGACCCGTATTCAAATCATAAGACTGGGTCTTGTCATTGATATCACATTTGTTGAACATTAGCTTACTTCGGTTCTAGTTTGATGTTTCTCGTCTTTGATCCTTTCTTCGACGCATCAAGACAACCTATGACATCATCATCAAAAGTAATAGTTTTTAGATCAACTACATGTTCGATGGATGTCACCATATGAATGAAACTCCTCGATAACCCATTTAGGCCCAAGGGTGTGGTTCAGTAAAGAACCTTCAATGTTCTAAATGGTACATCTTTTCCCCAGCGACCTCATATGAACATCCCCCCCTCCCTCTTCCTCATTTCACTACTGAAACGAGGGGAATGAGCATCGTCAAGCGCCTAATTTCAAATGGGGGAGGGGGTAAGAGTCAATCACATTTTTTCTATTTTTTTATCATTTTAATTCATTATAGTTTATATTATTAAATAATGGAATGATGGAGATTGAGGAGAATGATACATACCCCTAGTTGAAGGGTGAGGAAGAATAAGGGATGCAAAGCTGACGTGGCACATACATGATGAATGGGGAGGAATGAATCAAATGAACCATACCCACCAGTCTTAGGTCAATGAACCATACCCACCAGCTTTAGGTCAAGTAAGTTTGGACCCTTTCATCATTCGCTTGATTGAGGCCAATTTCTATGCTACACCCTATGGATTGAACTTTTCGTTCGTTTTTAACTCATTGAATTCGTACATGAGCTTTTGAACTCGACCTTCTCTTACCATGTCTCGATGTTGGGTTTTAATTCTTCTCACATATTTTTGTTGTAGACATGTTCCTGGTTTGTAGTACAATTTTCCTTTTGGGAATCAATTGAAACAAAAAATGGCCATGTTTTTTTTCTTGGCATCGACATTCGTTTTAGGTTCGATCATCTTATAAACACGGTGCATGTTGAAAATCATCTGAATCGACATACCCCTATCTTGTGGTTTGTTTGAGATAACATAGGGTAATTAAGGGAGGTGTGCTTATTGACCACGATACCCTTTCGTCATCTGCATTATGTGAGCGGGGTCAATGGGTCATGATCTAGTATGTTGATCCTTCTTTGGTTTTAATTAAACTTGTTTACACATAATCGCAGCTAACCTCCGACGCACCTTCCTTTTGGTTCGAAGTTCTCACTCTAAAATCTGAATGTGACTAGTGACTTATGGTCGATTCTCTCTTGTGATCACCGATTAACCAGTTATCTGTCATTTGGTTTTTAAAACTGGCTTTGATTGATACCAATTCAAGCCCTTAATCGATAAAGAAGAACACTATTTGATACTCCCGAATATTAGTGATGAACTATTTAAAAACTTAATCAAAAGATAAACCGCAACCCAGATTATGTTACCTGACTTATTTTGTTATTTTTTGAACAAAATTTGGAACCGTCCCTAATATCCGACTAAGCCTTTCTGAAACGCGATGTCACCGTCAATGTAGATTTTAACGCTTCAGACCTAACTCATCTAAAAACACCATCAAAGATGAAACCTACCATTGTGGAGATACATCTTGGAGTTAGTTTCAAAGCTGAAGCTAGGAGTGGCAAATGGGTTAGGTCGAAATGGGTTAGGACCAGAATTGGTGAATTAAAAAAACAATTGTTTTGTTTCGGGTTTGAATGGGTCTGGGTCAACACGTTCGGGTCGAAGCAGGTTTCAGGTAAGTTTTTTTTTTATTTTTTTTAACGAGGACAACTGAGGAAATATTTTAGTTTTTTTTTTCACTTTTTTTCGTTTTTGATTTATATTTTGAGTTATGATTTATATTTTTTTTGAATATATTTTGAGTGATTTTTATTACGATAAAAAACTCCTAGAATTCAAAAAATAAAATAAAATAAAATAATATACCTTAAAAGATAATTTAAAAACAAAAAAAACAAAATGTTTCATCTGTTGCCCTTGTTCAAAAAACCGAGAAATGAACGGAAACTGAATAAACCGACGAAAGCGAAACAATAAATTAAAATCAAAATAATAAACTGACTGATCGAAACCAAAACAATCAATCAAAGTGATACTAAAAAGCTGAAACCAAACATAAATGAAACTGAAAAAACCGAATCGACAAAAAAGAAACAAAAGAAACCGAAACCCAACTTGTCCCGTGGCAAAACTCGTGTCGACTCGAAACCTGATCATAGCCTAAATATGAACTGAACTCTATCCAATCCAAAACCCGATCTATGCCATAACCTATCTCATGTGGAAATATGTGCCACTCAAAAACCCATTTCGACCCCGAACCTGCCATATTTCCTTAGGACACTAACCCACATCGACCAATTTCTTTGAATTTGCCAACCCATTTTGGCCCGACAATAAAAAGGTGGAATTTAAAGTGACCTATTTTGACCATTTTAATTATAATATATGACCAAAACCAACCCATATAATTTCCAAGTCAACCAAAACTAAACCATTTAAAATGTTTTGGATCAAGATTTTCTATCTCCACCTGAAACTTTAAGATTCCAAGTCTTAGCTTGATGTTATTGTAACATTAGGTTAATGGTCATACTGATAATCCACCTATACTATTAAAAGAAGATAATATTTTCATATGTCATTAAACTAGAATCTTCACATAGGTTGTCATGTGTATAGGTTTTCAATTTTACAATTTCCAAGTGATAAAACGAAAAATATGTTATTAGTGGTCACTACATTGCTTTTACAATGTTTGTAGCTTAGTAATTCGAATAGAATTAATTGATTTTAAAGTTCTCTTTTTCATAATAAGTATGGATTCACACATTTCCATTTTAATTTTATTTAAAATATAAATATAAATTATTCTTACTAGTATATGTATTTTTAGAAATAATTTATATTTTATGAATTCGTAAAATATGTTATTATATATATAATTAAAGTAAATTAATAGAGGCTTTATCCTAGTTAACATTTGAAAAGCAGACTATTTAGATGAAAAGTAAAAAAAAAAAACTATAAAACAAGAACGGGCCCATATGTTTGTATTTAAATTTAAACTTTTGAAGGAGCTAATAAGTAGGTTCACCTAATGTAACCCGTGTTACCCTTTTTATAAGTTTATAAGTCGGCAAAAATGTCCCCTTGATTGACTGCACATCATTGGTTTACTACTATAACCCAATTACTAACTTTATTGATCCATTGTGTACTATAATAGCATTCTTATCCTATTTTATATATTTTTCTCTATTATTTAGTTAAAAAATATCATACTATAAATTTATCTATCATTTTTTAAAAATCTCACATTCTATTCTCTATCTTGTTATATACTATATGATGATTGGGAGATAGTTGATATATTATATGGTATGGATCAAAGTAAGACCCTATATTTAGGTTTTTATTTTATTTGTCATATAACTCATCCATATAATAGAGAATGAATTTGAGAGGTGATTTTAATAATTTCTCAAAATTTAAGCTAAATTATAAGAATTTGACAACTTTATAGAATGATTGAGAATGCACTAATAATAATAATAATAATAATAATAATAATAATATCAACAATAGTCGCACATTGTAATGATCAAATAAGCATATTTTTTCTAAGTTCCTTTGGTACCATAACACGAGTGCATAAAGTACACATTCATCTAGATTAGAGGTGCACAAATCGGTTTTTTTAAAAAAACCGGTTCGGTTATTAACCGGACCGGTTTTTTTTGGCCCGGAAAAAAACCGGTTCGGTTAATAACCGGACCGGTTAATAACCGGTTTTTGTATGTCAAAACCCTAACCGGTCTAACCGGTTAGGACCGGTTTAGAAACCGGTTAGAACCGGTTAATAAACCGGTTTTTTTATTAACCGGTTTTTTAATAACCGGTTTTTAGGTTAACCGGTTTTTTTTTTTTCTTTTTTAAATAACCATTATTTTTTCACAGTATAAACAAACCGGTAACTACAAGGCAAACCGGTAACTACAAGGCAAAACGGACTGACCGAAGCCATTCTTTGCTTTCGTTGTTAGGGTTCTTTGCTTGGAAGATTAAAAACACATAACTTTCATTTATAGTTTTTACATTAAAAATACAAACATTAAATCGTTATCGCATATTCGTAACTCAAAAATACAAACATTAAAGAATGCTTAGACACGATTACATGAACAACTTGCTGTTTCTTACTCATTATTTGCCTCCATGTTTGCTGTTTCTTTAACTAATTTTCTTCGCTACCCGATCCCGAGCTATTCCTTAGGTAATCGTCGTACGCGGCTTCTTCATCGGTCATTGGTTGAGTGTGTCCTTCATTGACCTCGTCTTCATACAAGCCCGCCTCATACTCCATTTCCCCCTCGAGTGAGCGTTGATGTTGTGCCCTATCTAAAGAGTCCAAGTAATCCTTGTAGCAAATCGACATCTCTATAGCTGGTGGAGTGAGTCGAGTCCTCCTAATCGATATAACCCTGCCAGAAACAGAAAAAGCAGACTCCGAAGCTACCGTGGAAGCTTGGACCGTTAGTAAATCTTTGGCCATGGCGGCGAGGATCGGAAACTCATCCTCCTTACCTCTCCACCAAGCCATTAAATCAAGACTTCTAAATTCATCCGGAGTCATGTGTTTCACAAAGTTGGTACCACCATACCTTCCAAGTTCACTGCTTGGGGTGTTTACCTTTTGACGTTTACCGGCGTCTTCCCAAATCATGTAGTACATCCCCATTTCAAGGTCGGTTTGGGATTGGGATTGGGCAACAGCTCTTAACGAGTCATGAATTTGGGAAGACGACCCGTATTTTGTAAGGTAAACATCATACATGTTTGACAAGGTGGTGTTGAAAGCATTCTTTAAAGTTTGGCTATAATAGGGGTTTTGATCGTCGTTTAACTCTAGCTCATCACAAATTTTTTCTATTAAAGCTTCAACACCACCAACATTGATGCAAGGGTTTAACGCAGCAGCACATGTCAAAACAGCGGGTAGTTCTTGAAAATATTTTCTAAATTTTTCTTTCATTTTTACACCCATATCAAAATAAGGTGGACCCCTACAATGAAGTTCACTCAACTTTGTGCACATGACAGCAATTTTTTGTAAAGCAATGGGGCTTGTTGGATAGTAAACCCCGGATAAACTAGTTGTGCAAGATTTAAAAATTTGAAGGACCTCCGTAACGATCTCAATCAATAACCAGTTTCTAGGATCGTACGGTGCACATTTACCCATACTTGACAAAATTTGATGAAACGCAATTAATGATTCTTTTTGTTGGATGGCTTTCTCAAACATATCACAAGTCGAGTTCCATCTTGTTGGACAATCCCAATTTGGCCCCAACCATTGACAATTAGCTTCTACACAAAATTTTTTGTATCTTGAAAATATTTTATTGTTGCTAAAAACATCTCGTAACATTCTTTTAAAATTGTTTCTTTGCGTTTCGATCACGTTTAACCCATCTTGCACGGCCAAGTTGATAATATGTGCAATGCATCGGCTATGAAAAAACGCTCCATCACAAATAGGTTTATACTTTAATTTTAAATGGCCAACCGCGGCCGTATTGTTGGACGCGTTATCAAACGAAATTGAAAAGATTTTATGTTCAATCTTGTATTGTCGAATGACTTTATCCAAGAGTTTAAAAATATTTCTACCCGTGTGCGGGTAATCAAACAATTGAAACGCAACGGTTCGTTTCATCATTTGCCACGACTCGGGGTCAACCCAATGAGCCGTCACACAAATGTATGAGTCGGGCGAACCATGAGGTACCGACCACACATCCGTTGTTAAGTTTACACCAGTTTGTAAGTTTGAAAAGTATGAAATTAGTTCGGATTTAGCGTTTTTCCATGCTTTAAGACAATCTCTTCTAAGGGTCGAACGACTTACGTGTTGGTAGCGTGGTTGAACATACTTTTGCATCATCTCCGTGAATTGAGGGTTGTCGAAGTGGTTGAAAGGAAGTGTTTGTTGAATCACAAAGTTTGAAAACTTTTGACGTACCGCTTCAAGGTCGTACGTAAACACCGCTCCTTGATTCGTCATCTCCGGCTGCGAACTACTTCCCGATTCGTCCTTCAAGGCCTTGCAAAAGGGCCTTTGTACATGCGCTTTTAAAGTGGAGTTTGCATCTTTGCCATAAAACTTCAAACAATGTTTGCATCGAGCTTTTTGGCTACCGTTAGACATTTCGCATAGGTCGAAATGTTGCCAAACATCTTGGTTTCGTTTCGTGGGGATGACCCGAACGACCGTTTCTCCCGTGTTCGAGGCACCCATGTTGACGGATGAAGCAGCACTTTGGGAGGCCATGATAATCGACTACGAAATAAGAGCGTATGAAGTGGTAATGTGGTATAATTGAGCGAGAGATAACAAAATAATCGCGTATGAAATAAACGTTTAGAGCGTTTGGAGTTGTATAATCGAGTGTGATCTAACCAATACCCAACCTAAACTATATATAGATGTTTGTGGGGGTAAAATGGTAAAAAAAAAAAACGGTCAAAAAAAAAACGGCCATATAGTCGTTATACAACGGTCAAAAACCGGTTTTTAACCGGTTAACCGGTTATCTAGAAACCGGTTAACCGGTTTTTCCACAACGGTCAAAAACCGGTTTTTTTATAAACCGGTTAACCGGTTTTTTCATAACCGGTTATTAAAAAAAACCAGTTTTTTCATTAACCGGT
This sequence comes from Bidens hawaiensis, assembly GCF_021521415.1. Lineage (NCBI taxonomy): Eukaryota > Viridiplantae > Streptophyta > Magnoliopsida > Asterales > Asteraceae > Bidens > Bidens hawaiensis. Next base: position 525,268 of record NW_027491591.1, read on the forward strand.
TTGTTAACCGGTTTTGGATCTAAAACTTGTAACCGAAATACGAACCGGCGGTTTGTAAACCGGTCAAACCGGTTTTTAAAAAACCGGTTTTCGTAAAAACCGGTTTCCGGTTTAAACCGGCAAACCGGTTCCCCAACCGGTTTTTTTGACCATCTCTAATCTAGATCTATTAAAGTATATATTTAATATATTAATTTAGATAACTATTAAAAGAGTAAATTTTTTAAGAGTGCATTCCTTCCTGTGGTTTATGAGCATCATCACATTGAGTCCCTTAAAAGAAAAATGAACAGGTTGAGTTATACGGTTTTCTAGCTAGACCAAATGTATCCCTCCGTCTATTACCCATCCAAAGAAAACCTAAAATGACTTTTATGCTCTTTTGTGATGATTTAGTTGTGTCTATGTCATTTTCAAGCATGCAGTTTGCGTCCCTCCGTCTGTATTTCCCTCCAAATTCAAAATACAAGCAAATCTAATAATCCTTTACATTTTAACCATCCAATATCATCCGTAATCATTCATAAGCAGCCATAACGTAAGCAAATATTACAAAACACCATAATTATCCATAATCAATCGATAATGTTACCAAATTATATCATAAACATAATAGCCGATCATAAACATTGAAATTGGTCAAGAAAAAAACAATGATTAAGGAAAAACCTTAATTAACAAAAACACACTCGATCTGTCAAAAATAAAAAAAAAACAAACAAACTTGATCAATTTCACTCTTAGACATAATTAGGCAACAACAAGGGAAAATTCCCATAATAGCCCATTTATAGAATGTGTTTTCAAGATTATCCTCACTAACTCAAGTTTCCAACTTTGTCCCTTTGGTATCTCGTCGCCGACGACATGATAGCGAACACCGACGATGCGTTACTGAAAAAAATAGGATAACGACACATGGCCAGAATCTGGCCAGAATAGGGTTGACGATGCGTTATGTTACTAACGTAGGGTAGCAGCGATGCGTTATGTTGCCAACGTAGGGTAGCACGCGTTATGTTGCTAACGTAGGGTAGCAGCGATGCGTTATCCACTAACGCATCGTGGAACCCCTGCTTTAAACCTATTCCGGCCACGTGTCGTGATCCTATTTGTTTCAGTAACGCATCGTCGGTGTACGCTATCATGTCGTCGGCGAAGAGATACCAAATGGACAAAGTTGGAAACTTGAATTAGTGGGGATAATCATGAAAACACATTCTAAAAATGAGCTATTATGAAAATTTCCCCCAACAATAATGTATATATTATCGTCACCACCTACTCAATCCGATCTTCCTCTTGTCCTCGTTCCCACCTATTCTATAAAATTGCCCTTTCATGTTTTACTTCGCATTTAGTGGTGTTTTGTGATATAAAAATATTTATTATTTTGATGCATCTCTTTAAAAGATGGATCGAAAGTCGAAACTATTCCAACTTCTAGAGCATATATAAAAGTAGCAAATGATGAACCTCCATTGTCAAACTTTTCAGCGGCAAGTGAAGGTGGGTGGCCTTGTAAGTTGTAAGTATTTGTTTATTGCTTTCGGTAATCGTGCTTTTTCTTTTACTTTTTTTACATTTTTTAATGCTTTAAGTTTTATGAACTTCGGGTTAATATCTAAATTACCAACATTTTGCTAGTCAAAATAGCTTCATGTAAAGATAAACTTCTTTGTCTTGTGTAAATATGTTAGTGGTAGTTGGCTTCACTTGTTATCTCCTTAAGTAAATAGATATCAAGTTGTTGGGATTTCTGTTATTTAATTTGTGACTCCTTTTAAGAAGTTACTTGATGAAAAGGTTCAAAAACCAATAACCATCATTAACGGTATATGTGACAAGATCAAGGTGAAATGTTACTTATGGATTAAAATCATACATAAAAATTACACTCTTCACGACTCCTCCTCCTCCTTTTCATTTCAATCAATACAAAATAGTAAAACACTTTAATCTTCATTTGTGTTTTATTAAATTTATGGCTCCTTAAACTAAAGTGGTAGGCATACTTAGGTATTATTTGTTTTTCTAAAAAAAAGGTCTGCACATGCTTTTTTATCTGTGCCGCGCAGACCACGTGCAGACTGATTGGTTTTCGAATATGTTTCATTAAAAAAGTCTGTGTGAACTCTTCTTAGTGCAGATTTGGCTCATCCATTTCTAAAATTTTCTAAGGTCTGCAGAAGGTTAAACACCAACACCACCCACTGTCCACCACCACCACAACCTACCATCCGCCACCACCACCGTCTACCACCACCGTCCACCGCCACCACTCACTACCACAGTTCGTACACCACCACCACCAGTTTATTTTAACAGTTTACAGATGTTAAGAAACAAACAGTCTTTTTCTTGCAGACTGCAGATATTTGGTCCACTTCTTATTTTACAGATGTCTGCAGATGTGTTCCGCAGACTGCAGACATTTTAACTTTGAAAAAACAAACAACACCTTATTTCATCACAATTACTTTTATGTAGCTTAACTATTGATAAGTGAAAATTTTGAGAATGTCCATTCTTTGACGTGGGTTTTGACCATTGTCTCTCATTTGTAAAGAATTCCTTAATGCCCATTCAAATCTATTAGACACATTTATATACTTAAAGTCAACGAGTACGTAATTCGAAATATACAGACGAATTGCACCAAAACTGGTCAGAATGAGTATTTTAGGATAAAAAACTGTAAGACTAATATTTTGTATAACAAAATGAAAGAGGCAAGTATTTTAGGGGAAAAAAATGACGGGACAAAATACTCACACCTTACATTTCGTTCTTCAAAGTACTTGCACCTTACGTTTTGTTCTTCAAAGTACTTGCACCTTACATTTTGTTCTTCAAAATACTTGTCCCGTAAATAACATTTTGTTATACAAAATACTCGTCCAGACAATTTTCACATCTTAAAATACTTTCCTGACTAGTTTTGGTGCCACATATCAGTTTTTTATTAATTTATGAAACTACTCGTTCGGTTTATTTTATTACTTTTCTTACAAACCTGATTGTCCCTGATTGACAATCAACAATGACTGCAGCCCAACAAAGAACAATGATGAAGTTAGGCTACTGTGATAATGTGTGTGATATAGTTATCTATACACTTGCTTAAGGGTCCTTTATAACATAGGGCTAGAAGACAAAGATTATTATCTAATTTTATTTAACCATATCGTGAGTATGTATAAAGTCTCAAAACGTAACATATAAAGGGATCTAGAAACTAATTTGATCTTGCTCTTTTTCTTTATCAGTTTTGGTTCACGTTATAAAATGATGGTCAATCAACTTGATATTTTCATTAACTAGGTAAGGTTACATATACAAGAGAATAGCTAAGATCAAGGCATAATGCATGGCCAAGATCAAGGAATATGAATACAATTATTACAAGGAGGTTACATAAAAATAAATGTTACAAATTTCAAAACTTGAATTTGGGGGGAACCAAATGAACTGTGGGTCGGGTATGGTGTTGACCATGTTGTGTCTTAATATTGCCCCTCAAGATGGACGATCGAGAGAGAAGTCCGATCTTGGATAGTAACTCGTGGTAGCGTGTTTTAAGCAATGGTTTAGTTAAAGCATCTGCTAATTGATCATCTCCTTTAATATGTGTTACCCATATAATACTTGTTTGCACCTTTTCACGAACAAAATGAAAATCAAGTGCTAAATGTTTCATTCGTGAGTGAAAGATAGGATTCGCCGAGTAGTGGGTTGCACTAAGGTTATCACAATAAATAGTTGGAGTGATTGTGGATTCGTAGCCAAGCTCGGTCATTAAAGAAATAATCCATTGTACCTCGGTTGTTGTTGACGCAACGGCTCGAAATTCAGCTTCTGAAGATGAACGAGCCAAAGTTGGTTGTCGCTTAGAAGTCCATGCAATGGGGTTTGAACCAAGATAAACAATATATCCCGTTGTACTTCTGTAAGTTTCTTTGTCACCCGCCCAATCCGCATTCGTAAAAGCATGTAATTGCAAAGATGAATTACGGCGAATAAGAAAACCATGATGAAGTGTACCATGTAAATAACGAAGCAATCACTTTAGGGCGTCCCAATGGATATTTGTTGGGCGATGCATGAATTGTGACAATTTGTTTACTGCAAAAACAACATCAAGACGGGTTAAAGATAAGTATTGTAAGGCCCCAACGATAGACCTATATTCGGTAGGATTAGGTAATTGTGACCCATCAGTGGTGTTATAATGGACCGATGTTGTCATAGGTGTAGTTGCCGGTTTGCAATCATTCATGTTGGTTTTATTAAGACGATCGAGTATGTATTTTCTTAGGGAAAGAAAAAGGCCATCGGAGTGGGGAAGAACTTCGATACCTAGAAAATAAGAAAGGTTTCCCAAATCCTTTAGGGAAAATTTGTTGGCAAGAGAATTGATGAAAGAGGAAACAAGAGACGGGTTAGGACCGGTGATGATAATGTCATCGACATATACTAGAATATAAATGGGGGAGGTGGTAGAATGATGAATGAAGAGAGAGGGATTAGAAATAGTTGGTTTAAAATGATTGGAGATGAGAAACGATTTGAGTTCGTCATACCAAGCGCGAGACGCTTGTCGAAGACCATAAATAGCTTTGTGCAATTTACAAACGTGAGTTGGGAGAGACGGGTCAATGAACCCTGGTGATTGGGACATGTAAACGGATTCGCTGAGTGTGCCTTGAAGAAAGGCATTATTGATAACAAGTTGTCGTAAAGACCAACTGTGAGAGGCGGCTAATGCAAGAATAAAGCGAAGCGGGTTTAACAACCGGACTAAAGGTTTCAATATAATCGATTCCCGGTCTTTGATTAAAACCTTTTGCAACTAATCGGGCTTTTAAACAGTCAACGGAACCGCCGGGTTTAAATTTTGTGCGAAAAAACCATTTACAGCCAACCAGATTAGGAATGGATTCGCGGGGAACGAGGGTCCATGTTTTGTTACGAATGAGAGCTTCATGTTCATCTTGCATTGCGTTTCGCCAGTGAGGTTGTTTAAGGGCTTGGGTAATGTTTGAGGGTTCGGGAAATGGTTGAACAATTGAGTGGTAAAGTAAGAAATCATTATTATGATATTTTGAGTTTGGTTTGCGTGTGTTGCGGGTTTGTCTTTCACTAATGACGGGAAGGGTAGTGGTGTGTGGGTTATTAGTTTGTGTTGGGATGGGAATAGATGAGGGAGTAGTAGTTAAATTTGGTGAAGGAAGTGGACTTTCAGGTTGGGTGGAAGGGAAAGTGGTAGTAGTAGGACTTGAAGTGACAGATTGAGTTTGAGATGTTGGTTGGCTTTGAGTGTGGTTTTCATTATTATATGGAGTGATGGGTGGGTCCACCGTGGTGGATGGGAGAAGATTTAAAGATTGTGGAATTATAGTGATTCTCAACCATGTGTCTGGATCTGTTGCAGTTGTGGGTGTTGTGTGAATTAAGGTGGGATATGGGAAAGTTGTCTTTACAAAATGAACATGTCTTGAGGTATAGACTTTGTTTGTTATTGGTTCAAGAAGATGGTATGCACTTTGAGAGGAAGAGTAGCCTATGAATATACAAGGCTTAGATCGAGATTGTAATTTATGATGTGAATGTGGACGAAGCCAAGGGTATGCCAAACAACCAAAATTCCTTAATTTTTCATAATTGGGAATTTTGTTGAAAAGACGGTGATAAGGTGAATCATTTTGAAGTGTAGATGTGGGCAAGCGATTAATTAAGTAGGTTGCGGTGGTAAATGCAAAAGGCCAAAATTTTAAAGGTACGTGGGCATGTGAGAGGAGAGTAAGACCAGTTTCGACTATGTGACGATGTCGTCGCTCAGCATAGCCATTATGTTCGGGAGTACGAGGTGGAGAAGTAAGGTGAGTGATACCACAAGAAGATAGGTGAGAAGCAAGTTTTATGTATTCGCCTCCATTGTCAGTAAATAATTGTTTTATTTTGGTTTGGAAATAGTTTTCGACAAGATGTTGAAAACGAATGAAGGTGGTGAGAGAGTCGGATTTATGCTTTAAAGGATAAATCCAAATGTATTTGGTAAAATGATCTACAAATATGATGTAATATTTATAGCCATCAATTGATAATATTGGAGATGTCCAAACATCGGAAAATATCAATTGTAGAGGTGTTGTAGATGTAAGAGAAGAATTATGAAACGGTAATTTGTGACTCTTATTAATGCAACAAGAATTACAACTAGTGTTTGAAACATTAATATTATGAATGATAGATGATAAACTTTTAAAACTTGGAGATGTGGATGTCCAAGACGATGGTGCCAAGAGTTATTGGTATGCGCATAAAATAGTGAAGGTGGTGATGTTGAACGAAGTTCATATATCCCACGACTAGCCATTCCCCAGAGAAGAATTTGATTGGAGTTGCAATCCTTGATAAGAAAATGAAAAGAAAAAAATTGCATTAGTATGTGATTGTCAATACATAATCTTGAAATAGAAATAATATTTTTAGATATAGATGGGACGCAAAGCACATTGTTAAGAGTAAAAGAGGTATTTGGGAAATTGATTTTTAATGAGCCAACATGAGTAATAGTTAAAGACGAACCATCACCGATGATAAGTTCATCGGTTCCATCATAGGGTGTGTGGAGAGATAAGGCATTGATGTCATTGGTGATATGGTGGGAAGCACCGCTATCAAAGAGCCAAGGGGTACATTTGGGATTTGTATTCGAAACTCCCATCATGTGAGCTTGAGGTTTGTTTGATTTAGGGAGAGATGGTAGGGCCACTTGGGGATATTGTTTCTTGAAGGCATAACAAGAGGTTAAGGAATGTCCTTGTTTAAAACAAAAATTGACATTTTCCTAAAAAGGGACGAAGAGATGATTGGTTTGGTGTGGGGAGTATGCCATCATTTTTGTTATAGTTGGCTGATTGGTTTTTGTTGTGCCAAGGTTTGGAGGATTGACGGGCATGGGCCACAAAAGCAGTTGTTGGTTGGTGTATGTTGGCCACGGGTGGGTTTTGTTGAGCAAGAGATAACTCATGGTTAATGAGTTTCTCATGTAGTTCATGGAATGAGATGGGGTTGTCTCGAGCATGGGTGGATTCAATGATAGATTTGTATGCGGTTTGGTCAAGTCCTTTAAGAACTATATCGGTTATGTCCTCGGGATTCATAGGTTTCCTAAGGATGGCGAGTTCGTCGGCTACGGTTTTGATAGCTTGCATGTATTCGGTTATTGGTTGTTCATGGGTTTTAACAGATTGTTTGATGCGGTATTGCAATTGCTTAATGTGTCCACGTGAAGTGGAAGCGTATGTGTTGGATAATATCTTCCACGCCTCAGAGAGAAGAGGCGGCATTAGTGATGAGGGGGTAGTGGGTGATAAGCTTCCGACTAGTGCACCATACAACAAGCGATCTTGTCGGAACCAATTAGAGTAGGCAGCGGTATGTTTTCCGGCCTCATCAGTGGCAGGTTCAGGAGAGGGATGTGAACCATCAATGAACTTGTGTAAGTCCAGGCCATTAAGAAGTGCTTCAACTTGGGTTTTCCAACTTAAGAAATTGATGGAAAGTAGTTTTAAGGATTGAGGAAATTGGACAATGGTTAGGGAGGAGTTTGAGGGTGTTAAAGTGGTAGCAACAGGGCTGGAATCAGTGTTTGTGGAAGACATAGTTGCCAGCTGAAAATATGTGGACGCGTAAACCGGTGGCCGGAGGTTGTAGGTCACCGGAACAAAAGAAGTGTGGCCGGAATATTTTGGTGGTTTACCTAGCTGATACCATATAAAATGATGGTCAATCAACTTGATATTTTCATTAACTAGGGAAGGTTACATATACAAGAGAATAGCTAAGATCAAGGCATAATGCATGGCCAAGATCAAGGAATAATAAATACAATTATTACAAGGAGGTTACATAAAAATAAATGTTACAAATTTCAAAACTTGAATTTGGGGGGAACCAAATGAAATGTGGGTCGGGTATGGTGTTGACCATGTTGTGTCTTAATACACGTAGTAGTTGGTGCGAATTCAACCCATAATTCGTTTATTTCTAAATACAATATAGTTTTGATCTTCACTACTAATATGGTATATATATAGTTAGTAGAATTTAACGTAGAAGTGTAGGACACTGAAAAAACATTGACATCGCCGGTCGCCCTTCTGATATCGAATTAATATTTCTACCAGACGTTTGTATTTTTTCCTACTTGCCCGCATCAATCGGATCCTAACTGTGACATAATAACTTAAAACTAGTCTGAACACTAAGAGCATCCACAACAACAAACTTTCACAAACCGACACATCAACGCCACATCATATTCCAAACTTTTTACAAAAACCCCAACTTTCTGTCACAACAAAAAACCTTTACAAACCTCATTAAAATATTATTAAAACCGTATATATAATATATATGTATATATCCATGTGAGAGGGTGGAAAAATGGACCCACCATCACTTGTTTGTTGCAAGTTCGCATAAACAAACTTCACCATTCAAAGTTTCAAACTTTACTCTACAACAATAAATTAAGTTCACACTTGTTTGTCTTTTTTAACACCTCATCCAAACCTTAGGCATTACACCCTGTTGTGGATGCTCTAACTGATGTATGACCATTAATCTCCTGAACAATTTCTTGACACCTCATTCAAACCTTGGGCATTGCATCATGTTGTGGATGCTCTAACTGATGTATAACCATTAATCTCCTTAACAATTAATCTAGGAGTAACAAGTATAGGGAACCTATAATGGGGTTCAAGAAAATTCCCTTCAATAGGCTTAAAAGGAGGCATGTCGTGTGCAAAGTTGAAGGATGGCAGGATTCTTCACTTAAACTTAAAGATGGTTGATACCTAGCTTTACACAGCCAATGATTAGCTTGTGATACGTGGAAGCGAATATCCAAGATTGCTTATTAGGGAGCCTGGGGCACCACTCGGGTAGCCCCTACGGGTATCGATCTCTTTGACCACAGTATTTATCACTCCCACGAGTAGGCTTGGCGGGTTGTGGCGTCAGGTGGTACTCATCGAAGAAAGGAGAGAAAAGAGAGCTATGATTATATTAATTACACGTTAATCCTACTACTGGACTTTAGCTTGATTAACCTTTCCTTTTTTTTATCTTTTAGAAAACAGGATTAAATCTAACCTAATCTCGCACTCCTAACTTCTTTTTTGTAACCTATGGTCATTAGTTAACACACTATTAATTTAAAGCTATACTCTTTTTTTTTTGGGCTATGAATTATGATCATCGTACGTTTTTATAAGAGTCTAATACGAGTCTATAAAGATGTATGTTATTTCCTTGTTGAATAAGAGAGAATCAATCAATCATTGAGAATCTTACTACTCTAATAAATAACTACTACTACATGCCACTTGTCATATTCTCATCAATTCTTATACTTTTTAACCCATTTTCTAAAATATGGATCCTACATGGGTCATTACCCACCCAGTTTATTGTTATTCAAACCTACTATCTTTTATTCCAATCAAACCATTCTCCCAACTCCATCACTACTATCGGCCCTCTCCATGGTCTCCACCACCACCAATGTCGACAACGAAATAGCCCCTCTCCACGGCCGCAACCACCATCACCACTACTATCGCCCCTCTCTACGACCACCACCACCACCACCACATCCTCTATATATATTATAGATCGTTAACACCTGTTCCTTTTCGTGTCCAAAAGTGAAGATTAAACCGTTATTTGATTTGGTAAAGTTAGAATTATCTTTTATTGAATAATCTATGTTCATCACAAAACCTTTTTATTGATTCCGAGTTCACCAGAAGTCAAATCGGATTCTTTTATATCACAACCCCTGTTATTTATTATTATCATTATTTTTGTAAATGTAATTTACAGTTGATTGAATGTGAATGATTGAATGAACAAATAGTGATTTTAGTAATGAAGATGATGGTGTTAATGTTCCAGTTGAAAATCATATAGTGGTTCCAGCTAGCATAGGTTTACTTTTAATTTAGCAAACCAACGTCACTTTGTTAGTCCATATGTTCTTTATCCAACCTTTTATTTAAATTTAAGCACTAATTTATATTATAAACAACTAATTTTTATTTGTAGCATCTACATGCTCGCTTATTACAGCTTTTTAATATTGAGAAGACTATGTTCCTAACTTTGTCTATCTAGAAGATAATCATTGTTTAATGCCTAGAGGTGTGGAAACTTACTTTGCTGTACATCATGGTCATATAATTATGATGACTTATTATGGTCAACCTTTTTCTTCCCAATGCAAATCCAAATCATCAAAATCGTTACCCATTTCCCGTTGCTGCTTATTATTAGGTAACTTCACAACTTTCTCCTTCATATCCATCTATTTTATGTTCTATTAATAAATCATTTTTATATTTGATTAGCTTTAGGTCAAACTTAGATTTCGTTTTACTTAATTTATGATTTGAAGTTTTTACATTTTAATTGTTTTAGATTCATCAACATCGTTTGGCGCATTATAATTTTTGAGTATGTCAATGAAATACAGTTAGTAACTTAGTATTTAGTTTAAATCCAATTTGACTCAATTTGGTTTAGTCATCACTATGCTACTGAATGTTACTAATGTACATATTTATGTTTAAATCTATTTTTTAATGGTACTTTGGTAATTAAGAAATACTAAATATATGTTGTACAACTTTTTAAATTTTTCAATCTTCCATGAATATATACTAATCACGTATATCAATTAATATTCAAATTTAAAGTTTCATTATCAAACAGTCAACTATTTTAGCTAAATTCCATAACCATAAATTAAGAATTAAATTTGGATTTACTAAAATCATTCAAGATAAATTTGGAAAGCTAACGGATTATTATACATTGTACCAAATTGATTTAATATTGTAACAACTTCCTAAAATATAGACCGATCACGTGGTATGCGTATTCAAATTTTAAACATCCATTATCTAATACTTTCAACTATTGTATATAACATCGCTACGTTCGTAGTAATAAATTATGGTATTTTGTGAACTCCGGGTAATCCCTATTATCTAAACAATGACAAATTGATTAGTATGTTTTTCTCATTTTCCTGTCAATTATATTCATATGAAAATAAACAAATTATTGTATCATTTTTTATTTTATTTTTTGGTTTATATATTGCTTGATTATACACACATCGGTTGGTGACCAGAAATTTATCATGCTCAATCAACTTTCAAACTGTAAGGTATCTAAGGATGGCTCTATCATCAAAGTTCGTGAAATCCGGTTTTAGGGTAATCATGTTTGGGATAAACCTCAGCAAAGCATTTCAAAGGACATGATATTGATTAATCAAGAGGAATAATATGTTATGTGTGTTTATATATACACATATTAGTTTCATGTGTATTATCATTTATATTGCTTTTTTTAAACATTTTTATTCTTTTTAATTGTCAGGGATACATGGTTCATTGGAGCATATTAAGAAAATTTAAATATTAAATACAGATTTGATGAATTCAATCCTAAATACAAATATATGTATAATGACAAAAAAAAAGAAAAAAAAAAGAAGTAAAATTCTTCTTGAAGTCCAGCGTTGCACCCTATGAAAATTTTGGTGATGAATTACACGGATTCAAGTTTCACAACATTGTTCATTTATTGACAATATTACTTGAACATGCATCATTGTTAATAAGTAGTATATTACATATTAATAGTTTGTATTAAAATTTCTGTTTGGTAAAAAAAATAACCAACATATATCTTTTTGTTTTTTTACTATTGGGGTGGTGCTGAATAATATACCAAAAGTAACCTTTTGTTTTAGTTTCTTTTATTACTTGACGATGCCTTTATAATGTTCTTTTTTTTCATATCTAATAGCATAATATCTAATGTTACCTAATGTTGCTATAATAAAAATATATATATCACTTTTTGTTAGCACATTCATTGTTGTTAAGTCTTATGTTACATGGTAATTTTTTATATTATTTATTTTGATACAAGCTTATTAAAAATATTGAAAAACCGTTATCTAAAAGCCCCAAATTTTTTATAAACATGGTATATTGATTAATACAACCACAAACGTAGTGTCCATGGATTTTTTTTCCTTATTTGAAAAATATTTGTGTAACGTTTATTTAGTAATTTTTGTAATTTTGTTGCTAATTGTAATTGTATTATATCATGTTTGTGATTGAGTTTGAAAACACCTTATTGACTTATTGGTGTTTTCAAAAAGTCAATAAGTTAAAAGGTGTTTGGCAATCGCAAAAATCCCTTTTATTTTAGCCTTTTGAAAATGTTAAAAAAACACTTTTCTAAAAGTCTTAAATTCTGGCTTTTAAAAATGACTTTTTGAAAAAGTCAATAAGTCAATAAGCACTTTTCAAACTCAATATTAGTTATATATGATAATTGTGTTGATGATTGTATTTTTGCTTAGTGTTTAAATTTTAAAAGTTTCATCAATATCTCGTGTAATACACGGTCCTCAAACTAGTTTGATATATTTTATTCTCTTTGTTCTCAAAAACCTCTTTTTTTGTTCTTTTTTTTATCAAACTCTAGGTGACCATATATCGCATCACATAAAGTCTACAAAAATCAAGAACTGATTACGTTATGCTATCTTTGCCTACTTGCCCACCACATCAACCGACCCTAACAGATGCGACAGATCGAATAACTTAATCTAGTCAGAACACTAATTGTCGTATAACCATTCTCCTTAATTAACAAAATCTTGGAAAAACAAGCATCAATGGTAATATTGAGGGTTCAAAAAGATGCATGACATGTCTCGAAAAGTTTAAAGGAACGATGACATACATTCTTCTCTTAAGAGACGGTCGATACCTACACACAGCCGATGATTAGCTCGTTATGAAGCTAATCTACAAGATTGCTTGCATTAGTTCAGTAGTTTAATTTAGCATACACTAATTAACAGGCAACAAAATGCTTGTCTCTTAGATTGATGGCATGCATATAGCAATACAAAATCGATAATCTTGATGAATTCACTCGTTATAAATTAATAATATATCAACTGATCTTTCATTGAGCGTATGATCCCAAAGGTGATCTTGGTTTTCCCTCTTGAATCTAATAATTATGATTATAACCAAACGCGACGGATTGAAGGTCTTCACCATACTCTCTAAACCCCCATTGCTGCTGGTTGCTACTAATTTGCATGTCCAAAGATTCAATGGAGTAACTTGAACCTTCTTCAAAACTCGAAAACGATCCATCTTCTTCTTTTGGAAACGAATTCTTGAAGTTCATGGCATCGTTCATTGAGTTTGGATTATACTGAGGCATATGTGTCCATGAGTTTTCAGATTGTTGAACCCAGTTCTTGATTTCTTGTGTTTGTTGGTAAGAAGGGTGTCTTGTGGTGGGATTAATATTATCAGAACTTATGGGTACATTTAGTTGTCTTTGAGCTGCTTGTTCTCTTAAAGAAACTAATTGTGATTGTAAACTGACCACCTGTGCAACAAACACATTAACAAGCTGTCAACAAAAGCTTGATATTTAGCTATACAATGAAGATCAAGATTAGGGTTTTCGGTTGGAACAATTAGACAAGATTATGGTCTTCAATAAAGATAAAACAAGATCAAGATTTATGTTCTCAGTTCGAATAATCAAAAGCAAGATTAAGGCTTTCAGTTAGTTTAATTAATCAAAGTAGGGTATTCACATGAAGGCGTGAAAGAGTTGATCAGATGAGCCCCTCGTACCACTAATATTGTTCAGGATATGGATATAACTTCGACAAATACTTGAAAAACGAACATTTGCAACCATCAATTTGAATTACAAACCTGTTGTTGTAGTGCAAAGATATGTGAAACACAGCCATAAATGGGATCTTGAAGCCTAGCTTGAGCTTCATAAGCTATTGTAGCCGCAGCTTCGGACCGATCACAAACCGGCAGATGAGCAAGAAGCTTAGAGACATTGCTTGCACCAAAAACCCTGTGAATTGCAGCAAATTGTGTAGCACCTTGTTCATGGCAGAAATAAGGTGCAAACACACAACCCTTTATGCATTTTCTTCTTAGGAATTTGCAGGCACCACAGGGAGAACCTGATCCTGTCATAATTAGAATTCAATATTTGTGAAAATTTTAAGTTCTTGGTAAGACTGAAAGGGTATGTCTTTGTTTTGATGCTGGTGAAAACATTGTGATCACCATGTTTATAAATAAGAAAGGTGAAGAGGATGGATGGTATTTTAGTGAATAATTAATTGCATATTGTTCCCTAGATGGTCTACACTTTTTATTTTTTATAATTCTAATATGATAATTAATCAACTTTAAAAAAAATTGAGATGAATGATTTTCAATATTTAACCCCACAACCAAAGTACCAAACCCCTTATTTAATTGGCTTTCCTTTTTGTTTTCTGTTTTTTAAGATTCCAGTTTAACCCCTTAAAAGACAAAAGAGCTACATGAATCAAACACACCCTCACAGCCTAGCCTTTTTTTTCCATTGAACAACGATTTGAATCAATGACATGCCACCGACTTATCCAGTCATCTTTATTCTCTAAGACTACTCATTATGGTAACCATTTATCATAACCGGTTACAAGTTGGCACAAAATGACAAAAAAACATTTTAATTATAAAATTGCAAATTCTTTTTTGTCCACAACCGGTTGCAACCTTGATTGTTCCAGCAACCCAAGTTTGCAACTAAACTTTTGTATCTAACTTGGTTTTTTCATGAAAATTACAACTTTTAACCTTTTTTTTAAATGTAATAACACGGTTTTGTTTATAAAAAAATACTAAACATTTTGATATAAATTTTATAAAAAATGAAGCATTTTTATTTAATAAAATATTGGTTTAGGTTGGATTGTGATAGTGAGTAAAATATTGGATATTGGTTGGGTTGTATAGGTGGAAGGGAGAGAAATTAGTTTTTTAATAAATGATTGGGTTGATTTGGGTTGTGATAGTGGATAGTCTAAGTATGCAACCTTTCAAGTTTAAGTTGGCACCGTCCCCGAATGGAAACCCTTAAATTAGTCTATCCCCATTAGTTTCAACCCGAAGACAAACCATACGTGAGAAATCCTTCTGGCTCAACCTGAAATCACTATTTTGTCATTGATAGGACTTGAACCATGACCTCAGAGGAACTCGCCTATTCTAAATAATTATCATCGGATATATAAGTATTAAATACAACAAATACCGTGTTTTGAGAAATAAAGTGTTGATATATATATTTGTAATACTTAAAGCTTGCATACATTTCAATAATTCAAAGTGAAATACATATATACTTTTATATGCAATATTTAATTGCATGATTTCAATAATTCAGAAGCCATGTGCAACACAGAGAGAGTTCCATTTGATAGATTTGATTCCTTGCATCATCTGATCAGGTGTTTTTTATTATTTATAACACATAAAATTATGATGCTTCAAACATCGATTCTTTTATATATACTCACACTAAAAGGTTATCACATAAAGCAACTTTTGCTGCTTCTTTTTTTCTTTTTCCGCTAGATCGAGAAGTTGCTTAAATCTTGGAGGTTTCTCAGCTCGAATTACTAGATATTGTGTGGCAAATGAAACTAGAGGTAGACTGAGTTGATGTTGCAACCTGAAGGCTGAAGCAAAATTTTGAATTTTTAAAGTTATTATTTTTTTTACATACATGTCCAACAGACATATTTTTTCCGCTTACATAAACTTAGTTTTAAAAGTCAAAAGCTTAAACTTCTAAAAACTTATATTAATTACTACTGACTCCTCAATCCTAGTCAACTAGCAAGTTTCGATCTACCTTGTAACAGCCAAGTGACCCAGTGTACGCAAATAAACAAAACAAATTGAATTTATCGTGGACAAATAGTCTAAGCATTCTTTAATTAACGGAATAATAAAAAGAAGAAAATTCCATTTAATAAAAATAGAGTTTACATCAAAATCAAAGTCAAACCAGTAACAAGTTGCATCATTAGCTCTTTTTAAATAATAATAATAATAGTGGTAGTAATATTAATAATAATACTAGTTAACGAACTAATAACAATCATGATAGTAATACTAGTAAAAATAATAACTATAATATAAGTAATAGTAATTACAACAAATAATATTAATAGTTTTAAACTTACCAATTAATAAAATTAGCAAACATAAGTGTGGCGCTCTAAAAAACTAAATATATAGTTTTCAACGTGGTTGGTTAGTTGAAGTGCGTAATTATATATCGTAGATACAAAAAAAAATATTTTATTTTAAATACAACTTCGAGAACGGCCCCATATCAGAATACCGAAACAAAAAATTAGTAAAAACATAAACTGTATACTATGCCGGTTATGGCTACACAATGTCTCCTCGATAGCGGTAGTGCAAGAATATTGATCTTACAAGTATCAAAATCTAAAACCATAAAAATGATTGTTGAGGTTGGTACCAATGTTGTTTAATCGGTATATGTACTCGGTAAAAACGTGAATCCTTAGTTTATGATAGAAGTGCACTAAAACACTGGCTAACTGAAACGACCCGAAAACTTGAATTCGTTTCGAGTGTACACACCTACTTTACGATGTCAAATTAAGTGGATCAACCAATCAACTCTAGTGATATGAGTTTTCACAATTTTTTAACGAATTAAGAAATTAACTCTTGTCATTTTGTAAACATTATATTTTATATCCTTTTTATGTAAGTTTAATTTACAATAATAAAATACGGAATAGCTTTTAACTTTTAATCTCTTGTAATCAGGGGCGGACCCACATAGTGTGGATCGGGGTCCCGGGACACCAATGTTTTTTAAAAATTTATTAGAAGCGGTATATTAAATTTTTTGAGGACCCCATAAGATTTAATACTTGGAACCCATACTATTAATGTTGATGTGGTCTGGTGGAAAGTCCCTTGTTTTATCTTTGAAAGGTTATGGGTTCAAGTCTTACAAGGCTCCGTTTTTGGTTTTTTGTGTTAATTTTTAGTGTTAATCAATCATTTGATTGCTAATGTTGCAATGATAACTTTGGAAACATTCAAACACCTCTAAAATACATATCATTGTTTTCAACTTTATGCATGGTTTTCTTTAGAAACATTCAAACACTTTAAAATATCAGTTTTATTTTTCACTAGTTTAAGTTAATGGTTTTCAACACATGCTTATGAAATGGTGGATCTAGGTTCTATCTCAAAAATGTTTAAGAAAGGGAAAACAAAGTGTTTATGTGTCAACCCGACCCATTTTGACCCGTTCAGGTAGTGATGATTGAAAAGAAAGTTTTATTATGATATTGTTTTTTATTATGTTCTTCGCCTCGACCCGACCTGAACAACGACCGACCCGAAAAATTTGAACACCGAAAATATGGGACCCCATTGGCAAAAAATCCTAGGTCCGCCACTGCTTGTAATGTGATTATGAAATCTATAAAACTATATAGAAAATATTAAATCGTAGGTAAAAAAAGAAAAAGAAGAAGAAAAAAAAAAGATAAATACAAACGGCAATCCTTAAAAGATACGTTTAAAAAAATTTCAGGTCTTTCTTATCAAGATTGTACCTTCTTTGTTAAATTTAATCACTCGAAAACAATATTTAAAACCCTAATAATTTACCATTAATCATTTGGTACACTTTCTTTTGTCGTCGATACCACAAGAATTTAATATATATCCGTACCACGTATATGTATGCTAATGTATATGGGTAGGTGTCATACACTAACATATATTTTTTGTATAGGGATTTTGAGATTGTATACTATATACGTAATTTATGAAAATCTGTAACCTTTAATAACTACGCGTAATATAATAAGAAAACAAAATTATCATATAGTGTATAAAATAACGATTTACATTAAAACTTAAAAAAATTAAAAAAGAAACTCGTATACTACGCCACCTGAATAAATAATGTAATGTGAATATACAAAGATATATACGTATTTGAACAATTGGTTGGAAATAATTGTACTTCTGTCTAGATAAGTAATTATGTACTTTTCTACGTCATTTGTTGTGTGTGGGTGGGTGGGTGGGTGGGGGAGCGCATGGCACCACCATTTATTCACCCTATGTCGCTTATCAACCAGTTGGCGAATTCATCCTTGCCACACCCCAAATGCAGCCCGACGTAGTGTACGGTTAGGGCTGTCCAAAATGCTCGCGCTCGTTCGTTGTTCGCTCGAAAATTGCTCGGAAAATGCTCGTTCGATTTCGGCTTGGTTTGGAAGTGAGCCGCTCGGCTCGGTTCGATTTAAAAACAATCCAAGCACGAGCAAAGCCTCGCTCGGTTTGGTTCGGTTCGTTTTGCTCGAATTATTTTTTATTTATTAGTTTTATATATAAACTTTATGAATATATACAAAAGTATACTATTTCTTAAAAGTTTTTAAAATTTCAATCTTTTGTGTTGAATTCAAAGTTCAAATTTAAACCATGGCCGCTCGTTTTATATATGTTTTGTTGTTAACCTTGAGTTTTATACATTTTAAAGGTGGAACTTTAGACAATTTAGAGTTGGGAGTTTTTAATTAATGATATTTTGAAGTTTTAGAAATTTAAAATTGGAAACTTTGTACGAAACCAAGCAAAACCAAGCCGAACCAAGCCGCTCGGTTTCAAACCGAACAAAGTTCAAGCATTAAGATATCGCTCGTTTCTTTAAATTCAATCCGCTCGGTTCGGCTCGCTTTCAAACCAAACCAAGTATGAGCATGCCCGCGTTCGGTTCGGTTCGGTTCGTGAACAGCCTTATGTACAGTAGCGGTAAAGCCCCCAATACCGCCCCTATGAAGCCCACAACATGGAGTATAAACGATTAACGTAATAAATCAATGTAATTTTATAATTAATCTGTGTCAAAATCAAAAATCTTTATTAAGATACTCAATTTATCTTAACTATCCAGTTTACCTTTTAAGAATGTAAATTGGTTAATAAAATACATAACCAATTTCAAAACTATTATTATGTAATTTGATAGAAAATTACTTTTACTTTATTATTTAAATCCATTCTAAAATAACTTAAACCACAAGTCATACTTATTTGTAAAATTTTACTCTTTTTTATATTGCTTTTGTTTTGTTATTGGTTATTTATGTTACAAGTGAAAAATAACATGTTAGCTTTTATTTTAGTGTTGTAACTTTTTAATCGTTTTTTGTATTTTAGGATACTCAAAACCCGATAAATCCAATCCGAAAAAATTCAAACCCAAACTACCCGAACCCAAAAAACCATGGGTGATTTGAGTTGGGTTTCGGGTCTAGAATTTGAACTTTAAAACCCGAATAACCCGACCCAGAAAACTTGAAACCCGAAGAACACCTCTATTTACATGTGTTAAAAATCTCTCCATTTTATAACCCTTTACTACATATAGCCTTACCCTTTTTTTCATGTGTGCTGGCCACTTTAACTCGCAAAAAGAGTCGATAAAAGTTGTTCTGAGACATGAACATAAAAGAGCGAATAGTAAAGTAGCTAATGGTGTGCTATCATCTAATAAATTAATTAACTTTACCGATAATGGTGGGGGAGGTGCTCAACTAATATTTTCAATTAAAATAATGGAGAAATTACTTCTTTTCTAACAAAACGTACATATCATAAAATAAACTTAATTGCGTTATTAGCAGCCATTAAAAAATTATGTTATTAATAGTACTCTTTAACGGAACATGCTGGTAATTAATTGATGTGCCTAACAGTTAAAAAGTTGATGATTCAAAACGTACAAGATGTACGTTGTTACGTATTTATCATAGAAATTGATGTTTACATTACGTGGTTAATAACTTTAGTGTTGAAAATAACTTGAAATCCATTGAGAAACTGATCTATTGACATTGGTGATTGGTCTACATAAATATCACTATGAGATTATTTATAATAGTGATAAATATAATACGCCATTCTCAACTTGTCTTTTTTAATGCTCCTAGACATTTCAAATGTTCATATTTCCTTATAGAAAAAGAGGGTGACTTATCACATTTAGAAAACTTGTACATTAAATATAGAAACCAGACTTCAACAAATGATAAGCAGTAGATTGCACTTGGTTAAGGACATTATGCGTAAGTACATGTTTAGCATATAATGATCATTAATATGTTTAAAAAACAACTCAATATCTGGTTTAATTACATTTGACTAGTGGGTTTCGTGGGATGTTTATTGTCTTACTTAAGAAATATTATTTCATACGTGGGTGTTTAGGGTGGTTCTTAACATGTGATGATGGTAAGGTGAACGATGATAATATTGGTGGTCGGCTTGAATTTTTCTCATTTATTTTTGTTGTTACTTGATGTTTTTGTTGTTCTTGTTTTGCTAATGTTGTTGGTCCTTGTCTTGTCACCGGCAATTGTTGTGTTATAAATTTTATCTTTTTTCTCTTTTAAAAAGTTGATAAAAGTTAATATACGTACATTAAATTTGGTATTTTAAATTACAACTCTAAGCAGTATAGTTTACGTAAAAAGCTACAAATAAAAATAAAGGCTATCAACCGTTGTAAAATTGGGTATTTAAAGCTTTATTAATCATTACCTAATTTCCAATTAACTAAGAAAATAGTTTAGGGTTCGTTTTGGATGAACATAGCCTAACGCCACCTCACTTCCATCATCATTGCTCACGTCCGTACCAACTAACCAACTCATCATATACAAAGCTTGTCGGATCACCCATAAGGTGATAATCTCTTTTGTTATATCTGAAAGATTAATAAATAAGTTATACGCTAAAAGTGATTTAAATGTTACGTAATAAACCATTTTTTTGGATGAAAAAGTTACTCTAACAAAAATTAGCGATGAAAATTACAGCAACGGCAGTTTCAGTCGCAAAGTGGTTCAGTTGCAATTGCCCAGTTTTCTAATAGTCTTGAAAACATTTCTTTACACATGAACGACAATCCCCTTTTTAACTATTTGTTATTAGTTTACAAATTGAAAAGTCAAAGTCAAAACATATAGATAAACTGAAACAAAATCAGTTGAAAATACTTCCGGTTAGTAACGATAGTTATTAATTAATATCATTAACATATTTCAAATCTATGGAGAACGATAATAGAGACATGGGGTGGTTCTGCTCCCCTTTTTGTACGTAGTGTAAATTTAACGTTTTTTCCAAAAATTTTAAGCTCCCTTCCTCTCTTGTCATACTTTTTCTTCCAAATTTCGTCGTTTTAAATAAACTCACTAGCGTGCATGAATGTTCTCTACAACTAATAATTTGAAATGCCAAGTTATTTTGAGAAAGAAAATCAAAATTGTGATACACTAAGTTATTATTAAAACACAAATAACCAAAATGCATCTCAAAATAAACAAAACTTACTAAAATAAAAATGGTGGCCGCGGCGACGATGGTGTCACACCCTGACCTACGGCGGAACATGCCGGGACGTAACATTGATTGTATCATAGCTCAGAAGACACTAAGTAAATACATGTGTCAATATCTAAATTATTCATTCATATATCAAGATTTAAAAGCAAAAACATTCTCAAAAGAAATACCGTTACATTTAAATATTCGAAACATAAATAACTTAAAATAAAAGTGTTCTTCATTTATCATGCAACTTAAGATCTCATCTAACTTCCAATACTTGATTCATCCGATAAAGCTACATGGTCATGCGTGAAAACATATATTTTTGTCCACATAAAGTTGAGCAAGTAAACCACAGTTTTTGAGTATATATAATAATAAAAGACAATTCCATGCGATAATTGTAAATCACTACATGTAGTATAACAATAAATAAAAGTTGTATTTTCAACCAAATCGTATTGATAACGGTTTACTCCGACAGCGTATGATCATACTAATGAGGATGTGATACCAACCACCACAATAAAAAGTAAACACATTGTCACATTCACACGTATCAACCAATCGAGTAATTTCAATAACGCATATATTGGAATCGTAGTGTAAATCGATAATAAATTTGGTTGTGAACGCATAACGCCCCCAAAACTTAAAACGGTGAAAAGGGGGATGTGAATTTACTTACCTTTAATAAGTGGACTAAGTGAGGAGAGATAATAAGAAAAAGAAATAGGATGAAAGCGGTCAAACTCCTCGAGGTTCACCGACAAATATTCCTAGTTGTTGATGATAACAAGAGTTAGATAAAATCATAGCGAAATACTAAGATTTATGACGAGTTTTGAGACTCGATAAGGTTGTGTAAGAATAACATATTATTAGGTACATTTTCGTTAATTACAAGGGTTATTGTTATATTTATAAATGTTATTGTTGTTATTGTTATTATTATTATTATTATTTATGTTTTAGATATTTTATAAAGTGATATAAAAGTTGGAAAAGTTAATACGTACATGAATCTTTAAAATGAAAACAATTTGTATTATTAAACGAGTTATCATTACATATATATAAAAGAAAATCGACAAGTCTAGAGGTTCGGTATATTATATTTACTTTTATTAAATGTTAACAATATACAAGAAATTAAAAATAAATAAATAACAAAAACCGAGTTTCGTGAGACTTAGAGGTTCGGTTTTAAGAAGAATAACATTTATTACTTGGTATTTATAAACATTAATGAGTATAATAAAGGAAAAGAATAATAAAAAAAATAAAATACAAAAACCGGGTCCAGGGGGCTCGAACCCACGCCTAGACCGGTTCTAAGGTCTTAATTACACGCACATCAGCCATCAGGCTGGTGTGTTAACTTGTGATTTAAACCAATCGGCTAAAATATGTATTGTACGTTTAAACACAATTAACCATAAACCCTAGAATTTAAACTGGTTCCATTGGTGTTCGTTTGTATAAATTGAATTGTGGTTAATGTTAATCGCGTAGAAACGAACCCTATGCATAATCAGGTTACCTTATATGTTAACGAATTGAGGAAGAATGAAGAACAAGATGGTTCGACCCTGCTTTGATCTTAAATGGGTATTTGACGGCCTTGTATACTGAAATTAGCTTAGGGGTTTGTGTCGTAATGTAGTGAGGGTGGTGTGGTGTGATCTAATTGCATTATAAACGAGTTTATATACTGCTTTAGGGATGAGGCCAGCCGCGGATCATAATTAACGTAATAGCTATCAATTTGTTAACGTTTACCATGTATAGGTTGTCGGTGTGACGCGTTTTTGGTCAACAATTGATTTGGCAAGATTAATTTCGTTAATTATTCGATTTAACCCGTGAATTAAGGTCCAAGAAAGGAGGGGGGGTCTTGTCGACGGTGGGAGAGGAAGAAAGAGGGGGAAAGAAAATATTTTACATATTAGCCGTTGATCTATGGTGTTGGTGCAAGAGTGGCTTAAAATTAGTTGAGGGGTTAATTTTGTACAACTTATAATTATAATCAATTATATAAATAAAAAGAATTAAACAAATACGAAACTTTATTGATTAAATACCCGAACCCGAACCCGGTTCGGGTAAAGAATACATAAACGAGAGGTTCGAAAACCCGAAATGTTACAGATGGAGATAGCAATGTCGGCGATGGTGGGGACTATGACGGTGGTGGATTGGTAATTGGTAACAGTATCGAGATTAGAGAAAGTGGGGTGAAAACCAGAAAATGGAATGGAGTGAAAAAAAAATGGTGATAACAAAGTATTGACTTTTGATGGAATGAAATTTATTGTCTTGTAGGTGGCGTTTTGGGGTGAAAACGTCAGAGGCACAACCCCCCCCCCCCCCTCGGGGGGGGGGGGGGCGTTATGGTATAGTTCTTTTGATTAGGCGTTTTCTACAAAACGCTATTTTGGCACAAACCTTATATAAATTCTCTATTTGACCGTTCCTAAACGGTCACATTACCGTTTAAAAAGAACAATTTTTTTTATGTAAATCATCTTTATCCCCAATCAAAACTCATCAAGTTTATAAACCTTTTTTTCTTAACTCTATATTTCCTCACACCAAATTCCTTATAGTACCTAATCTATGGATTCTCCCACTTCTATATATAACCAATTTTTAGGACCCGACCAATAAGCCGAAGACGACGCGGAGGAAGAGGCGGTTGCAAGGGCGATTGTGCTCGTGACAACTTATATGAATTCTATTAGCTCTCCTCCACCCCCCGTTTCAAAAAGATATATATCGAACGAGGGCATATCAATGAAAACGACGGTTGATGGCGGATTACTTCAACGACTCGCCGAGATACAAAACCGAAGACTTCTAGGCGTCGCTTTCGTATGTCTAAAAATTTATTTATACGCATCACCAATGATTTGGAGCGTGAGCTTGATTACTTTAAGCAAAAACCGGACGATCGAGGGACGCTAGGATTCACAGCTATTCAGAATGTTACGTTAGCCATACGCGTGCTCGACTACGGAAACACGGCCGACATCAACGACGAATATTTATAGATGGTCGATAAAACAACTCGGGACATCTTGGAGTATTTTTGTTAGTGTACATTTCATTTTTCTTAAATAATTCACTTGTTTACTTTAATTAACTATTTTATAAGTTGTGTAAAATATAGGAATATTAAAACTATATGGACCACATTATCTGGGATACTATCTGGGCTAACGATTACATCTACGTTCATGTGTACTATCTGCGCGATGGAATATATCCAGAGTATGCGATTACCGGGAAAACATTCAGAGACCCGTTGGATGAAAAAAGACAGTATTTTAAGAAAGTACAAGAGTCTGCGAAAAAAGGAAATCAAGAGGTGTTTTTGGGTTCTTCAATAACGCTGGCATTTTGTTAAAAATCATTGTCGTCTATGGTCTTTAGAAAGAATGAAAAGGGCTATGTCTGCGTGTATCATAATGCATAACATGATCATCGAAGACGAGGAAAGAGCAATATGTCCAACTTTCATACCGGACTCGGATCCACCACGAACTCCGGCAAGTATGGAGCAAAGACTTGAAAACGCG
Organism: Bidens hawaiensis; assembly: GCF_021521415.1. Classification (NCBI taxonomy): domain Eukaryota; kingdom Viridiplantae; phylum Streptophyta; class Magnoliopsida; order Asterales; family Asteraceae; genus Bidens; species Bidens hawaiensis. The sequence goes on from NW_027491591.1 coordinate 550,250, forward strand.
TATTTCGTACGGTCAAGAGAAATACATAACGCCGTAAATGGGGGTTTGATCCAACATCTTTGGATGAATCGGCGTTTGGCAGGTGAAATGAAGACTAAAACGAGGGCAACGTTGAATACGAAGACGAGATCGATGATGAAGACGAGTAGTTTTTGTTTCTATTTTATGTAATATATATTTAATAAAATATTATTATTATTTGTTTACTTTTAATAAAATATAAAAAAACAAAAAAAATGTAAAAGTGATTGGGCACCACGTGGTGTAAAATGCCCAAATATGGAGAGCTATGACTACACTCTCTTTTTGCAAAATTTGTAAAAGCTAACTGGGCGCCAGATGACGCAAAATGCCCACACGTGAAGAGTTATGACTACACAATACACAAATACTATTTTAAGAAGTCATTCTTACATAACAAACACTACCTAACAGCTTAATTACCAACATTAATAGAATATTATTTTTAAGAAATTCCAAAACAATAATAATTATAATAATAATAACCCAATACAACCTGAAATGTATATGAATAACCAAAACCCAATAACACAAATACTCGAACATTTTGCCTTTGCCTGGACATGAGTGGGACCTGAGTGTAGCTACGAGTGGAACATGATCATCATTCATCCATGCTACTTTACGACCCGCACGAGTGGCGTTTCGTATCTAGTACCAGGGCCTATTGTAGATCCTTAATATAATTTTTAAAATTTTCTTTCCAACCTTATATTTCTTTCTTTTTATCTGTACGCGATGCTCTGTGCCTTTAAGTTTCTTCTTATATCAAAAATAAAAGTAAAATAAAAAATGTTATATATTTTTTCTTGTGAAGATTAGAGTAGATTCAATAAAATAGTCAAGTATGCATATAATGTCTCAAGATCTATATTGGTAAATGCAGGTAAATTTTTGGAGAGCTTTCTTCCGATTAAAAAAATAATATCGTATATAAAACATTTGCAAACGAATTACAAGAAACATAAAGCATAAGAATAATGATAACTGCTTTAATAAAAAGTAAAAGAGTGAGAAAAAACCTATCACGACTTTATTTTTATTTTGTGTTTTTGTTTAATCTGCTATAGGAAGTTATGGTGTTGTAATGAACGGAACAAATACCCTCCCATCACATCAAAAACGATGAAACATGTTTCGATTCCGTTCCGCCGTATTACAAATATATTTTATTTATGGTTCTCTTTTGTTTGCTATGACGTGCAATTACCCCTTTGACCATATGATTTATAAACCGACCGTGTGATAATATAGAACGTAAACCTGCTTCTATGATGTTTGTTTTTAAATACAGTTAAGTATAAGGTTTTTATGGGTTAAATACCATTGTATAGGTCGACGAAACGATGATTTTCAAATTTTAACACCGTGTCACAAAAAAAAACTAGCCCCGCGACAAAGCACGATCTATCATCACATACACATTTACTTCACCACAAGTTGAATAAAAATAACTAGAAAGTATATATACTTATAAAGTAATATAACTAGTAAAAGATGAAGTTAGAAAATAAATTTACACTACCAGCACCCTTTTTCACTAATTAGAACAATAGTACATATATGTTTTTCAAAGGGATCGCATATACCCCCCTTTAAACTTATAAATTCCATATTTCTCAATAGTGCAAGATTTTAATGTATAATGTACAATGCCTTTCAAGAATTAATGATTTGGGGAAATATATAGTATTTTAATGTAATCACATCCTTTACTTTTTTTTTTTCAATATCACATTTAGGGTTCGCTATGATAAAAGTGTTTGTTATTGATTTAAACATAATCGGGTCTCCTGGAGAGATACAATAGACTGCTTATCTATTCAAGAGAAAATTTAAATTGAAAGACCATGGCACAACAAAATTATGTCTCGTCCTGCAATTCGAGTATTTGGTACATTCACCCACCAATGTAAAACGCTACTACGTTCTAGTATGGACAAACTCATTCGTTGAGCACACCCATGGTGGTCCGACATTTAGATGTACATGATGATCCTTACACTCAAGAAGAGAGGAAGAAGTACTTGGTTCATGTCAATTGTCATATCCCGACTTAAGGACTAGACGTGTGACCCATTTGTTCTTATGTTAATTATGAATATTCAACCACTTAAAACCTTATCTGTCAAATCTACAGACTAAAAAAATATTTTTCTTTTCTTCCCAAAAATGCTTTTAAATATTTAGCGGTTTCTTTTGAATTTGTAAATGTACACCCCCGCGCCACACATATGTATAAAAGGGTTAGTCAATCAACTATGAACTACAATAAAATAGATCCCAAGGAGGTTAAAACAAATCTGTGCGTACAAAAATCTAGAACTCCTAAAGACCAACCATGTGAACACCGTTCCTCCATGTCAATTAACCAAAGTCGAAGCTACAATTGCTAAGTTAGAACAAATCTATTTAAATTTGTCAAATCAATACTTATTTTACAAGAAGTGTTACTCTTTTGACCTGCACGGCATTCAATACAATTTGGAAATTATCGAAATTTAACCAGGAATCCCATGTGGATGAACACTACCACAGCCATCCATCATCCACCAAGTACATTCAATTGACCGGCCCCACAGTTATAAAATCATGGCCATCCAAAGTTTCAAAAACCAGTGTGTGGGATCTATTTTGGATATAATATGAAGGTTTATTTTAGGGCATGTTTGGCTAAGTTTTTTGTTTTTGTTTTTGTCTTTTGTTTTTTGGAGGAGTAAAATGTCCAAAATACTCATCTAAAAGCAAAAAAAAGTTTAATTTGGTGCTTTTGTGTAAGGCCCCGAACCCGGTAGCCCTACTTTAGCGTCGGATTTACTCATAAACACAGTTTGTACAAATCAGAGTTCATTAAAACTTTCGCGGAATATAAAAACTTTCATGAAACGTTACAGCAATCCAAAACTTACGTCAATTACATTAAAACATCTTGAGTCTTCAGATGCCAGTCTCCTATTCGCCCACCATGTGCCCGCTCAAGCTAGCTGTCTCATTTTACTCACCTGCGTGCATACTAAAAGTCAGCTACGCTGAGTGAGTTCTAGTTAATCATACACTATACAATACACATAAACTTATATTCTTTCATTCATACTTTCATACTTTCTTTTGTATTAACTTACTTTCATATCTTACGTTATAAAGAGCATTACGCCCTACATTCCTCGAGTATTATTAGGGCTCGGTACCCTCCTTCCTCGAGTATTATTAGGGCTCGGTACCCTCTTTCCTCGAGTATTATTAGGGCTCGGTACCCTCTTTCCTCGAATATTAGTAGGGTTCGGTTCCCTAGTTCTCGAATATTAGTAGGGTTCGATTCCCTCTTCGTTACCATACAACCATACATCATACCTCGAGTATTATTAGGGCTCGGTACCCTCCTTCCTCGAGTATTATTAGGGCTCGGTACCCTCTTTTCTCGAGTATTATTAGGGCTCGGTACCCTCTTTCCTCGAATATTAGTAGGGTTCGGTTCCCTAGTTCTCGAATATTAGTAGGGTTCGATTCCCTCTTCGTTACCATACAACCATACATCATACCTCGAGTATAGTTAGGGCTCGGTACCCTCCTTCCTCGAGTATTATTAGGGCTCGGTGCCCTCTTTCCTCGAGTATTATTAGGGCTCGGTACCCTCTTTCCTCGAATATTAGTAGGGTTCGGTTCCCTAGTTCTCGAATATTAGTAGGGTTCGATTCCCTCTTCGTTACCATACAACCATACATCATACCTCGAGTATTATTAGGGCTCGGTACCCTTTTCGTAACCATACAACCATACAACCATCATTTCCTTCTTTTATTAACTTTATCACGTTCATACACATAAGCATACATATCATACTTACCTTATACATAGCGTTACAACCTGACAGTACATGCAATATCCGAAGATCGTTCACGTACCATCAAGCAATCATTCATACATATCACATCATTCACATAAGGCATACACTTATCTCTTAGGATAAGCGTATTAACAAACATATCGAGTATGCACACAGCCCCGAAAACATAACACATAAATGGGGCTAGAACTCACCTGAACTCTGCTTCTTCCTCCGATAGTTGTAAATCCCTTCTTTAACTGAGCTCGGCTGACTGTATAAGTTACACGTATCAATACTCGCCTGATTTAATCTGGTGGCCTAGTATTAGCTTACTTTTACTTATCGTTTTTAATTTATTTTCTAATCGAACTTGACTTTAGGCGAAGTTAAACCTTAGGCGAACTTAGCTTTAGGCGAAGTTAAACCTTAGGCGAACTTAGCTTTGCAGGCGAAGTTGTCATCAGGCGAACTTAGCTTTGCAGGCGAAGTTCATCAGGCGAACTTAGCTTTGCAGGCGAAGTTGTCATCAGGCGAACTTAGCTTTGCAGGCGAAGTTGTCATCAGGCGAACTTAGCGTTGCAGCGAAGTTGTCATCAGGCGAACATAGCTTTGCAGGCGAAGTTCATCAGGCGAACTTAGCTTGCAGGCGAAGTTGTCCAGCTGCAGGTACTGTTCGTCCTTAAATCCCTTAATCATCTTCGTTTCTTAACCAAATAACTCGATTTAGGTATCCACGGAATCGTCTGACCAGCGCCAACAAACCCCAACCATCAAATCGACCTAACATCGATGTTTAAAGGGTGCGATTTAGGCATATAGGTTACGGGTTCTTTTATCAATCGATTAACCCATCAAATCATATCCATTTTCAGTAAGTTTAGCTTTGTTGGATTCGTTTTTACCATACAAACACAGATCTATCATTTCTATACCAATCCAAACCTAAACGAACAAGTTCTCGATATAAACGTACCGTAAATGAGTCAAACTACGAACACGAGCTGGTCTTGTTGCTTTGGTTCGTCACGACGATCTAGCACCAACGAGCTCGGGTTCTCGCCTTTGGATCTTGGTTCGGGTTGTGTGTGTTTTGGAGTGTGTAGAGATTAGGATGGATAAATGGATGGAATGGAAAGGATTGGGGTTTAAGGGGGTATTTATACTCCCTTAAGCCCATGGACCGAAGGCCCATATTTCCTTTTGGTCCATATCTAATCCCATCTAATTATCCTACTAAGTCTTCATATTTTGCTATTATTATCGTTCCACTAACTCGTTTATTTCACCCGACAAAATAATATAATAAATATTACTTTAGAAATTTCGGGATGTTACAAGTCTTCCCTCCTTAAAGAGGTTTCGTCCCCGAAACCTAGCTTATTTCTTTAAAAGGAATACCTTTGTAAAAGGAATACCTTTTTCTTTATGATCGCACACTTTATTGAATCACCTTTGCTTTCTGAGTTATCCTTCTTACTCCCGACTTTGCAGCCATCGAATGGTGGTCATGTGTTTTAGCTATTTAAGGTAGCTTGTCCATGAGACCCTCGATGTACCAAGACTCATCTCATCCTTCCAAGGCTTCGATTAGTACTTTTAACACTATTGTCTAAAACAACATTTCATCGTAATATAATAATCATTCATAACCAAACTCAATATATTACACGTCACTGATAAACATAAGTTTTAAACCTTAACACAAAACAAGTTCTTAAGCAAATGTAATTTAATAAAACCATTGCATGAGCAATTATTCCTTCATCAAGTGTTCCTCTCTGCAATTTCCCCAAGTCTTTATCCTTTCGCACCTCCCGCCCCTGATTCCTTGCAATCCCTAGCCATGTGGTCAGCTTTTCCGCATTTGAAGCACTTTGGACGATCAGGGCATTCTCGAGAGTAATGCCCACTCTTTCCACACCGATAGCACATGTCTGTCCCAGTCCTGCATTCTCCCTGGTGCACTTGCCCACACGTCTTACATGCATCCTTGTTCCCAACCTTGGCCTTCCTCCCATCAGTTGTTGTCACCATCTCGCCAGATCGCTTAGCAGAGGTAGCCCATTTCTTCTCCTTCTTTTCCTCCACCACCACATCGTCCTCAGCCAGGTCAGCATAAACCACTTCTGCAAGTTCAACAGCAGAGTCAAAAGTAGCAGGTTTATTTGCTCTGACTAACATGCGGACTTTTTGTGGCAATCCCCTCACATAACATTTGATTCTCTTGACCTCAGTGTCAACCATATCAGGCACCAACCTAGTTAGTCGGTTGAATTCAGTAGTATACTCACGATGCGTCATCATACCGGCCTTTAAATTCAGGAACTTCATCTCCGTCCTTTCAACCTCGGCATCTGCACACAACTTCTTCATCACCAACTCTTTCAGATCGTCCCATCTCAACGCCTTGATCTCATCCCTAGTCTTTCTCTGCTCCACACTTTCCCACCAATACATAGCTTCTTCCTCAAATGACTGAGTAACATAACCCACAGCTTGGTCGGGACGGCATTCGCTAATGCGGATAATCTTGTCCATAGTGGTTATCCATTGAAGAGTAGCGATTGCGTCTCCCAAACCAGTCAGCTTCGGCGGGTCGCATCCCTTGAAGGACTTGTAGTTACACCCACCTCGACCTCTCTTTCCATCACCAACCATGACAGATCCAACCTTAGGCGAACTTAGCTTTGCAGGCGAAGTTGTCATCAGGCGAACTTAGCTTTGCATGCGAAGTTCATCAGGCGAACGTAGCTTTGCAGGCGAAGTTGTCATCAGGCGAACCTAGCTTTGCAGCGAAGTTGTCATCAGGCGAACCTAGCTTTGCAGGCGAAGTTGTCATCAGGCGAACCTAGCTTTGCAGGCGAAGTTGTCATCAGGCGAACCTAGCTTTGCAGGCAAAGTTCATCAGGCGAACTTAGCTTGCAGGCGAAGTTGTCCAGCTGCAGGTACTGTTCGTCCTTAAATCTCTTAATCATCTTCGTTTCTTAACCAAATAACTCGATTTAGGTATCCACGGAATCGTCTGACCAGCGCCTACAAACCCCAACCATCAAATCGACCTAACATCGATGTTTAAGGGGTGCGATTTAGGCATATAGGTTACGGGTTCTTTTATCAATCGATTAACCCATCAAATCATATCCATTTTCAGTAAGTTTAGCTTTGTTGGATTCGTTTTTACCATACAAACACAGATCTATCATTTCTATACTAATCCAAACCTAAACGAACAAGTTCTCGATATAAACGTACCGTAAATGAGTCTAACTACGAACACGAGCTGGTCTTGTTGCTTTGGTTCGTCACGACGATCTAGCACCAACGAGCTCGGGTCCTCGCCTTTGGATCTTAGTTCGGGTTGTGTGTGTTTTGGAGTGTGTAGAGATTATGATGGATAAATGGATGGAATGGAAAGGATTGGGGTTTAAGGGGGTATTTATACTCCCTTAAGCCCATGGACCGAAGGCCCATATTTCCTTTTGGTCCATATCTAATCCCATCTAATTATCTTACTAAGTCTTCATATTTTGCTATTATTATTATCGTTCCACTAACTCGTTTATTTCACCCGACAAAATAATATAATAAATATTACTTTAGAAATTTCGGGATGTTACATTTTGAAGGGGTATTTTGGACATTTTACCCCTCCAAAAAGCAAAAGATAAAAACAAAAGGCTTAGCCAAACATGCCCTTAGATTACAAACCAGGTAAGAAATTAAACCGCGTTCCCATGAAGTTTCGGTATACTTACTATAACAACCGAAAAGAAAATCCAAATATATGGTTGTACCATGCATGTGTAGATCCGTTGGGTTTCTATTGATTTTAAGATAGATAATAAGAAGGAAAACACATTAATTTTTTTTTTAAGTTATTTAATTAAATATAAGCTAACTAATAAAAAGAAAAAAACAAAATAAAAAATAGTCATTCTATGTCGGGATTACTCCATAGAATAGTAACCAACTTTGAAAATTGTTCCAATCAGGTCACTGATAAAAACTTTTGTTCAAATCAGGTCATTGAACTTTTATTTTTGTTCTAATCCTAAATATTTTACCTGAATAGCAGGTAATCTAGGTTTTTTTTTAATTTTTCAATATTTTTACATTGTATAATAACTTTTAAAGATTACGAAAATTAGTAAAAATGCGTAATATAATTTTAAAATTCCGAAAAATTGCAAAATAAATTCGGAAAATTGCAATAAATTGCAAAAATTGAAAAAAAAATAATAAATGTTCAAAACGGGTCGGAACGGGTTAGGGTCAACATGTTCGGGTTAGAACGGGTCAAGATCGGAACTGGTCAAAACGGGTTTCGGGTCAGCTTTTTTTTTTTACCAACGAATCAGCTCGTTTTCAACACGTTACAGCTCGTTTTAACAGCAAAACCTCGTTTAAGCGATTTTTTCAGTTCGTTTCAGCACCTAACAGCTCGTTTAAGCGATTTTCAGCTCGTTTCATCACCTAACAGCTCCTTTAAGCGATTTTTCAGCTCGTTGCAGCATCTAACAGCTCGTTTAAGCGATTTTAGCTCGTTTCCGCACCTAACAGCTCGTTTAAGCAATTTTCAACTCGTTTCAGCACCTAACAGCTCGTTTAAGCGATTTTTCAGTTTATTTCAGCACCTAACAGCTCGTTTAAGCGATTTTTCAGTTTGTTTCAGCACCTAACAGCTCGTTTAAGCGATTTTTTCAGCTCGTTTCAGCACCTAACAGCTCGTTTAAGCGATTTTTCAGGTCCTTTCAGCACCTGACAGCTCATTTAAGCGATTTTTTAGTTCGTTTCAGCACCTAACAATGATTTAGAAACGAGTTTCGGGTCGGAATGAACTGAAAAATTGCTTAAACGAGCTGTTAGGTGCTGAAACGAACTAAAAAATCGCTTTAAACGAGCTGTTAGTTGCTGAAACGAGCTGAAAACTCGCTTAAACGAGCTGTTAGGTGCTGAAACGAACTGAAAAAATCGCTTAAACGAGGTTTTGCTATTAAAACGAGCTGTAACGTGTTGAAAACGCGCTGATTCGTTGGTAAAAAAAAAAAAGCTGACCCGAAACCCGTTTTGACCAGTTCCGATCTTGACCCGTTCTAACCCGAAAATGTTGACCCTAGCCCGTTCCGACCTGTTTTGAACATTTTTTTATTTTTTTTTTCAATTTTTGCAATTTATTGCAATTTTCCGAATTTTTTTTGCAAATTTTCGGAATTTTAAAATTATATTTTGCATTTTTACTAATTTTCGTAACATTTAAAAGTTGTTATGCAAAGTAAAAACATTAAAAAATTAAAAAAAACCTAGATTACCTGTTATCCAGGTAAAATATCTAGGATTAGAACAAAAATGAATGTTCAATGACCTGATTGGAACAAAAGTTTTTATCAGTGATTTGGAACAACTTTCAAAGTTGATTAATCCCTTTTATGTCAAAAGGATATCAAAATTTTTTCAATATATTAATTTATTTTTATTTTAAATTTTAGTTAGTGGCGAGGGTGTTAACTTTTGTAAGGCTTGATAAGCCACGGGTTGCAATGTGAATTGTAATCCTGGATTGTTTCTGGATTAATTTATATGGAAATAAGGACACTAAACATATAAAATATTATATTATAAAAGTGAAACAAATTTAGAAATATTATGCCAACAATAGTAGAGGTACGCCCAAAGCTGACATGATAGGAGAGGATTAAAAAGGATATGTTAGAGTTGCACCTCTTATAAATAAGACTTAGACGATAATATGATTTAGTAGTTAAGTTTTAAAATGAGGTTACCCATGTAACAATTGTTAAATATTAAAAAAATAAATCGGTTCTCAATTATTTAGTAAGAGTTAAGTTTGATCTTTTATTGAAGTTCAATAAGAATTGAAATCGACCATATGAACTAAGACTGTTTACGAACCGAATCAAACTGAACATATGTATGCGCATACTTGGTTTGGACAGCCCTAATCTGAACATAAGTGGAGCATTATTGTTATAATTATAATTCCATAACGCATGACATCATAACAATCCAAATCCCAAAAAACAACCAGACAAGACCATCGGTAGCGGTCACTTCTGTCGCTTAGAATCGGCTTCACTCCAACACAAATTAAGCTTAAGAAGTAGACTACTGGTCAAACTCCTAACTTACACGTGGGGCCTTCAAACACGTGTACAATCATTATGTTCTAGAAAACCTTTATTAAGTTTATTTCTTTATCAATAAACAAAACCCATTGGCTTTGTGTAATATATTCTGCTACAGTTAAGATTCATTTTGAAAGTTTGGTGAAAGAAACCTAGAAAATCTTGTTGCATGTGACATGATTTTGCGAATTTATGTATAGTCATATATCAAAATATATATGTATTTTACTCCTTTAATAAATAACTATCACTTTATGTCACTTGTCAATCTCATATCCACACATCTTTTTAACAAATTTTCATATATGGTCCTTATCATTTAAGTCATTTCAATATATGACATTAAAATTTTAAGTTTATTCAAACTAAATCCATTACTACATATAATAAGTATTCTCCATATAGATTGACAAGAGATGATTAGTGAATTTTGAAGTTTTAATTAATATGTTTATTAAGGTTTATATTCAAAATAATCTTACTACTCTAATAAATAACTACTACTATATGCCACTTGTCGCATCCTCATCCATTCTCATACTTTTTAACCCATTTTCTTAAATATTGATACTACATGGGTCATTACCCAACCACTTTATTTGTTATTAAAATCTCTTATCTTTTATCCAATCAAACCTAGATCCCATCTATCTCCCAAATCCATTATGTATGCCTTTGCATCGGCCCTCTCCATGACCTCCACCACCACCCCAAGTTGTGACATTCGTCAATTTCGGGTCACTTTTGTTATGTAAACCCGACCCGTTTGTAACCCGAACATTTCAAATATATAAAATATTGGATCTTGTCATTTAAAATATATAAAATATATAAAATATTGGTTTTTTTATATTATGCATTGTTTGACCATTTAAACATACCCATTTTTATGAAACCATAAAAGAATCTTTATACCCAACCCTTCACTCCTTCCCTATATATACACACCCATCTTCTTCATTTTACTCTTGCTACATCTCCAAAAACTCTCTCAAAACTCCATAGATTCAAGGTTGTTATTTCTTATGTATTATTGAAGTTTTGACTTCTCAAGTCAAACTAACTATAGTCTTTCATTCTAACTTGTTCATCTAACATTACTAACTCTTGAATATGGTGGTACAACATATATATAATACACACCCCTTGTTTCCTTTATTTGTTACTTCACCGACTCTGGTTGGTTAAGTTTCGAATGTCATAAGGCAAGGCTTCATGGAGGACTTCGTGTTCTTGATATATATTTACACACACATAACTTATTATACATATCACTTATGACTAACTTCTAACCCTTTAGTTTGTTCATCTTATTTACAAGTTCCATGGTGTGGGTTTGTATAAGACTAACCTCGGTTTAACCGAAACTAGTCCAAACCGGAAACCGAACTTTTGTTTACTAGTTTTGTTAAAATAGTTGTTTAAACATGTTTGTTGCTAGATTTGAGTTTCAAAAATCATTTTTACAAGTTCTTTGATATTAAGCATATGGAATCCATCTATGAACTCGTTGGGAGATGGAAACCGAACTAAACCGAAACTTTTGCTTAAAAGACTTGTAGTTAACTTTTTTTTGTTGTAAAATTTAAGTTTTCTTCATTTATAAACCAATATACAAGTTCTATGATATTTGGGCATGTAGAAACCATCTATGAACTATTTGTGAGATGGAGACCGAACCAAACCGAACTATACCGACTTTTACTCGCTTAAGACACACAAGTGTGTTTTTAGCTATCAAGACTTGTATATTTCTTTAAAAAATAGTTTACAAACTGATTTTAATTATTTTCTTAAGTAATTGGAATAGTTGGATCCAACTTGATCTCATAACATAGTTTGGACCGACAAAACCGAACACTCGCTTAACGTGCGTTGTTAGTTCTAAACAATAGATCTACATACTTGGTTAAGTGTTAGTATGTTTTAATGAGTTATCTCATAACAATTAATATTTTGGAAAGTTGACTTTGTGAAGACCCGAACCGACAACCCGAACACTCGTTAAAAACCCGTTTTAGTATCTTTAGCCTAATGGAACTTGCATTTTAGCATTTTCCCCACCTTATTACTTAACATTGGTTAAGTAAATATTAAGGTTAGATACTTTAACCCGGTTTTGAGCAAACTTACATTTTTTAAAAGGGTTATTATTATAAATTCTTAAATAGTTACATTTTAAACCTTGAACTTTAATTGATTAGTTTTTGCAACAATTATTTTATTTAAAGATCTTCAAGACAAACTTTCTAAATCCAAAACTTTCTATTATTTAGGCTTCATACGTTAAACTCGTCGTTCCGGCAAATCTCCAAATAATCAATCTTTCAAGTTTATTACTTGAACGTGAGTAACTTCATACCCCGTTTTCTATCTTTTATTTTGGGGGTGACATTTCAACTTATCTAAACTAAATGTTTTATACTTGGGTCTTAAACCACAAACGTTGTTGTATACCTTACTTGAATAATTGTTCGATTTGGTGTTCTATGCTTATTTGACTATGTGTTTATCGCTTTTGGATGGTGGAGCTATAAATCCTAGACCATTTGGCAACCCCTCATGGCAAGGTGTCGTTAACGTGATGCAATTAACGATAACTATAAAATCCTAAACTATTTGGCAACCCCTTATAGTTGGGTGTCGCTAACTTGTTAGCGATAACTATTTATCCAAGTTTATGGTTATTATTTATGGTTTTGTATACTAGTTTTGTGGCTTTTCATACTATATATCTATTGGTCAAACTTATGAATTGCTCACCAACCTTTTTGTTGATAAACTTTATTTTATGAAATGTTACAGGTTTGCATCTAGGTTGATTATGGAGTTCGGTGAAGAAAACGTCACAAATACCGTTAGGATATTAGCAAAAATGAACAATATTTGATTTGCTATATTTTGTTATATTTTGTTGTATTTGAGTTATGAATATTTGGTTATGTGACATTTTCGATGTTGTGAAATGAAATGAGTTTGTTAAATATTGTCGCTTTAAATAGTGTCATGCGCTTATGAGCAATCGTTGCACCCCGGCATGTTCCGCCGCCTTTGGTCGGGGTGTGACAGATTGGTACCAAAGCCATGACAATTAAGATAGGTGGTTAAACGTAACGACCTAGAATTGTTATGCTTAGGGTCCTATACGTGTGTTCATACGTGTTTACTCTATCTAATTGTTCATATCGCATGTTTATTTATTAACTTGTTTAAAATTCACCAATATCCTAAATGATCAAATACACACACTTTCATAGTATTTCCAATGTATCCTTACCTTAAAACGCAAAAAGTAGATTTTCCTTGTGTTTTATGGATTACAAGATTAACTTGGATCCCGTTGTTTCAAATCCCTTAAAGGTTGCGTTTATTTCGGGTTTGTAGCCATCATAGGAAACGAAAAATTATAAAATGACCATTTGACAAAAAGATTCCAAGAATCGAAGGCGATTTAATTACCTGGGATGGTTGAGTTATAATGCTCGTTTTCTAGGCCATAAATCGTGTTATAAATGTCAATACTTTAAGTAGTCGAATGCGAATGTTTCGGTCGCCATCCTAATTTTCGGTGTTAAAACAATAGAACTACGGTGATTTCGTGGACTAGTGTTTTGACATGACGTTGTATCTCGATTTATTGTGTTATTATCGTTATTTGAGTCGAAAACATGAAAAAGTTTCGTGGTTCGTACACATGTTTAGACTCTAATATGTTGTTTTATAAAACTTTTTAGTGTTGCAATATCAAGTCATGGTGGTTCATGCACGATTTTTCCAACTCTATAAATCTCAAAATCTCAATTTTTAAGCTTTAAATTCTCAAAAAAAAAAAAAAACATTTACTATTGTTTTCGGTTTTGTTATTTATAAACAAAGTTTTATATTTTATCTAACACTAACATCTTCTCCATACTAACTCTAGGATTCACAAATCAAAAATCGAAATCTTATTTTATTTTATACACCTTTATATTCATTTCCTTTTTACCCAAAAACTTATCCCATTTTCTTTATAATTTTTTAGCATGCCTCCGCTAAGACGCCAACCGCGCAAGAACTCCACTCGACGTATGGCCGCCATCATCGCCAAGCAAATGGCCGCTGTGATTCCCGAACTAATAACCCAAATACAAGCAAACTAACCCGCACCCGTTGTTGCACCTAGTGAGCCCAAACCCGCATCCTACCTGCTTAAACAATTTACTAGTGCCAACCCATCCGAATTCTATGGAACCAACTGTGCGACTACGTTGTTGCAGTGGTTCGAATCTGTGGAGAATGTGTTTTTGCACAGCGAATGCCCCGAAGCGAAAAGGACAAACTTCGCTTCAAGCATGTTTAGCGGAACCGCCCTAACATGGTGGGGTAGTGTCATGCACCTCCAAGGTACGGATGTGGCCATGGCTCTTCCATGGGCCGAGCTCAAGGCGCTGATGAAGAAATTCTGTCCTAAACACGAGCTCCAAAAGCTTGAGGTAGAATTTTGGGACCTAAAACAAGAAGGTGGTGATAACGCCGCTTACTCGCTCCGTTTCCACGAGCTAAGCGTTCTTGTACCTCACTTGGTCACCCCAACCGAACGTGAAATTGACAAATATATTGGGGGTTTACCGATGAAAATCCGGGACTCAGTCATAAGTAGCAAACCCGCAAACCTTGAGGAAGCCATCACGTTAGCCGGTTGGCTATCGGAAAATCACGTGAAGGAGGGTACCCTAACCCTCAAGAAACAATCGAGAAAGCCAAAACCGAGCCCGCTCCCCAAGCCAAGATTGAACCCGCACCACAAGCTATAAACTACTCCAACTCCTCCCGACACAACAACAACAACAACAAGAAACCCAAGACTAATTATCGAATCTTTGCCGTCACCCAACCTCAACCACCACAACAAGCCCAAACTCTTCCCCAAAACCGAAAACCTTATATTGGTAACTCCCCACTATGTAACACTTGCCAACTTCACCACCCAACGAACTCGCCGTGTCGCCATTGTACAATTTGTAACCGATTTGGTCACTTCCCCAACACATGCCGATCCACCCAACGAAACCAACCCAACCAACCTAACCCACCAACCCAACCGAGAAACTTTCTCCAAAATGCCCAAAACCGCTATGCACCATACCCATCAAACCAACCCCAACAACCCCGAGCTTGCTTAAATTGTGGTGATCCCAACCATTTCCGCCAAAATTGCCCACGTTTAGCTTTTGCCAACCAAGCTCAAACCGTAACCATACCATACTACCAAACACAAGCTTACCAAGTTCAAACTTACCAACCCCAAATTCCCCAACTCAATGCACCACTCATCCAACCCATCCAAACAATCCAAGCACCACCTCTACCTCCACAACAAGCATATCAAGTCAACCATGGTAATCAAGGGCGGGCGTTATGATGAATGCCAATCAAGCTCAAGTGGCAAACGATGTTGTGAACGGTATGTTTTTGGTGAACTATCATTTGGCTTCTATTTTATTTGATACCGGTGCCGATAGAAGTTTTATTTCTTTGAAATTTGAGACGAAACTTGCGATGCCTCGAACTAAGCTTTCCCGACCGTTCTCTGTTGAAGTCGCTAATGGCAATTCTATTACCATCAATTCCATCATCCGCGATTGCTCTCTTATTCTTTCTAAGCATAAATTCTCCATCGATCTCATCCCGATGCAAATGGGTAGCTTCGATGTCATAGTAGGCATGGATTGGTTGTCTTTGCACCGTGCCGAAGTCGTTTGTTTTGATAAATTCATTCGCATTCCGCTTGTCAACGGCAAGGTTCTTAAGGTCTTTGGAAACACAATGTCTCGAAGGCTAAATCTCATGTCGTGTGCTCAATCGCAAAAGTACTTACGCCAAAAGTACGTTCCGTTTTTAGCTCTCGGTGACAAAATACAAAAATGAAAGGAAGATCCAAGATATTCCTATTATTCGTGATTTCCTTGATGTCTTTCCCGATGATGTTACCGGTCTTCCTCCCGTTCGTCCGATTGAATTCCAAATCGATCTTGTGCCCGGCGCGATGCTCGTTGCCAAGGCTCCTTATCGTCTAGCCCCGTCGGAAATGCAAGAACTATCAAACCAACTCGAAGAACTTTCCGATAAAGGCTTCATTCGTCCAAGCTCTTCTCCTTGGGGCGCTCCTGTTCTCTTCGTTAAAAAGAATGACGGTTCGTTTCGTATGTGCATCGATTATCGAGAACTCAACAAACTTACTATTAAAAATCGTTATCCATTGCCACGTATCGACGATTTATTCAACCAACTTCAAGGCGCAACTTGTTTCTCCAAAATTGATCTTCGATCGGGTTATCATCAATTGTGTGTTCGCGAAGAAGACATTCCAAAAACCGCTTTCCGTACTCGATATGGACATTTCGAATTTTTGGTTATGCCCTTCGGGTTAACAAATGCACCCGCGGTGTTTATGGACCTCATGAACCGCGTTTGTAAACATTCCTTGATAAATTCGTTATTGTCTTTATTGATGACATCCTTATCTTCTCTAAATCCAAAGCCGAACATGAACATCATTTGCGTTCCATTTTTGAGCTCCTTAGAAACGAACAACTCTATGCCAAATTCTCCAAATGTGAATTTTGGCTCGAGTAAGTTCAATTTTTGGGACATATCGTAAACGACAAAGGTATTCATGTTGATCCTGCTAAAATTGAGGCTGTTAAGGATTGGAAAACTCCAACGACTCCCACGGAAATTCGATCCTTCCTCGGTTTGGCCGGATATTATCGGCGTTTCATTCGATATTTTTCCAAGATCTCTTTGCCTCTTACCTCTCTCACCCATAAGGGACAACCCTTCGATTGGGATTCGAAGCAAGAGGAAGCCTTTTGTACTCTCAAGGACATGCTTTGCAATGCTCCTATTCTAACTCTTCCCGATGGAAACAGCGATTTTGTTGTATTTTGTGATGCATCCCATCAAGGACTTGGTTGTGTTCTCATGCAACGAGGTTAAGTCATCGCATACGCTTCAAGACAACTTAAGGTCAACGAGAAGAACTATACGACTCACGATCTTGAACTTGGTGCCGTCGTTTTCGCTCTCAAAATATGGAGACATTACGTTTATGGAAAAAAATGTGTGGTTTTTACCGATCATAAAAGCCTTCAACACATTTTTGACCAAAAAGATCTCAACATGAGACAACGACGATGGGCCGAATTACTTAGTGATTACGACTGCGAGAATCGCTACCACCCCGGTAAAGAGAATGTTGTCGCCGACGCCCTAAGTCGAAAGGTTAATGTTAAATCCGTTCTGCTTCTAAGCGTCATTGTTCAAACCGATCTTCAAATTCGTATCTTTCAAGCTCAACGCACCTCCATTGAAGAAGGTAACATGTATGACGAAATGTCATGTGGAGCCGAACTTCAACTCGAAACCAAACCCGATGGTCTTTTGTATTTTCTCAATCGTTTGTGGGTTCCCGATCGCGATGACCTTCGTACTTGTATTCTCGACGAAGCTCATAATTCGCATTATTCCGTTCATCCTGGTGCGGATAACATGTACTTCGATCTTCGTGCTACCTTTTGGTGGCCGGGTATGAAAAAGGACGTAGCGTTGTTTGTATCTAAATGTCTTACTTGCTCGAAAGTCAAAGCCGAACATCAAAGACCTTTTGGTCTACTCGAGCAACCACCGATTCCCGTTTGAAAATGGGAAGACATTGCTATGGACATTATCACCAAATTAACCAAAACCCAAAAAGGCAACGATAGCATTTGGGTGATCATCGATCGATTAACCAAATCTGCTCATTTCATTCCGATCCGCGAGAAGTATTCTGTCGAGCAGCTTGCTCAAATCTATGTTCGGGAAATCGTGTGCCGACATGGTTTGCCACTGTCTATCATCTCCGACCGCGATGCCCATTTTACCTATCATTTTTGGCGTTCACTTCAAGAAGCTTTGGGAACACGTCTCGATCTTAGCACCGCTTATCATCCTCAAACGGACGGTCAATCCGAACGTACAATCCAAACACTCGAGGATATGCTACGAGCATGTGTTCTTGATTTCGGTGGGAATTGGGATTCTCATCCTCCGTTCATCGAGTTCTCCCACAACAATAGCTACCACTCTAGCATTGATGTGGCTCCTTTTCAAGCTCTTTACGGTCGTAAATGTCGTTCCCCGATTTGTTGGAACGAAATCGGTGAAGCTCAAATCATGGGACCCGAAATGGTCCAAGAAGCCACCGACGTCATTGATCAAATCCGTAAAAATCTCCTAACCGCTAGAAATCGTCAAAAGAGTTACGCCGACAAACGGCGAAAACCGTTCGAATTTAATGTTGACGATCTTGTCCTTCTAAAAGTATCTCTTTGGAAGGGGGTAGTCCGTTTTGGAAAGAAGGGTAAACTAGCTCCTCGTTTCGTTGGTCCTTTTAAAATTCTTGAGCGTGTTGGGAAAGTAGCGTATCGACTTGAACTACCGCAAGAACTTGCCGGTGTTCATCCGACATTTCATGTTTCGAATCTCAAAAAGTGCCTAGCCGAGGGTAATCTTCATATACCCCTCGATGAAGTTCATGTTGATGAGTCTATGATTATGGTTGAACGGCCCGTTGAGATTATGGATCGCAACGAGAAGAAAACCAAGCGTAGTCGTATTCGGTTAGTAAAAGTTCGTTGGGAATCACGGCGTGGCGCAGAGTTTACTTGGGAGGGAGAAGACGCAATGAAAGAGAAGTATCCACATTTGTTTGCATCGTCGTCTTCATCTTAATTTCGGGACGAAATTTCCTAAAGTAGGGAATACTGTGACATTCGTCAATTTCGGGTCACTTTTGTTATGTAAACCCGACCCGTTTGTAACCCGAACATTTCAAATATATAAAATATTGGATCTTGTCATTTAAAATATATAAAATATTGGTTTTTTTATATTATGCATTGTTTGACCATTTAAACATACCCATTTTTATGAAACCATAAAAGAATCTTTATACCCAACCCTTCACTCCTTCCCTATATATACACACCCATCTTCTTCATTTTACTCTTGCTACATCTCCAAAAACTCTCTCAAAACTCCATAGATTCAAGGTTGTTATTTCTTATGTATTATTGAAGTTTTGACTTCTCAAGTCAAACTAACTATAGTCTTTCTTTCTAACTTGTTCATCTAACATTACTAACTCTTGAATATGGTGGTACAACATATATATAATACACACCCCTTGTTTCCTTTATTTGTTACTTCACCGACTCTGGTTGGTTAAGTTTCGAATGTCATAAGGCAAGGCTTCATGGAGGACTTCGTGTTCTTGATATATATTTACACACACATAACTTATTATACATATCACTTATGACTAACTTCTAACCCTTTAGTTTGTTCATCTTATTTACAAGTTCCATGGTGTGGGTTTGTATAAGACTAACCTCGGTTTAACCGAAACTAGTCCAAACCGGAAACCGAACTTTTGTTTACTAGTTTTGTTAAAATAGTTGTTTAAACATGTTTGTTGCTAGATTTGAGTTTCAAAAATCATTTTTACAAGTTCTTTGATATTAAGCATATGGAATCCATCTATGAACTCGTTGGGAGATGGAAACCGAACTAAACCGAAACTTTTGCTTAAAAGACTTGTAGTTAACTTTTTTTTGTTGTAAAATTTAAGTTTTCTTCATTTATAAACCAATATACAAGTTCTATGATATTTGGGCATGTAGAAACCATCTATGAACTATTTGTGAGATGGAGACCGAACCAAACCGAACTATACCGACTTTTACTCGCTTAAGACACACAAGTGTGTTTTTAGCTATCAAGACTTGTATATTTCTTTAAAAAATAGTTTACAAACTGATTTTAATTATTTTCTTAAGTAATTGAAATAGTTGGATCCAACTTGATCTCATAACATAGTTTGGACCGACAAAACCGAACACTCGCTTAACGTGCGTTGTTAGTTCTAAACAATAGATCTACATACTTGGTTAAGTGTTAGTATGTTTTAATGAGTTATCTCATAACAATTAATATTTTGGAAAGTTGACTTTGTGAAGACCCGAACCGACAACCCGAACACTCGTTAAAAACCCGTTTTAGTATCTTTAGCCTAATGGAACTTGCATTTTAGCATTTTCCCCACCTTATTACTTAACATTGGTTAAGTAAATATTAAGGTTAGATACTTTAACCCGGTTTTGAGCAAACTTACATTTTTTAAAAGGGTTATTATTATAAATTCTTAAATAGTTACATTTTAAACCTTGAACTTTAATTGATTAGTTTTTGCAACAATTATTTTATTTAAAGATCTTCAAGACAAACTTTCTAAATCCAAAACTTTCTTTTATTTAGGCTTCATACGTTAAACTCGTCGTTCCGGCAAATCTCCAAATAATCAATCTTTCAAGTTTATTACTTGAACGTGAGTAACTTCATACCCCGTTTTCTATCTTTTATTTTAGGGGTGACATTTCAACTTATCTAAACTAAATGTTTTATACTTGGGTCTTAAACCACAAACGTTGTTGTATACCTTACTTGAATAATTGTTCGATTTGGTGTTCTGTGCTTATTTGACTATGTGTTTATCGCTTTTGGATGGTGGAGCTATAAATCCTAGACCATTTGGCAACCCCTCATGGCAAGGTGTCGTTAACGTGATGCAATTAACGATAACTATAAAATCCTAAACTATTTGGCAACCCCTTATAGTTGGGTGTCGCTAACTTGTTAGCGATAACTATTTATCCAAGTTTATAGTTATTATTTATGGTTTTGTATACTAGTTTTGTGGCTTTTCATACTATATATCTATTGGTCAAACTTATGAATTGCTCACCAACCTTTTTGTTGATAAACTTTATTTTATGAAATGTTACAGGTTTGCATCTAGGTTGATTATGGAGTTCGGTGAAGAAAACGTCACAAATACCGTTAGGATATTAGCAAAAATGATCAATATTTGGTTTGCTATATTTTGTTGTATTTGAGTTATGAATATTTGGTTATGTGACATTTTCGATGTTGTGAAATGAAATGAGTTTGTTAAATATTGTCGCTTTAAATAGTGTCATGCGCTTATTAGCAATCGTTGCACCCCGGCATGTTCCGCCGCTTTGGTCGGGGTGTGACACAAGTGCCGGCAACGAAATAGACCCTCTCCACGGCCGCCACCACTACCACCATTACTACCGCCCATCTCCACTATATCTACTATATATATATACATATACGACGCAACGGTGGACCTCAAAACCCCTAAATCTCTTTCTCTCATCTTTACTAGGTAATACTGTAATATTATTATTATTATTATTAACTCTTTTGATTGAATTTTGATATTAGATTGATTGAAGGTTTATGTTTAAAATGTTCAGTTTGAGATTTATGCATTAATTAGCTATTTACATATCATGTGTATTATATTATTATTATGTAAACGTTTACAATCAAATAATATCTATATCTATATATTCTAATATAAGACTACAATTTTTGTCACTTGTCAATCTCATACCTCTCCTCACCTTTTTTTCAACCAATTCAATATATGGTCCTATTCTTTTAAGTAATTTCAATATGTGAATTCAAGTTTATTTTTATTAAATGTAAATACTAACTGATTCATTCATTAACATTAATGGTAAAATAAGAAAATATCAAAACTGAAGTTGCATGTTTGTAAAAATAAATTTGAAAGCCACATGTTGCAAATAAAAAAAAATGTGCATCATTGTCGAAAAATTTGGATTTGTATGGTAAACTACAAATTGTTTTTAAGTTGGGATTTGAACAGCAGTTCATAATTTTTTTATATAAGATTAGTTTCAAATTTTGATTTAAAATTTTCTCATACGCATTTGAACTCTGGAAATGTGTATTTTCTTAATTTTCTACAAACATTTAGTATAAATAGTACAAACATAAAGAATACCTGTTATATATCTTGGTGTTTAGCATTAAATCATTGAAGTTGAATATTATAATTATAATCCATATGTATAACGATTTACTATATGAACTATCTGTCATCTATTTATATGACTTTTTTGTGTAGTATAAAGAGTTTTAGCATTTGATATTTTAAACCAAAAATTTGTTTCAATCCCATTCTATTATTTTCATTTTCCAAAAATCATTTAGGATATTGAAACTTAGAATGTCTTTTTCATCAGTTATTTATATAATTCTAATATTATATTAACTTATTAATTTTATTTTTATAAAATACAATGAATTGAGGTTATGTTAGTGTTACATGTTTGTTAGTACATAATTAAAGTGTTTATTATGGTTTACATTCAAAACAATAAACATTCGATTCATAATATGTGGTATGAGAACAATCGACTTGGACTAAATCTTGATAACGCCAGCTGTTAAGCTTAACCTTTAATACCTAAAAATATATATGATTTTAAAACTAAAACTTTATTCGGGTTAACCCGAAACCTAGAATTCGGATGTAACATCCTAAAATGATTCTAGTATTAAATAAAGAAAGTTGCGTTTAGTTATCGAGTGTTAATAATTAATTTATGCTAAATAAAGAAAAGATCATGGATTGGGATTAAATAAGATGGATTAAAGGGTAATGGGCTTTAGGTCCATGGGCCTTGGGGAATATAAATATCCTCCTAAACCACCATAAAACCCTAAACCTCATTTCATTCCATCTTAATCTCTACACACTCCAAACACACACACACCATACGCGGCCGAGCGAGAGAGAGGTGAAGTCTGAGCAAGAAAACGTGATTCAAGATTTATACAAGATCCAAAGTTCATAAGCTAGCTAACCGAGAACAAAACGAAAACATAAAGGTATGATTTCGATCTTAAAGTTCATATTTTAATAGACGGTTAGCCATGAAACTTGAAACTATAATAGATCGGGTCTAAACGAAATGTAAAGTAACGAACTTGACGCTAGGACGAATCCAATGAACCCATAACAGATACGGTTCGTATAGGATAAACCGTAAATCTTGTATTGAACGTTTTTGAACTTAAAGGTCCAAACTTTACGTGTTTTCGGGTCAAACCTTATCCAAAAACGACCATAGGAATGATCGCGGGTTAGTCAAATACCATACCCATGGATTTCTCGGTAAAACGATGAGGATTTTGGGGATTAAAGATGAACAGCGGCGGCTGCTGACAACTTCGCCTACAAGCGAACTTCGCCTGCAAGCAAGTTCGCTTGCACGCAAGTTCGCCTAGCTGATAACTTCGCCTAAGGCCAAGTTCGCCTAACTGATAACTTCGCCTGGTGATAAGTTCGCCCATGATAACTTCGCCTGGCATATGATCGCCTAGGGTTAACTTCGCCGATCACTAACTTCGCCTATGCTTAAGTTCGCTTAATGTTAAGTTCGCTTATTGTTAAGTTCGCTTAATGATAAGTTCGCTGGAGTTAGCAAATTGGAAAATAAATTAAAAACCTAATGAAAAATGTGTTAAGACAGCTCGACCCCAGCCAGGGGCTCTGCTCCTTGGACCGTTGCCGCCCCTAGAACCCCGCTTCCAGTGTTCGTTGTGGGTAGTAGCTAAGACTAGAAAGATGATATGAGTAGTAGTAGTTAATTGATACATGTAAATATTATACAGTTAGCCGTGCACAGCTCAAGAAGGGAATAACGATTAACGGAGAGCGTAGCAGGATTCAGGTGAGTTTCTAGCCCCATTTATGTGTTATGTTTTCGGGGCTGTGTGCATACTCAATATGGTTGTTAATACGTTTATCCTAAGAGATAAGTGTATGCCTTATGTGAATAATGTGAAATGTCCGAATGATTGTTTGATGGTACGTGAACGATCTTCAGATATTGCACGTACTGTCAGGTTGTAACGCTATGTATAAGGTAAGTATGATATGTATGCTTATGTGTATGAACGTGATAAAGTTAATAAAAGAAGGAAATGATGGTTTTATGGTTACGAAAAGGGTACCGAGCCCTAATAATACTCGAGGTATGATGTATGGTTGTATGGTAACGAAGAGGGAATCGAACCCTACTAATATTCGAGAACTAGGGAACCGAACCCTACTAATATTCGAGGAAAGAGGGTACCGAGCCCTAATAATACTTGAGGAAAGAGGGTATCGAGCCCTAATAATACTCGAGGAAGGAGGGTACCGAGCCCTAATAATACTCGAGGAAGGAGGGTACCGAGCCCTAATAATACTCGAGGAATGTAGGGCGTAATGCTCTTTATAACCTAAGATATGAAAGCAAGTTAATACAAAAGAAAGTATGAAAGTATGAATGAAAGAATATAAGTTTGTGTGTATTGTATAATGTATGATTAACTAGAACTCACTCAGCGTAGCTGACTTTTAGTATGCACGCAGGTGAGTAGGATGAGGCAGCTCGCTTGAGGAGACACGTGGCACTGAATAACAGGCTGGCTTCGGAAGACTCAAGACGTTTAAGTTTAACGTTTTGTTTATTTTGAAAGACAAGATGTTGTTTTAAGACAAGATGTGTTTTGTTATGAAATGTTTTATGAAAGCTTTTATATTCCGCGAATGTTTTAATTAACTCTGATATTAGAACTGCGTTTATGAGTAAATCCAACACGAAAGTAGGGCTACCGGTAACGGGGCCTTACATCGGACCCAAGAACCAACCTGAATTACTTCAGTTCAGGTTCAGGTTAGTATTTTCTTGGGTTCAAGTTTCTCGGGTTGGGTTAACTTGAGTTCGGGTACGGATTTTCTTTGGTTGGGTTTCAGGTTACGGGCAGTTCTTAAATGAAATCATATTAATTGATTAAAAACTATGATATTTTTTGTGTATGAATATTTTTTTATTAGTTTCATGGATATATTATTATTTATCTAGGGTTGGTATGTACTTGGAGTTGCATGCCTATTAAAATAAAATTTGAAAGCCACATGTTGCAAATAAAAAAAATGTGCATCATTGTCGAAAAATTTGGATTTGTATGGTAAACTACAAAAAATTTTTAAGATGGGATTCGAACAACAGTGCATAAATTTTTGTATAAGATTGGTTTCAAATTTGGATTTAAAATTTTCTCATATGCATTTGAACTTTGAAAATGTGTATTTTCTTAATTTTCTACAAACATTTTGTACAAATATTACAAACATGAATAATACCTATTATATATATCTTGGTGTTTAGCATTAGATTATTGAAGTTGAATATTATAATTATAATCCATATGTTTAACGATTTACTATATGAACTATCTGTCATCTATTTATATGACTTTTTTTGTGTAATATAAAGAGTTTTAGCAATAAAAAGAACAATATTTAGTTTTCAATATTTTCTTTCATAACTCAAACCAAAATGCTTCAAAACATACGTTTTATGACTTAATTTATACTTTTTATACATTTAAATATATTTAATTTTATATCCCTTATAAGATAAATTACTTAATTAAAAGCTATGATATTTTATGTGTATGAATATTTTTTATTAGTTTCATGGATATATTATTATTTATCTAGAGTTGGTATTTACTTGGAGAACCATTTTTGTCACACAGAGAACTATGCGTGACTATATAAAGAGTTATAAACAGACCTATATGTTATCTTGTTAAGAGTTACAAGCAGACATGAATTAAAAATTTTAATTTTTTGATAAACAATGTATATCTACTAATACAATCACAAATGTAGTGTAAAATGAGGTTTTTAGTTATTGTAACATATTTGTGTAATCTTAGTTATGTAATTTCTGTAATTTTTAATGTAAATTGTAATTGTATTTAACAATATATGATCAATTTGTTAAGTGTATTTCACTTAATGGTTAAAATTTAAAATTTTAATCAATTACCCGTGTAATACACGAGCCTCAAACTAGTATTAAATATCATGGGTTCCAGTCTCCACGATCCTCAAATGATATGGTATATATTTATTATCTAGAGCTAGAAAACTTAGTGTTATGGGTCATACCGGAATGCTATAATTTACGTTGGGATGTTCCAATTTGAATTAAATGCTTTTTAAGTAAACATATCATTTTCTTAAACACTAAGATGATTATTTTTAGTAAGCTACCCACAAGACAACAAAAACAACATTAAATACACATTTTGCGTTGACTGGAGAAAGAAGCAACTATGGACGGGATATAATACTACTTAGCAGCTCTAGCATAGGTTGATGTCGTAACATATTATATTTAATTACCTATAAAGTTATAACTCTACATCGTTTTAATAAACTTAAACATGGTTTGTCAAATTGTTAATCATTTTAACATGATTGTATGTTATAAATGTGTTAGACAGGTTGACCCAATTAAACACGTTTTCATAACATGACCTCATTCACCTCAAAACCTAAAACTCGTTTTAACCTCAATTCTATCCATGTCATGTTAGTTGGTTGTGTCAAAATTGACTACATAATACAAAGAACAATAATATGTTTGACCACGTATGCATTGTAAAATGTATTTTTACGTCTAAATATTTTGAATTTTAAAATTAATAAGAAAGTCTTAAAGTTAAATGGCATAACTATATACAATGATTTTTAGGGGTGTTTGGGTGAGCTTCTAAAACTTTCTTATTTGCTTCTTTGCTTGGTGTTTGACAAAACTCCTCCAAAATCTTCATATTAGAGTTTTTCAAAGGTTGTTTTTGCTTTTTAAAAAGCAAATAAGCAAATTTAAAAGCTTACCAAAACACCCCCTTAATGTTGTATTTATATATTTAGGTTGTAAAAATAAATAAAATGCAATGACTTAATTGCTAAGTTTTGAAAATTAAGTGATCTAACTAATTAAGAATAGAGTTTAGGAACTAATAAAATTTGCCGAAGTTCTTTTTTTTTCTAATTATTTCTAATATATTATTAAGGAAATATATTTGTTATAATGTTACTTAAGATAGTCTTAGGGGCTGTTTGTTTACATCTGAATGAAACCATTCAGATGTAAACATCTGATTCATTCAGACTTCAGACTGTTTGGTTCCAAACAGAAAAATATCTGAATGACTAAAATTAGATATGATCATTTAGACTTAGGTGCTGTTTGGTAGCCTCTTAATAGTCATTAAGAGGCTACCTATTAATGACTTATAACATCTTAATTGTTAAAAGTTAGCCTTAAGTCTGAATGGTTAAGAGGCTACCTCTTAATGATTATCTCTTAATCATTCAGACTTAAGGCTACCTCTTAACTATTAAGAGGCTATGAGCCATTAAAAGGTATCATCTTAATTACCGTTAAGAGGCTACCAAACAACCTCTTACTGTTGTTGCTGAATGAGACAGATGCTCATTCACATCTGACTCAGTCAGATCTGAATGAACCAAACAGCCACTTACTCTTGTTTTCATGTCAAAACATTTAGTTATACAAAGTATGAATTTTGTGTTTACTATAATAAAAATATATTATATAGATAAAATATTTTTACTATATTACTATAGTAAAATATATTACTATAGAGGGGAGGAGGGGTAGAGGACGACCAAAATTGACTTGGGATGAGAGGATTAGACATGATTTGATAGACCTAAACCTCTCCGAGGACATGGTTGAGGATAGGAATTCGTGGAGAAGTAGAATTAAAGTTAAGGATTTTTAGGGAGAATTGAATACCTTAGGGCTTAGACTTAACTTATTTAGGTCACATACCATAATGGTATTTCCCTTACATATATTATTATTATTATAATTATTATTAGTTTTTATATAGTTGTTAAACTGTGATCTTATTATTAATATTATTATTAGTAGTTGTTTTTATATAACTGTTAAACTTTGATTTCCATTTTTTGCTTCATACACATGTACTTAGAGCCGAGGGTCTCTCTGGAAGCCACCTCTTTATTTCTTTGGATAGAGGTACGGTGTGCCTACATCCCACCCTCCCCAGACCCCACTTATAGCTTTGCTGTCGGTGGGACTTTACTGGGTATGATTGATTGATTGAGATAAAATATTGATCAAGCAAAAAAATATATATTTTATTACACGTATAAAACACAAGTACGAGGAAATAAATAACTTTTTCCCATTCCTTAGAAAAATAAGCGCATACAATGTATACCATTCTATTAAAAAATGTCATTCATTAAAATTTTTCATCGTTTAGTAAAAGATAATTTTTTATTCATTTTGGTTTAGATTAGGCATGTATATATAACTTTAATAATTATGACGTCATCTACATATATTGGGTCAGCCGTTTCAATCTATGAATCGAAATAAACAGTCAGTTCAACAAGTGATACAGTTACGAAAATATTAAATTATTTGTAATATTTAATGAATAAAATCACAACGAATACCGAATAGGTCATTTTCCTTTGCATGTGAATTTTATAAATCAACATGACGATTTAAAAAAATAGTACTTGAAAAGAGACAAAGTATACATCTTTAATATCAAAAACTTTTAAAACACACATGCAAGTCATTGTCAAAGATTACATATGCACATCCTAAAGGATCCAACCCCGATTTTGACCAACTAACATCGAGACAACCCACCAAAATTTATTTTTTCGAAGAGGTTTTTAATAAAGTATATACAAATGGTTAACATGATTATCAATAATTGAACACTGATAATAAGTTAAACTGGTCTAAACAATCCATTATATTCATTTTTATTTAAAAAGTGTAGTTTGAATGGGAGGCAATTCTTCAAAGTCCAAACCATAAAATAGGGGCTATTTTATGTATTATTTAAGTTATAATCTATTCTTTCTAATCAAGTCACACTCAAAACACTTTCTTGCCTGTCGATTCACGAGAATGGGAATGGGGTCATCAACAGACGCAACATGTTAATATGGTCACTCAAAAGTTTGTTTCTAATGGCTTTACTCACATATTCATATTATTGTAGCTTGAATACTAGCTAGTAAACAAATGCGTGCGCTGATTACTTAAAGATTTTGGATAAACTTATGTAATGTTTAAGTTATAATCTGTTCTTTCTAATCAACTCACTCAAAACGTACACTTTCATATGTACTGATTAACAAGACTAGGATCATGAACATACGCATGTTAAAGATAAATGCTAGGATAGGATGTTCATCAAGGATTCGAGTCCCTAAAATATTAAAGTGTTAAAAGAGAAAAATATTATGTCACTCGAAGTTTGTTTTTAGTATTTGCAACCTCTTAAATCGGTTTTGATTACAGATTTATATTGTTGTAATATGAAGTTTGCTTTGGTAATCAAAGAAGCAATTAAACTATGGATTAATTTATGTATTAGTTAAGTTATAATCTATTCTTTCCAATCAAATCACACTCAAAAAACTTTTGTACATGTTCATCAACGAGACTAGGGGCACGGACATATGCAACACGTTAAAGTATCAAATCTCTAAAATGCTAATAGGTAAAAGGAAATACGGAAGATGAGTCAATTATAATATTATGTCACTTGAAGTATCGTTTTTAACGTCTATAGTCTCTTAAATCGATTTTACTAATAGATTTAAATTATAGTAGTATAATATCATTCATTACTTACGAAAGGATTTATATAACTTAAAGAAAAACACGATTCTAGTAGAGTTTCACCAAACTAGTTTTAAACTATTATCAAGCGCGGTGTCCAAACACCGTTATATTTGTGTCAAATATTATGATGTAAATTTTATCTTGACCATGAGTTGATGGTAAAAGAGTTGGAAGGTTATGAAACAGGTCTTAATCATTTACAGGTGTAATCCAAATTAGGGAAGACTCTAACTAGTAATATTAGGTATAAGATCATGACTAGGACATATAAGCATCTTTAATAATCTTATCATTTTATGAAAGAATGTTTGACCAAGTTTTAACACTAAGCATTTTGTTCTCATTCATAAGTTTGCATAACTTGTGATTAATCATTTATTAATAACTAGGGGTTTGCCCCCCGCGCGCCGCGGTGAGGACGCGTATGGATTTCGTTACCTATGCTTGGGTGTATATAACCGTAGCAAATATATTTATTTTTTCTTCACAAACACGTAAAATGTACTATTGGGCAAACTCCATGGAACCGAAGGCTTAATGGTCAAATTTCATAGTAAAAATGGATGCAACCATAGCTGGTTCAAGGCCTACAGCCCTGGTGCTCTAGATGTCATTATGTCTCCAAATGGTTAGGTTAGAATACAATCTTAATAACACAAACACAGTTACAAATTTCAACCAACGTAACAATCTACGTATTGGAAATTAAAATCACTTATTGCTTTAGAAATCCGCCACCTCTCTGATGAACTTACGCTCATCTCATCATCATCACCTAGTTACCGTGGCCAAGGAGGCTCAGATATCTTCAAACTATCATCATAGCCAATACACAATAGTTATCATCATCAACATAGGTGACAGATGCTGCCATTGCCATAGACGACCAAAACTGCCTGCAAGAGCAGATTCTCATCATCATCATCGGGTCAACGCAAATGGTTCAAAGCAAAATAAACTGAGAACATAAAGGAACACACGTTTCAACTAGCCACAGATAGCCGGAGGCTCCGTCAACACGTTTAAAATGGTTGTAACTGACGCATAAAAAGTAGGAGTGGCTATGAACTTAACAATCAATACAGGACTCTCAATGATCAATAAATTATATAAAATCAGCATAGAACATATTACTGTTTACGAAATCCACCACCTCTCCGACGAACCTAGGCTCATCATCACCGAGTTATTGTGGCTAAGGAGGCTCAGATATCTCAAAAAGTATCATCATAGCCAACATACAAAATTTATAATCATCAATATACACACATGGCAGCCGCCACTATAGACCGCGAAAGCCGCCGGAAACGGCTGAGCAACACCCAATCAGATTATCATCATCATCATCGGGTCATAGAAAATGGTTTAAGCAAGAAACGGAGAACAGAAGGCGTCTCCTTGTTTCTCTCTCTAGAACCCAATATAGTCTCAGATCCACCGCCGCTAACAATCATCCACGGTGGCCATGGAGTCACCGGAGAAGGAGTGCAAAGAAAACAACAGGTGCCGCACATTCCGCCGCTGCCTCGTACAGCCGAAGC
The DNA here is from genome assembly GCF_021521415.1 of Bidens hawaiensis. Taxonomy (NCBI): domain Eukaryota; kingdom Viridiplantae; phylum Streptophyta; class Magnoliopsida; order Asterales; family Asteraceae; genus Bidens; species Bidens hawaiensis. The sequence goes on from NW_027491591.1 coordinate 581,259, forward strand.
CGCCGGCAACGGTGGGGCAACTCCCGTCTCTTCTTTTCCCTATCTAGAGCCCACCCTTCGTCCCTCTTTCTCTCTCTAGATAAACAACCATAGATCCGGTGTTGTCAGTAATATAGACGGCATCCATGGAGTCGCCGAAGAGAAGGCACGCGCCAAGAAATGAACATAGAGAGAGATGAGAGATAGGGGTTTAAGAGAGAGAGAGAAAGAGTTAAGAGAGAATGCCAGGAATTATATGCTTCAAGTGGTTGTAAGTGATGCATAAAAAGCAGGAGCAGTAGAACAGTAAGATTTGTGAGAGACACCCCCACTTTCAAATTAATATATATATATATTTTCAAATATATATATGTACATGACACCCATAAACCGTATAACCTACGAAACAAAATTATGAAAGATAAACGCTACACACAATACATACAAGATTCAAAACCCAAATCACACGTGTAAAAGTTAAGATTGATCTTGGTAATTGTAAAAGCATCATTGTATTAATTAATGTATTTTAGTAGTATATGCGATGTTAATGACTAATGAGAGAACAAGTTGTGAATAATATATGTTACACGCAACACTGATATATGGTATTGATAGTGTACAAATCATCTCTACAAAGTAAAATATAATCTTAAGTGCAGCCTGTGAATAAGATTAACTTGTTCAATATATTGATTCACATGCGTTTGTCCATAACTAAGTGCTTTTAAACTATTGTACTTTATATTATCTATAAAAACTACTTTGAAGCTACTGTTTTCTCTCTTTAAAGAGCAGAATATATTACTGAGATGCACGCAAGCGAAGCTGCTCGCAAGGTATTCGAGATCAATCAATAAAAACTCGTAACAAGTCTAGCCTTATCGAGTCTAAGCCACAAATAAAGCCCATTTAATTACTGAGTCCAAACTCACGCTTCACAAGCCTCGTGTATATTTAAATCTATACTCTTTTAGTTCTATGTACTAATTTCACATTGAACAACTAAGCTTTGGTTTATTCAAAGTACTACACACGAGGCTTAGGCCCGTCTAAAGTTTTTCTCAAGATATGTAAAACAAATTAACAATATATATAAATTAATAAATAAATTCTAAACAAACCAAACTCAAGCTTCAAAAAACGTCCCACGAGTCTAGCTCAAGCCCAGTTAAGCTACGTTCAGCTTTTTACACCCCATATCACACCATTCTGTATATTTAATTTGAAATATAACATTTCTGTTTCTAATTAAAACTTGGTTAAGATGTAATTTAACATTATTAGAATTTGATATAAAATATAATTTGAATTTTCTGTAGCAACATATATATCCAATATAACTCTAGTATGGAGTTTTGTTTGTACATTTGAAAATAAAGATAATTGAAACTAAATTTATACAGAATATCCAAAAACACAACTTTGTTAGTATAAAAGAAATTAACCAAGGGTTTATAGCCAGCCTCCAGCCAAAATCGCAACCAAAATCAAATGTCGACGTTTATTCGCCATAAGTTTGCATTTTGGGCCGAATGAGCTAAAGTAAAAAAATCACATTTGCCGAAATATCGAGTTACTACCCTTGCAATAATTACAATAATCTCTAATTGAAGGAGCATCTCAACTTTTCTTATATTTGCACCAAAAAGAGAGAACATAAATTGCTTGCTTTAGAATATCTAGAGTTTGCATGTCATTAAAAGCCCAACATTTCTTTCACCTGTCTCATATCCAACTAATGGTAACAAGGTGACAGCACATACACAACAAAAAAGAATTTCCCATAATTATAATCATTGTTGGGCTGGTCTGGGCTTCTTTCCCAACTGGCCCACTAAACATGTAAGCCCATTTCCAAATTTAACAAATTTCATGTAACATGTAAATGACCATATAGTATATACATTAAATTTTACATCTAAAAAATAAAACTATTCTAAATGTGTAAATCTAATTAATCTTTTTTATTTTATGGGTCCTGGTTACTGAGCGCATAAACTAAACGGGTCGTTTAACTTTGAGGGGCGGGAATACCTTTGAGGACATCCCTTAGAGCATAATGATGGCCCACATTTATGATCTGAAATCAAGTTGTTTGACAATAATATTCTTTGGAAATGTTCACTTGTTTGTCTCTTCCAAAGAGTAAACTTTTTTACTTTTTTACCATTGTGTTTTTCTTCCTTCCTTTTTAAATAATAAACCGTACCCGGAACCTCTTCGGGCACACTTGAATCGTGTCGTTTATTTTGAGTGTCATCGTGTTTTGATGCTTCGGGTATGGATGTTGAAGGGGTACTGTCTTTTACTGCAATTGAATCTTTTTTGCCAGGAACATCTGTTATGAGTTTGTCGAAAGTCAATTGTTTGGTCAAATGTGGTGCAATAAAAGTCAACAACTCAGCCAACAAAACTCATTTTAGTAGAAGATGTCAAAAGGCAAAACAGGTTTGGCTGACCCGCAACACTTTTCTGCCCGGAAACACTGTTCTACTATTAAGATCATATGTCAATACGAGGGCAAATTATTAATATTCAATAACTATACAACTTTTTGAATAAAATGAATTGAGAGGTCATGTGCGTTATAATCACATTTTGTGCTATGCCCGACCCATTGAGTGTTAAATGAGTCGTATGCATGGGTTGGTGGGTAGAAGTGCATAACACAAAAAGTTGATACGAACCCGAAAATTGCATTAGACACATGAACCTTAACATAGTTTTCACAGGATAACATGAATACGACCCGTTTACCAAAAATGCACATGTATATAAAATAGATTATGTTTAAACTAGGGATTACTCCATAGAATAGTAACCAACTTTGAAAGTTGTACAAATCAGGTCACTGATAAAAACTTTTGTACCAATTAGGTCATTGAACTTACATTTTTGTTCCAATCCTAGATATTTTACCTAGATAGCAGGCAATCTAGGTTTTTTTTTTAATTTTTCAATGTTTTTACTTTGCATAATAACTTTTAAAGGTTGCGAAAATAAGTAAAAATACGAAATATAATTTTAAAATTCCGAAAATTTGCAAAAAAAAAGTTTGAAAAATTGCAATAAATTACAAAAATTGAAATAAAAAATGCAAAAATGTTCAAAAATTTTTTTGGAAATTGCAATAAATTACAATCCTTTTAGTTATACTGTTATTATAGGTAACAAATGGGTTGGGTTGGGTCGAAACGGGTCATAGGTCGGAATGGGTTAGGGTTGTAATGGGTTAGGATCGAAACGGGTCACTTAAAAAAATGGTTGTTTTGGTTCGGGTCGGAACAGGTTAGGGTCAACAGGTTCGGGATAGAACACGTCAAGGTCGTAACGGGTCAAAACAGGTTTCAGGTCAGTTTTTTTTTTGACTAACGAATCAGCGCGTTTTCAACACGTTACAGCTCGTTTTAACAGCAAAAGCTCATTGAAGCGAGTTTTCAGTTCGTTTCAGCACTTAACATGTCATTTAAGCGATTTTTCAGTTCGTTTCAGCACATAACAGCTCGTTTAAGCGATTTTTCAGTTTGTTTCAGCAGGGCCGTCTCCGAGAATCCAAATACCTCAGCCGAACAAAAATAAAAAGGCCCCTATGCCTTAAAGAAAATTTTTTATTCAGTAGTGTACATGGATAAAACTTTTATCGACTGGTTTATTATAAACTTGAACAATTCTGAGCATGTACTTATATCATAAATCATAGCAAATAACCTTATTTTTAACACCAAAAAGCATATATATGTGATATGTATAAAGAATGTTTGTACCCTCGAACCTTATGTGCCCCGGCCGATGGTACGGCTCGCACACCCTTCGAGCCTCCCCTGCGTTTCAGCATCTAATAGGTCGTTTAAGCGATTTTTCAGTTCGTTTAAGCAATTAACAGCTCGTTCAAGCGATTTTTCAGTTCGTTTCAGCATCTGACAGCTCGTTTAAGCGATTTTTCAGTTCGTTTCAGCACCTAACAGCTCGTTTAATCAATTTTTCAATTCGTTTCAGCACTTAACAGCTTGTTTCAGCACCTAACAGCTCGTTTAAGCGATTTTCCAGTTCGTTTCGGCACCTAACAGGTCGTTTAAGCGATTTTTTCAGTTCGTTTCAGCACTTAACAGCTCATTTAAGCGATTTTTCAGTTCATTTCAGCACCTAACAGATCGTTTAAGCGATTTTTCAGTTCGTTTAAGCAATTACCAGCTCGTTCAAGCGATTTTTCAGTTCGTTTCAGCATCTGACAGCTCGTTTAAGCGATTTTTCAGTTCGTTTCAGTACCTAACAGCTCGTTTAAGCGATTTTCAGTTTGTTTCAGCACTTAACAGCTTGTTTCAGCATATTTCGATCAAAATGGGTTATTTTGGTTCGGGTCGGAACGGGTTAGGGTCAACAGGTTCGTGTCAGAACGGGTCCGGGTCGGAATAGGTTCAGGTCGGAATGGTCAAAACGAGTTTCGGGTCGTTTTTTTGTTTTTTTGTTTGCTGAACGAGGACAACAAACGAAAAGCTTTAGTTTTTTTACTTTTTTTGTTTTATATTTTGAATTATGATTTTTTTATTAATTTTTTGAATTTTGTTAGGGTTTTTTTAAAAAAACCTAGATTACCTGCTATCTAGGTAGAATATCTAGGATTGGAACAAAAATGAAAGTTCAATTACCTGATTGGAACAAAAGTTTTCATCAGTGACCTGATTGGAACAACTTTCAAAGTTGGTTACTATTCTGTAGAGTTCTCCCTTTAAACTATAAAACCAATGTTTATTTCTCTTTTATCTTTCAAATTTGGCATAAAATATCCAATCCTTTTAAATTACTACATATAAACAAAACATATTATTTTGAGAAAAGAACTTATAAAATCACACAGTTAACCCACGAAGCTATCACATCAACCCAAACCAACCCGTTTACTAAACCCTGACCCATTAATTTCTATTTAACATGCTTCTGTTTTTAGCTATTTCCATTTTACCACCAGTTAGTAAATAAACAGCACGAACCGACCCAAATAAATAGCAAACTTACCGACAAATTTGGTTTGGCTTCCAAACTTGGAATAATCAACCAGCTTCTTGGCTGCATCTTGTACAGAAGACACAACCTGCTTTGCATTACTAACTAAATTTACAACGCTTCTCCAGTCATCTTTCTCAAATATTGTTCTCCTAAAAATATTAAAATCCACATCAATCCCAAATAACATCATATACCAATAAAGTTTACTTGATATTGCGTGTTATTACCAATCAGTTCGAAGAATTTCGTTCCTCAATCTCATGAGGGTAGCAACACTAAGCCTCGGGATTATATCATCCTGTATGTCAAAAAAAAAAACTATATATCTCAAATTGACATTAATATTTAATACTAACAAAGATTAATTTTCAATTTTTATTTCAAGTAACCAACTCTTTATGTCAAAAAAAATACCATCTAAATTTAAATATAAAAAAAAAACTTTGTTTTAGCCCTATTAGCAATCCATAAACTTCACTAAGCTTTCAAAACAGAGACTGTCATGTGTTCCCTGGTTAAATATTACATATAATTGAAACAAAACTTTCATATGCTAACCTGCATGCAAACGGTTGAAACATAATCATGGCAGCATTCAGCAAGGTCTCTAGAAACACAAGGTGGGCTCCCGTATCCAACGGCTGTTACAATCTCGGGACTAAAACCCAACTCCTCAGGTGTCTTTTTGCGGATCATTACAGCTAGCATTGAAGCAATCGCGCCACCAAGTGAATGGCCCACCAGCCTTAACCTAAATCCCTGTAAACTCATTAGTATTACAAAAGATATCACAATATCAACTTGTTCACATAAAAAGTAGATCACTTTGGGTTGCAAGCAATCAATGATTAATAGATAGCATTTAATAAACCTTGGAAAGATATAAATGATTTACAAGATTCAACTTTTTGATACACTTAGTTAATAGTTAACGTTCTAACTTTTAAGAATATATATGTTTGAGCTATTACTATTAAACTACCATTTTGCCACATTGGAAATTAAATCCATGAATAAAGATAAATCATTATAACTAAATAATAAAAGAAATTCACCACCTCATGTTTCTCAAGGTACTTCTTGATAGTTCCAATCTCATGCGTTAAAAACCAACGCGCAGCCTCAGCAGTACCAAAATGAGTTGTGTACCCTTCAAAGTTGACTTCTACATCACTTGAAGACACAATATCGGTAATAAGATCAGAAACTGTATGAGTTCCACGAATCCCCAAAATCACAAGCTTATTGCGCGTATCAACACCAATATAATATCCTGGTCGCAGTAAGCTAGAGTTTTTAACAAATTTTACAATGTTACTTTCTCTAAGCATGCTGCTTTGCGCCAAACCAGCTGCACTGTCTCTATACGCCCCTTTTGCTAATTCTACATGGTATATAAGATCCTGAACCTACACAAAATAAAAAATATAAAGTAAAAATTATGTTATAAACTAGGGGCGTGTAAATGAGCAGAGCTGCTCACAAGCTAGTTAAGATCAGCTCGCTAAAAGCTCGAATCAAGCCAAACTTAAACGAGTTTGACCCTAAAAAATAAGCTTCTTTAATAAAAGAGCCCAAGCTTCACTTATCTAGCTTGTGTTGGCTCATGGCCTAAACGAGCCTATTGTTTATACTATATCTAGTTAGCAAACTATATATATACATGTAATGCTTATTATTAATATATAAAGATACTGTAAAATACCTAAATAATAAAAATTGAAATTTCAAAGATACATAAAAAATATTTATTATTAGTATTATATAAAAACAATTAACAAATAATAAACGAGCCAAGCTTGAGCTCACGTAAGTTGAACGAGCCAAGCTCGGGGTCAGCTCGGCTCATTCACACCCCTAGTACTACATACTATATAATTTGCGACTGGCAAGGTTCTCAGTAAGTAAGTCATTAATTACCACTGTGTCACTAGTAATCTTTACACCTTTAACACCCTCAAACGGATTTTTAGAAGCTTGTTGAAGGTAAACAAGGTATAACCCTATCGTAAGATCACTCAAACTCCAATGTTGAACTCCAAGTTTACTCTTTTGAATGCTTGCAAGGATCTCCGTAAACGACCGACTACCAGGCTGCACACTGTTTCCTATAAATCAAAACCCGAATCAGCAACCGCAAGTTGTTGGTACACAAAACACACGCGCACACGAACCTGTGGGTAAGGGCCATTTGCACAATTGCAATGCGGGTTCAAGCGCTTTTGTGAACCAAGCTAGCTCTAGCTTCCACTTGTTGTTGTTGTTATTAACCGCGTCATCTTCATCGGATGAACTGTGATTGTTAACGGCGGGGTTTGAGTCGTTTTTTTGTGTTAGGGGTTTGTTTTTCTTCTTCTACCTTTTTAACTTTTGACCATTGTGATTCGTAGCGGTTGAGTGTGTTATATACAGACCATTGATATGATTCTTATTTTCTTAACAATTTCAAACTCAAATCTGCAGAGCACCAAAATTTATTCAAAAATTAAAAAAAAAAATCAAGAAGTTTTTAGTTAATACTTTATTAAAAGTTTAGACTTTAAACTTAACATAAACTAATTTGGACATAGAAAGGGGAGAATTGGATCAATCACTTAAAAACAATATCATATTCATAGGGTTAATAATAATAATAATAATAATAGCTAGTAATAAGAATGAGCTAACAAGTGAAGAAAAGAATAAGTATGTATGTACCTGTTGTGAAGAAGAAGCGTTTAGCAGCGGCCATTGATGACTAGAAAGTACAGAAAGCAACAGGTGTGTTTTTAAGGAGGTGGGATTTTGTCAGGAGAAGTGGAGAACCGACTTACTGAATGATTCGGTCATTTGCTGCTGGATATGATATGGGTCATTAAAAACTGGCCTATAACAGTTTATTGGGCTGGAGTCTTGTAGACTCTTGTGTTTATTTCTTTTACACCAAAATGTATCATATCGTCGCATCAGTGTCACGTAGATATTAAGCATTTACTAACTTTTCATTCAAAGACACGTGATACTTTAACAACACAAAGAATTATTATCAATTCTTTTGTGTTAAAACAAAGGGATATTGGTTTTTAATATTCTCAACTTTCACCCGTTGGTTGTTGATATCACTCATAACTTTCACTTTGTCTCTCACCACTCCCAACTTTCATCTTATTTTCTTCTATCACTCCCGAACTAACGGAGCACCGTTAAACTTTTTGATGATGTGGCGTTTTATGATGGCTTGGCATTTGTTATAATGATGTGGAATTTCTTGTGTAAATAAACATATTATTACCATACTCCACCACACCCTCCCACCACTGCTCCACAACCTTCTGCTTTTTCCGTCGTCGTCGTCACCACCATCATCTCCACCGCAGTCACCACTTCTGATGGAAACAACTGCTTCCCCTCCAAAGAAACCGACCTTGTTTCATACAAGTTTGATCAATCTGATGGAAACAATTAGTTTATAAATGCTCATATCTGCACCATATTGCAAATTATAAACGAGATCGGAGCAAGTAACTAACCAAATGTGAAGGTATAGCCGTGAGCGGATATGAGTTTCTTGTTCGCATAGTGATTCGGACGGAGCTTATCATGTTCATCATCCATACACCGACACTTTCATATATCCAACTATCCAAGCATAGGTAAGCTTTAAATATGAAATTAGCAACAACAGAGAAAACAAACATATCTAAATACTAAACTTACTCATGATCTTTAATGCTCCTTGGAAGTGCTTCTTTTATAAACAGATGCAACACTACCAGATTTGAATATGAACCCTAATTAAGAAATCGTATCCATGTACGATCAATTAGGTTTAGGGCTTTTAATCCCCATGAAAAATCGATCATAACCATATAAATTAATTACCTTATCTCGTTTTGATCGAGGGTGAACGGGATACAGAAGCAGACGGTCTAAAATCACACCAATACGCTAACGGAATCAACGTAAAAACGTAATTGATTAAAGGGTTATTGTTGGCGATGTGTTGAGGATGCTGAGTGTGAATTTAATTGGAATATTATCAACGTTTATACAGAATTAGAGATTTAGGATTTATAGTTCGTTTATTACGGGATAAACGATCACATTTGATATAATTAACATGTTTATCTCCTTTATTAGGCCGAAAATAGCTTAGATATCATATTTACAAGATAAACTTCATCTATAATACGTAGATTGTGGTTCAAACTAACATATTATAATTTCGGGTTCAAAAAAATGAATGCGAATACTGGTTTGGTAAATGGATAACTAGTTTAGTGATATGGGTTATAATAATAATTACAATCTAGACCCTGGAGTTTGAGGATGGATACAAGAATGATAAATCTTATAGTTTGGGTTAAAAATGCCAAATCATAAAAGATATAATTATAAATAAGTAATTATTAACAGAAAAATCAATTTAACTCTTGAGAATATGCTTGAGGGATACCTCCACATAGCCAATATGGAGGGATACCATTCCATATTGTATCATCCTTGTACATAGTTTATTGAATATCACTATTCTAATTAATGCAACGTGAAATCCAAAGCATAAAACCTTAAAATTTAAAAATTATACTTCAAGGGACGCAAGATAATTTGACTTCAATTTAACCGAACGCCAAATTGCATCAAGAGCCTTGAGAATATGCTTGAGCATCTCCATATCATTTCTATTTGCATCAATCAAAAACGTAACAGCCAAATCGTGTCTTAGTTTGAGGCATATCCATAAGTTACTACCTCTTCCTCTTCCTCTTCCCTAGCCTCTCATAGACACTGTCATACTTTTGGATAAGAGCATCAGCATGGAAAGACTCCGTAGAAATTGCCTCATGAAGCATCGCGTGCAACTTCTGTTTTTCACTAAGTGGCAGCACTGATGATGACGATGAAAATAAATATGACATTGATCCAATTCGTTTATTGTATACGTCAAACTTGATATTTGGTGATTGTTTTGCTATAATGAAACGTTTATGTATGATGTGTATGCTTGCTAACTCTATATATAAAATAGAATTGAAGTGTGAAAGGTTATATAAATGAACGGTTTATGAATGGTATTTGAACGGTTTTTGAAAAATGGAAATCTAAGTCAAAAAACGCGTCCCAAGTGCAACTGTAAATTAAATGCCCGGCTTTTCGTTACATGTTTCTTCTATATTAATATATAAACATAACACAAATCAATTCACTAACATAAACTCAAAAATTATACTTGTGAAGATGACTGACACCAACAGCTATGTTGAGAAGATTGTTAATGAATTTCTGGAAGAAACATGTTATCTTGGTGTGACAACATATAATACGTTGTCTGTTATTAAATATCAAATTTCAAAATGCTTTACAGATCTCCAGTATTAGAACCTGGTTGTGCCCCCAACTAACTGATAAGGTTCGTGATAAGTTTGTGGATTATTTTCACACGTAAACCCTTATCAGCAAGGAGATTGACGAAGTGGTAATTCAAGCTTATAATTCGGTTGAAGCCGATGAGAGGTTGAAAAATAGGATTCAATGGTAGTTTGGTTATGTTGTTAAATTTTATCTAAACTTGCAAGAAAAAAGATTTGTTAGCCTTTAGAAGAAAAGGAGGCCCGACACCTATGCAAGAAAAATATTGAAGCAACATTATATTTCAACAATATCAATAATTATAAATTAACATAATCCACAAACTTATCACGAACCTTATCAGTTAGTTGGGACACAACCAGGTTGTAAGACTGGAGATCTGTAAAGCACTTTGAAACTTGATCTTTAATAATGGACACCGTATTTGATGTTGTCACATCAAGTTAACATGTTCTTCTAGAAATTCATTAACAATCTTCTCAACATAGTTGTTGGTGTCGGTCATCTTCACAAGTATAATTTTTGAGTTTATGTTAATGAATTGATTTGTGTTATGTTTTATATATTAATATAGAAGAAACATGTAGCGAAAAGCCGGGAATTTAACATGTTTCTTCTAGAAATTTATAGACTTTGGTAATTATCTTGATGATTTCGGACTTCGGATCTTATCTCATATTGTTTACCCTAATTTTTTTATATTTATTTGATTATCCTTACTTAATTTAAGCCGAATTGTTATTATCGCCTTGGTTTATATCCTAAAACTTTGAACTGTTTCATTTATGTATCTCATCTTCCTACTTACTAAAAAAAAGTCAATCCCGAAATTTCAACCGCTAGTACTGTTTTGTCAATATTGGTAAAATCCAACAAATTTATTTACACATCTATGTTAAATATTTCAAAATAAATATGTCTCTTAAACCACACAATGGACGAACCATGTGGACCATACGACGATCTAAATAATTTTGGGTGCACACTTAATTATCGAAATCCCCGTATGGAAGTCATAGTTAGTACCCTTGTGTGCGATAACTCAGACCCGAGAATGATGGCAGAAAAACGATAGAAATGCGAATAGTGATAAAGACATGGTGGATACGCCGCTGGTACATCCTATATATAAGTGCCTTTATTATGATTCTCATTTGTAGCGTTTTTCGAGTCATGCAAGGATTTGACGTTATTCTTTTGCTTAAAAATTGTTCATGCAATTATCTTACTAAAGACAATATTAATTAGTAATTACTTTTCTTTGATTTTATTTTAATTTCGGGACGAAATTTCTAAAAAGTTGTGGATACTGTGACATTCGTCAAATTTGAGTCTCGATTTATATTCGTTTTGTAAACTTTCATATTTAAACCCGACTCAATACTTTTAAAACCTTATTTAATTATTGTATAATATTATTATATACCTCGACCATAATTATCGATGTTTGTCATATTATAGTGTCGTTAAGAAAACATAGAGGGTTTAAACTGATTTTCGTAAAACTCGTTATAAGCCATGGAAACCTTTAACCTCATATTAAATATTTATTGAAACTTGAGGGGCCAAAGGGGTAACTTTTATACCCACCTATATATACAAACAAAACCTAACCCTAATCTTATTCATCTAGCTGCCACCCACCCTCCAGCCGATTTCCGGCCCCTGTTTCCCGTCTCCGGCGACACACACCACCGCCGGCCACCTTACTCTCCTTCTCTCCGACGCACCACCACCTCACCTCCCTCAAACCGACACCTCCAACCGCACTCTCCTCCCCTCCCTCGCGTTTCTGGCACGACACTCCCTCAAGGATCGTTTTTCCGGCGACCGGAAAGCCGGCCACCGTGGCACCACCATCTTCGTCTCTCTCCGGCTCCGTCTCTCTCTGCTCTCGGCTCTCTCTGCTCTCGTCTCTCTCCCTCTCGTCTCTCTCTCTTTCCCTCTCTCCCTCTCCCTCTCTCTCTTCTCTCTTCGTTTTCGTTTGCCGGCCGAAATTTGGCTTTGGCGACCCATGTTTCTCATCATCAAAAAGGTATATAAATTTAGGCCTTGGCGTTATTGGTTTTTATATATCGATTATAGGATTTAAACTTGTTAATAATTGGTTTTATCTTTCGGTCATATTCTTTGAAACGATTTGGATGGGTATTGGATTGTTTGTATCGGGAAAAAGATGAACAACGGGTTCGAGTCTAATCCTAGACCGGTTTCGGTGTTATTTTTATACTTAACAAAATTTTATTACTATTAATACTAACATTACTATGTAAAGATTATTATTAGTATTATTTTGTTTAACTTATTATTATATGTATACATTATTATTAATATTATCATTATTATTATTAACAAGATTATTATTATTATTATCATTATTATTATTGTTTAACAAAACAATTATTATTATCATTATTTTCATAACAATAGATTATTATTATTATGATTATTAAGTAATATTATTAAATTATATTATTGCGAATATTATCCACTTGTTTTATTAAACCGAAACCATGTCGGGTCTAGTTATCATTTAATGTCATCATCACTCGAGTTATATCTTTTTATCACTAATACTACTATTATTAAAATGTTATAAGTATTAGTTATTATTAATATGGCACATATAATTATTATAATAATAATAATTATTACTATTAAAATTTATCAAACTATTAATAATATATACAACAACAAAAGTAATTATTATTATATTTATTATTACTACTACTATTATTAGTTTTAAGAACATTTCTCAATTGGTAATATTTCTATGTATTATTATCATCTTTATCTTATATATCTAAATATAAATATATATATATATATATATATATATATATATAACATTTTAAAATCATTATTATCATTTCTATCTTTATAATTAATAACATCATTATAAGCTTTATTATCTATTTATTTTTATAAAACCGAACTCTTAATTTAAACCCGTTTATTTCGATTTAATATTGGTAATTATTTAAAAGCCCAAATAAAATAATATTATTTTATTTTTAAATTGTCAATTAAGTACGAGTCCCTAATCATTAATAAACTAACCGGTAACCCGATTAACAACCGAACCTTCTCGTCCAATGTTTCAATGTAATTTCAACTAAAGTTCAAGTTCATTAATATATTTTATTTATTCGTTTTCAATTAGCTTTCAAGTCGGATTCGTTCGTGTCGTTTAAAAGCTTTCTAATTGTCGATCATTTATTATTTCCCGATTCGTCAATCGGGGTGAGTACTTTCATACCCCTTTTTCCATCTTCTGTTTTGGGGTGACATTTCATACTTATCAAACTAAATGCTTTGTTTACTTGAATCTTAAACCCACAAACGTGATTGTATACATTACTTAAATACTTGCTTGATTTGGTGTTCTATGCTATATGTTTATGTGTTTATCGCTTTCAGTCATGGGGGAAGTCTATAAATCCGTGATCTATCTGGTATTCTATTATAGTACGGTGTCGTTAACGTAATGCAATTAACGATATTCTATTAAATCCTAGACTACTTGGTAACCCCTTGTAGCTAGGTGGCGCTAACGTAATTCTATTAGCGATTGCCAATTTATCCAAGTTGTTGCTTTTATTTATTGTTTTTGTATACAAGTTTTGTGGCTTTTATTACTATATATTTATATGCTCAAACTTATGAATTGCTCACCAACCTTTGTGTTGACAAACTTTATTTTATGAAATGTTACAGATTTGACTTTTGTTGACTCGAGGACTTGATGAGAAACGTTACCAAGACTATTAGGGTATTAGTAAAACGAACAATATAAATGTTACTTGTATTAAATTTGTTTGTGTGAACGAGAGGTGTTGATTATTGATTTATGAAATAAATGAGTTGATTAAATATTGTCACGTTAAATAGTGTCTTGTGTATTTGTCCAATCACGTTGCACCCCGGCATGTTCCGCCTTTGGTCGGGGTGTGACAGTTACCATAAAATTAGACCAAAAATGGTTACTTTTCTATGCAAATAGCCCATTAGCAATCCATAAACTTCTCTAAGCTTTCATAAATCATATCAGAAGCTGTGACATGTTCCCTGGTTAAATATTCCAAACAATTGAATCAATAATTTCATATACTAACCTGCATGCAAACGGTTGAAACATAATCATGTCAGCATTCAGCAAGCTCTCTAGAAACACAAGGTGGGCTCCCGTATCCAACCGCTGTTACAATCTCGGGACTAAAACCCAACTCCTCAGGTATCTTCTTTCGGATCATTACAACTAGCATTGAAGCAATCGCGCCACCAAGTGAATGGCCCACCAGCCTAAACCTAAATCCCTGTAAACTCATTAGTATTACAGAACATATCACAATATTAACTTGTTTATATAAAAAGTAGATCGCTTTGTGTTGCAAGCAATCTTCAATGGTTGATAGATAGCATTTAATAAACATTGGAAAGATATAATATAATTTAGGAGATTTTAAAAGTACGGTCGCAAAATCATCCATTGCCCGACAAGCAACCTCAAAAGGGGTGACCCGTAAGAAACCCAAAGGATGTACTTGGGAAAACCCTAGCATGTGGAACTTTAGCAAGGCCATTTGAAAATCAGTAAGTGGAAACCAAATGTTCGCACACTCTAGGTTCTTCGTATACATCGTAATGAGATTAGGACGGCTTATAGCCGTTTCATGAGGTTCTGGTAAGATCGGAGATAAAGATAAGGGAATGCGATATTGTGAACACAGGGTGAGCATTTTCTCTTTAGTGAGTTCAGAGGTGATCGAAGACAAGCCCTCTCGGCTCATGATAGAAGAGAAGACGATGAAAAGTAAGGGTTAATAAACACTAACATGGTCGGGGAGTAAGGGAAGGAGAGATCGGCCGAGAAAGGGAAAAGTTGCAGGAGAATTATGGAAGACGTGAGAAAAGAGGGAAGGTGGGTGAAAAAGTTATGAATGATGGGATGATAAATCAGGGTTTAATTACCACATAGGGAGGCGTGTAATTAGATTAAGACCACACGTTTCACCGCCTCAACCTTTGAACTATAAATGGGGTTGGGCCGTGGTAGGCCCAAGGGAACGTCCGAATGGGCTACGCTTTTGAGGGGTCGTTCGCGGTAATAGGAATGCCAAATGAAAAGATGTGGGAAATGAGACAAGATCAAGACGGAAGGCAGACTCATAACAAGTCTATTACTTTTGTCATAAATAACAAAAATAATAGACTGGGGGACTTGAAGAGGGTACCTCAAACTTGGCCCAACAAAGCCAAAGTTGTCATTAAAGCAAATCAGCCCAAGAGAAGAAACCCAGCCCAACAAGCTCGATGTGTATTCGGACAAAGACCAGGTCAGCAATGTCGCAGACTGGAGGACTGAAGAGAAGCCAGGTCTGAAGCATCATGTACACTGAAGATACCTGGAGATGTCCAGCGGATAATAGCGAGCTCCCATCCAAAGTCAAAGAAGAAGAGAGACCGTTGGATAATAGGGTAGGGCTTAGTATTAACGGTCCGGGGAAAAGATTCCTCCCGGACCCTATAAATATGTACATTCTCTTTGTAAACAACAAAATATTCCAGGCAATAAGAACTATATAGCACTTTACGGTTGTCTCGCCCTAAAACCAACTAAGAACACCTCACACACCACTCACTCATTCATACTGTGATACTGGAATCAACCAAGGTTTCATTTGGGGTTTCTACAGATATATCATCAATTATTTAGTTTTTTGCAGATCGATACGGGTTACGTTGTATCTCTAACAGGTCAAATCAGGTTTTGTTTAATCTCTAACGAGTCAAAACCGGGTTATGTTTTATCTCGAATGAGTCAAACGGGTAAAACCAAAATATTACTCTAAAAAAGAAAACAGGTCAAACTACCTTATATATTAAACAGAAAATTACCTTCCAATTAGAATCAAAGACCGATCTTGACACCCTGCTATTAAAAAGGAAATTTTATAAGATATTAAGTTATAATGAACACTTAATAACAATGTCAAGTTGCTACTATTGCTATGATATTCTCAAAAATTGTTTCAACTGCACAGTACAAAATATGCAACATGTTGTTTTATGTTTTCCATTTTTCTTATAGAACTTTATTCATAAAACATAGCAATAAAAGAAGTGCTTCACTGTAAATATATAAAGAACTGCTTTACTATGAATATAAAAAGAAGTAAAAGTTAATTGTTTTATCTCACAAATAAGATCATCAATGTAATGTATATTTTTGTAACAATATATGCAAAAAGTTAAGAGAACAAAAAAGCTCTAAGTGTTTGTATTACATGTCTATAAACATTTAGCAATTCGTATACAAAGACATAAAAGTGAGGCGTCTAAATGTTTACACATGAACCTTATGGATTAAAACATGAACTATTAGATCAAAAGTATGAAATATTTAGAGGAATTGATGTACGAACACACGAAATAGGGCGTATGATACCTGTATACGTCGATTATGGATTCAAATAAGTGAATCGAGTAGGTTAAAGGTAGAATTCGAGAGTCAGGTCGTCGATTATGGTTTTGTTGCTGTGATAGATGTTGGTGAAATACTGTAGAGGATGTGAAACTGCCATGTAACTGCTGTTTAAGTGATTTAATTTTATGGACAATCTAAGGCTGAGAATTAAGGAAAAAGCCGTTGAAACAATATCATAAATTACTATCATAAATTACACCTGAAACTTAACATAAATTAATTTGGACATAAAAAGAGGACAATGGGATTTTGTTATTGGGCTGGACGTTGTATGTAGACTCTTGTGTTTATTCCTTTTACACCAAAATGTATGGTATCGTTACGTCACGTCGCGTCAGTGTCAGGTAGAGTTCGAGTATTTAATAACTTTTCATTCAAAGACACATGATAGTTTAATAAAAAAAATATTATCAATCCATTTTTGTTAAAATAAATAAAGAGTATGTGGATACCGAATAGTATTAGTTGAAAAAGACTTTGGTCCTACTAAACTTGGGCCTTTGGACGTTGCTATGTTAAAACATCTACAACAACCTTTTTTTACAAACAGTCGTATCAACGTCACGTCATATTTCAAACTTTTAACAAAACTCATACTTTCTTCACAACAACAAACCTCCACCTAACTATCCACATTCACCTACTTTCACAATTACGTAACATAAATCAAATTACTTTATAATATTTTTTTTAATACTTCGTATGTATTTAATGAATTTATGGAAAAATAATAATATTCTTATACTTTTAATGAATAACCCAAACATTTTTAAAACTTTTTGTTCATACTTTGTATTTTTCTAAAATTATGTACTTTGTATATAAACAAATTATTTTTGTAATTAAAATAAATGGACACAAGCATAATAGAAATGGTTATTTATACAACTTGTTTTCTACTAATATAATATTTGTTGGTTAGTGCCTTAATGAGTTGGTGGATATATATAGCAAGAATTCAAGAAAGCTATCATATATTTATTGGTTACGTGGAGTCTGTCTCTTATTTGTATCTGCAAACTTTATTTTTAACTCTCAACCAAAAGCCTATACCACATCGGTAAAGTTTAATATTCTTGTGTCAACTATTTCCAGTTGGATTCAGACGGTGCCACATTGGCACCGTTGTACATGCTCATTGCTCTCTAGAGGGTTCAGGGTTGGCTCCCTTCTTTTTCTTTTGCGTAATTAGTTATATTATTAAAATTATAAAATAATAAATGAGAGATCAAAATAAAAATTTAACCAAACCGTGCATTGCGCGGAACTCGAACATGAGTTGTTTTGATGGTTTCAGACACTACCAAGAGTTGATGTTAGTCTATACTTTATATATGTTCCAATAATTATGTTACATAACATTAAAACCCTTTATCACAATTAGCAAACAATATAACATATGGTTTTGAGTACAGAATATTGAGCCAAATTACATGATCACCTCACTGGATAACATGTTTCAACATGTGAACAAAGCAGCTAGTTATTACAGTTAGCTAGATGCAACCTGCCATAATAGAACGTCAATATCGAAATGTGAGAATGTTTAATTAAGATAATTAATTTTTCTTAATCTAATTACATCTTAAATCGTCGGTAAAAAAAATACATCTTTGATGTTTTTTTCCAAAATTTAATATCTTAATGGGAAAAAAAATAAATTTTCACAAAAAAAAAGTGTTTCGGTAAAACAACCCGACCTAATTTTAACATGTTACTTTACTCGTCCATTTTACTACCTCTAGAAACTAAAGAAACTAACCTGTTATGATCATAATCGATCCATAGTTTTCCATTTATTCAATAGTAAATGTAAGGCCCTGATGTAGGTTTTGATAATTAAAACAATTCAATATGATGCAGAAACAGGCCTATGGTCCGAGAATCTATTCTCAGTTCGTTTGTAGCTCAGTTGTCGTATCCCCTTTCCATATGAAAGTATACGGTCACACCTGAAGAAAACATATGGATTAGCAAAAGAGTATGATATAAGAATAATTAACGATTAAAATTAGATATATCGCTAAATTATGGCCATACCATGCGGGAGTGCGCCTACCAACTTTAGGGTCTTTGCCATAATATATATCTGAATTTGGCTCGTATTTGTAAGTTGGTGGAAAATTTAAAACGCCTTCTGTCCACTCGTCAAATGCTCCCCCTAATTTTAGCTACAAATTTATTGTAAATTTTTTAGGTAAAAATGAAAAAGTGCTAGTTAGATCAAACAGGTGTATTCAGGTTGTGTTTTGTTAGCTAGCATGTCAAAAGAGGTCAAATTTATGTTTTTTTTTTGGCTAAAATGGCTAACAGGTCAAAGGAGTAAAAAGTTTTCCAAATGTGTATTTTTAATACACACAACCTCATAAATTGCTTCAATTTTCATATCATAACGTACCTGATCACTCTCTTGCAGCTTGGACCATGGACTTTTGGAAATAAAATCACATGTTTCGTCATATGACAGATTAAACGGTAATTAAGATCTCCCAACCAAATAATTCGCCTGAAAAATTACAAAAGTAATTTATTTGAAGTACAGTATTAAAAACACATTTATCATATATCCAACTATCCAAGCATAGGTAAGCTTTAAATATGAAATTAGCAACAAAAAGAGAAAACAAACATATCTAAATACTAAACTTACTCATGATCTTTAATGCTCCTTGGAAGTGCTTCTTTTGACATTGAGTTAAAACATGTTCTTCTACATATATCTTCCACATCAGCATTCCTTTTAGCAAAATCAATGTCCCTTTCACCAGCTGATAAATGAGTGCATATGAAACAGAAATTTGTCTGATATATGGACATACTCACTGATATAGACCCCTACAAAAGAAACACAAAATCATTGCAAATAATCAACATCGAGTTATATAAAGAGAATTAAAAATTTTGATGTTTTACTTTTTAAGATCTTAAATAGTAAAATTTTCTAAACACTGAAAAAAAAAAATATTATGTTGTTATATTATACAACTTCAAACAACAAAAGTACATCAACATATCTTTTACAAATAGTTTACTACAAGTGCGCAGTTATCGTACTCCGCGTCACATAATCATTGTCATCCAAAATGTTTCTTAGTAACTTGTACTAAAAGTTTCAAAACGAAAGAAGAAACAAACCTTGTTACCTATGAAGCCTTTTTTACCACAACCAACGATTGACACATCTGTATTCTCTATATGCCTCCTCAAGCTTCTATGAGCCCAAATGGTAATAAAAATGCCAACCATTTGCTTGCTTACTATTTTGAAATATTGTGATTTTCTTTTTTGGTACGTATGAGAATCAACAAAGTCTTCTGCAGTTCCTTTGGAATCTATTGTTGCGGATTCGCTAAATGTGTATACTGGCACCTCAGTGTTGCTGTTACTTTCTGTTGTTGCAAAAGCGATACATTCGGATTTTGTAGGTCAAATATTGTTTAGGGTGTCACAAATGATGTTTTCCCATATTGGAATAGGACGGGTATCTTCCGAACCAATAACATAGCCAGCTTCCAAAGGTATGATTTCCTGGAAACTGCAAGGAAAGAATGTGTGTTAGGAGTAAAAATAAGTAGGCTTGCTTGTATGCAAAATATAATATAACTTTAAACATAAACCCAATTGAAATGAACATATTTTTGAGAGAAATAGAAAATTAAAACTAAAACATGGTGCCTACATATTCCATAAAATGCAATCTTGTTAGCTTCTTTGATACACACAAGATATAAGAAAATTAATCCATTTATTAATCCATTTTCTGCCTTATAAAGTTCTGTTTCCTTATCTTAATAGGTCAAGAGACAAGTTATGTATTATGTTGGATCAAATTCTAGTCAAATGGGTTGGTTGTTAAACTAACGCACGTAGAAAATTTGTGAAGTCCGTCTAAGGTTAACAGCGTCTGAGAGTTAGAAACGGAAATGTGGTTATCATTGAAGCATCACTACGTTTCAAAAAATATAAAAAGTTTAACCAAGACATCAACGATAATTGTGATAACAATAAACAAAACAAAGTTATTGTAGAAATAAACAAAAATACTACAAAGTTAAACAATAAACAAAACAAAGTTATACAAACTTCAATTCCCACCGTGGCCATACCACCCAAACTGAAATACTCGACTACTGCTTAGTCCATTAACATGTTTATTTATGTAATGTTTAATAAGCTATTATGTGTAATAGACCTACTTAAATGTATAATTGTGTCTTGGACTATTGGGTTCCTATATTAATATGTTATTGTTGGGTTTTAAAACAAATAAGGAATTTTAAGACATCTGCTGGTTAATTTAATTGTTTATATTGTTCTTAAATTGTATGTGTGTGCGCGCGCGTGTTTTAAAAATTTTGGACCCTTGCAAGATTGGCCGGGCTTTAAGCGACCGTAGAGGCCCGCAACGTACACCTCCTAGCCTGAGTCGGCGGTGGGAATAAGAGTATGTTCACGAAACTGAAAGACTGTTTTAGACTTTTAGTATTGAAACTAGAACTAATGAGTATGATATGTTGTTCACATAAGGAACAAGAGAAGTGAAGGTGTTCATAATGAGTATGATATGTTGTTCACATAGTGTAACCACTTACATATTTATTATCTCTCATACTTTGACTTTTTTGTCAGATTTAATCTCAACCACATATTCCAATCCATTTAATTAAATGTGTGGCCTAGAATTGAGTTCTTAAGTTCTTAAAACTCAACATAGGGGAGGGACGTAAAAGTTAGTGTAACCAATTACATATTTTTTCTCTCTCCTACATAATTTTGAGAACAATGTTGAGTTTTAAGAACTTAAGAACTCAATTCTAGGCCACACATTTAATTAAATGGATTGGACTATGTGGTTGAGATTAAATCTGGCAAAAAAGTCAAAGTATAAGAGAGAATAAATATGTAAGTGGTTACACTAACTTTTACGTCCGTTACACATGTGTAAAAAGTCGACTCGGTGCGTAAAAAATTCTGTAATTCTTTTACGTGTATGTAACTTACATTGTATATTACGCATGTGTAAAAAAATTCGAAAAAAAAATCGTTACACTGAGTTCTTTCGAGTTCTTAAAACTCAAAGGGGTTCTTAATTGCCCTATATATATATATATGATTATTCCTAGTGTGAATTATGTGTCAAAACTGAAGAAAAATGTTCTCGGTTTGGATCAAAGGGATTTAAAGAATCACCCAATTAAAAGATTTTGTAAGGCTTGTCAAATGGTTTTCCAATTACTTTATGAAACAACCAAGTGACATGGAAATTGAGCTATAGGATCTTTACATAATTATGAGAAATGGATACTACAAAATGGCTTCAACGAATAATAAGTGGTCCATAATTGCTTACAATTAAGTTGGGTCTACCAAAGGAGAATGGGGCTAATCTTATGCATGTTTATGTAAGCAATTCGGATTTTGGTATGGCGGTACACAGTGGCAAAAGAAAAAGGCAAGGAATCAAGAACCAAATGCTAGCATGGAACCAGAAGTAAACCATGTTACTTGTAAGGGAGGAGTGGAGGATGACCTATACTATCATGAGCGGACAAAAAGGAGGAAGGTTAGTGCCGTAAGGGATTTTCCTTCGGGTTGCGGTCTATGCTCGTGGAAGAAGATGTGAATGTTAGGGAAATTCAAGGAGGTGCTCTGTATGAAGAAGTGAAGACCTATATAGATGAAGAACATGAAGAAGGAGAAGACTTTGTTCTCCTTGAGGACTAAGAAGGTCAAGTAGAATATTCAAGGCACAAGATTTTGTATGACTCAATAAATGAATTAAGGGAGATTGATGTTGAAATTAATTTAATCCATTTTTGGGCTTACAAAATTCTATTTATATATGTAATTATGTTAATGAGTCAAGGCAATTCATGTAATATTATGTTGGGTCAAATTCTAGCTAGTCAAATGGGTTACTTGTTAAACCAAAGCCTATAGACGATTTGTGCAGTCCGCAAATCGAGTCAATAGGGTTAATGGCATCTGGGAGTTAGAAACAGAAATGTGGTAATCGTTGAAGCATCGCAACACTTTAGAAAAATTGTATATATGTTTCCTCTCTAGAAATCGTTTCAATAGCCTCCATGTAAATTAAGCTTCGTTATCGGTAGGATTCTATTAGCTATGGTTGTTGTAGCTTTACATAGATATAAACGAAGTCAAGTCTTCTAAATCAGTCTTTGGTTTTTGTGTTGCGGTCTTGAATACAAAAATCTTTTTGTGTTTTAATTATTGTTCTTGTTTTTCTTTTCGTTTTTTTAACGACCAACAAAAAAAATTATTAGCACGGAATAGCCAAAAGCAAAACCCGGCCGGGTAAATACAAAAATAGCTACAAATTGTTTTAAAGGTCACCCAAAGTATATTCAGGAGTTTACAACTTTCTAGCTTTATTAAACACCATATAAATAATTAATATGCAGTTATATTCAAAGTAAAAGGCTAAACTTACCCAAACACATATATGTCTGCAGGTTTCTCAGTATCAAACAATTCTCTGATATCCAAGTCCTCTGGTGGAAGTTGCCCTCCAATATTCCAAGTATGAGCAGATACTCTTAATTAACAACATATATCACAAGTAATAATCAATAAGTTAAAAGTTTTAAGGAGCCATTAATTATATTAGATCAACAATATGATGATATAACATGATATAAAGTTATAAACCAAAAAAAGTGTCTCAATGAGTGACATGTGAATCATATATAACCTGAGTTCCTTTGACTTAATGAGTGATTTGTAATCCATATTTGGCTCATAAGTCAACGCTTCTGTAAAACAAATTTACATGAGTAGCACAACGTACGGTTACAGCTGTAGTAGGTCTGTAAATAACTGAGTAAATAGTTTGTGAACTATTCTGAAAGCGGTTCGTTTGTATAAACGAAAGAATATGAACAAAAGTTTTGTTCATATACCTGAATAAACAAACACTAACTTATGTCTCATTTGTTGATTTATGTTCGTGAATTTTCGCTATTCTTTTAAGTTCTTTTATATTCGTTCATTTATGTCCATTGGTTTACAATTGCTTAAGTACTTCAGTTTACGTTCTTTTTTATATTCATTTAAATTTCTTTTTGACAAATTACAACTTATTCTAGTTTTAGTAACTTTTAGACCCTAATACTATTTATCACATTACTTTTAACTGGTTTAGCTCAATTATAGTTTATTTATGTTTGATTATGTCCATTCATTTTCATTATATAAGTTGTCTATTTATATTGTTAACGAAAGAACATAAATGAACATGAACATTTCACTTTTCTTAAAGAAGTAAAGAACGAACACAAACAAGAAACCTCGTTTAATTTCTATAATTGTTCTTGTTCGATCGTGCTTGTTCGGAACACGAACATGCCTGGTTTGTTTTCGTTCGATTTGTTTACAAGCGCCTAAACAACAGTACCAAGATTAACTTGAAACTAATTGTAAATTACTTGTTACACAAGTTTCGATGCAACATGATGGTCTAGTTTCCCCCATAACCAAATTTGTTAAAGGAGAATTTGTGGCCTGTGACAACTTGAGTAAACTTGAAAACTGAAACAATATAAAAAAACAATTAATAATTTTCTACTTAATTAATAAAAGTATGCATGCATGCATGCAGTTTGTAATTAGTACCTCTCGTATACCAAAAGCCATGGTTCTCTCTTCTAGCAAATCAATGTATTCAACACCAAGAATATTAAGCAGTGTGATGCATGTATCGAGCATTTCGGGTATTACATTTAGATCATCAGTGACGATGAAACATGTTGTGTTTTTCATGTTGCTCGCAAGAGGTAAAGTTAGGAACCTAAACAGGATTTCAACAAACTCGTGTTCTGCTTCCGCGAACATCACTTTCTTCCTCTTATTGTCCACAAATACTTTCAGCTGAACCGGTAATTTGCTTCCCATTATTAAACTAATAACAAGTAATTAACAACATCCGCAAAGATTATTTTGAGATTAGAACATATGCACGTGGTCTAAAAGCGATACATGTTTATAACAATATATAATAATAATGATAATACAGAGATAATTTACTTGATATTTAGTATGATTGCTCTTTGAAAGTAGCTTGCGGAATCCTCAGAAATATAAAATACCAAAAGGCAAGAATGTATATATTTATAGCTTCTCGGCTTTTAGGAATCAATACATTTTTTTGAAGTACGGCTTTTAGGAATCAATACTAAAACCAAGTAACAGGATTTCCACCTTGATTGTAATAAAGTTATCTTTACTTTTAAAAAAAGAATCATAGAATATGCTAATCTATGACATGTAAAACACCTCTTGGCCTGTCTCGCTTTATCTCTTGCAAACCAATACTTCTTAGATCGTAAACAGAAAATTTAAAAAACGGATGATAGTAGAAGCCACGGGGTCAGGCGCACCCCGTGAAACTTTTTTAGTATATATAAAATATAATCCCGAATGATCACACGAAATTTTGATACCGCATCCCATTAAATTTTTGACAACGATCTTTATAGAAAATGGGTACCATACACACCCTCAAAGACGCCCTTGCAAGATTCAGTCGTTATGTATAACAAAGTGCTTATACAGGTTTATATTTTGTGAAATTCAATCAAATACGGCAACCAATAATAGAACACCATTACATGAATAAATATGCGTATGAGCTATCGACACTACTAGAAAAGTGGGCTATTGCTACCAAAATTTTGCAACCGAAATAAATGGTTGCAAAATTTGCGACTGTTTTGCGACCAAAAAGAAAAAGATCACATATCACCGACCGAAGTCAACGCGGTTGCAAAATTACCTTCCAAACAAGATGCGGTGGCAAATTCAACGACCAAAGCAAATCGGTCGCAACATTTGCGACTGTCACTGTGGTCACAAAATAAATAAAAATTAAAATATCAATAAGTCTGTTTTCACGGATAAACCCTAGATTTCAATCCATAGTCCACATGCTCGATCGCTTTACCTAATGGAGATCTCCAATTTGATTTCAAATCTTAACTTCGTAATCACAGGCATAAACCCTACCTATCTTCCGTCAATTTTCGCCCAATTAACCGTCAATTGACTGCCTGTCCTCAAGGTTAAAGCGGCACTTGTACCTGATTGTGAAATGGCGGCAATGCGGCGGCGTTTGTGAAGTCAAAGTTTGCAGAAACGTAGTGCTTGGGTTGTTGCTCGGACTTTGGTACTTGTTTAACATCTATTGAATTAAATATCTATAACAAGCAGGTTCGTTCTATTATTCATTAGCTTTCAGTTTCTATTGTATGATATGATACGTTCATTTATGCTTCTATTATACCTGTGCATGTTTATCTACGTGTGGCATGTATGCTAAGTAATATATATGCTTGATTTGAAACCCTAGCTGTAACAATTGTAGATGCTTGTGAGAATTTATCGAATTAGGTTCAGAATAAGGCTCATGTTAGAGGAGACTGTCATAATTGTTCTAATTTCTGTTAATTCATCTGTTAATCAATGTTTTATAGGCTTTTAGTGTTGTATTTGTGTATAATCTGCCATATCTTTTTAATTTCATTCTCCGTGTATTTGCTAATCGAAGTTTTATGTGTTTGCTGATCAAATTTTTACATGCATTTAGTGTTGGATTTGTGTAAAGTCTATGATTTAAGTATACAGTAAGTTAAAATGAGGTGATATTGG
Organism: Bidens hawaiensis; assembly: GCF_021521415.1. Taxonomy (NCBI): domain Eukaryota; kingdom Viridiplantae; phylum Streptophyta; class Magnoliopsida; order Asterales; family Asteraceae; genus Bidens; species Bidens hawaiensis. Next base: position 607,747 of record NW_027491591.1, read on the forward strand.
GATCTATGATCTCTGTTATTAAAATAAGTTTTGGTAATGTGATCATCTAACATGCTTTTTATATATTAAATCTATTAACTCAACCATGGAAGCAAGAACCAATCTTAGGAGTTTGCTGAAAATTTTACCACCTGTAGTTTTTTGCTACATATATGTTTCAAGTATCCATCCTAATAATGATGACAAGGTTATTTTTCTAACTTAGATTAAAGTTGCTTAATTATTCTTTGCAGTTTATATATTTTTAGTCATGATTTTGTTTGTGATGTTATATATTTTATTGTTCCCCAATGTTGTAACCAACATTTGGGAAAATCACAGCCGTTTAAAGTCTTCAACATACAATCTCAGCCCTACAAAGTCCTTTGAAAGCTTCTAGAAGGGGCAGTTGTGAACGGTTTGGTTCTCTCTTTCATACGCTCCCACAGTTTTATTCATCCCCCACGTCTCCTTGTTCCAGTAGCTGGTAAGCGCTACAAACAAAGGGATTTATAAAGAGATCGATTAACGAAGAATTCAATGACAGATGCCTCCCTCAAGAATTAGCAGAAACATTTGACTCTGGAACGCACACAAGTCATCAGTTCAACACTAAAAGCCTATGTTCCATTCGATACTCTCCTCCCTGATCTATAAATTAATAATTATTGATTCACAACCGCATGTTTCAGTTTCTGCTCGAATTAAGCGTTTGTGCCATATCTTCAAGGTAACAACTCGGTGTTTTTTTGATTTATATTGCATTTAGGGTTTTTGCCAAGGGGCACTAATCAGCTACATCGGTTAATATTTAAAAGAAAAATATGTATTTGTTGTTTGATTTTTTCTCGTCATCTTTACTTGTATCAACAGGTTGAACATGTGAAATCTCTACTTGGAATTGAGGTGAGATTTTGAATTTATTAGTTTTATATCATTGACTTTAGCGTCTTTAATTATTGCAGAGCCAAGTTGAAATGAACATAAACAATTTTTAATGTTCATTGTTCTTGAGAGGACTGATTACAACATGGGAGCTCAGTAAATAAGAAAATAACTACTGCAGGAGTTTTATAAGCTATAACCCAAGAAATTGAACTACAAAACAAATGGAGTAACGTACTCAGGTAATATTCCATACTTAATATGTTGGCCTAACTCAAATTGCTAGACTTTTTGTTATTAATTTTTTGCTTTTTCGTATTTAGCATTGTTGGATTGCAGTAAGTAATCCTTCTCTATGTGCTCACATCTCAAAGTGGCTCGGAATATAATATTTGATCCATGATATTGTCATCTTGAATATGCATCAAACACTGACCTACAACAACAATGGATGACAATAATTTAATGTCCAACATGCTTTCCAAAACAGATTCGGGCCACATTGGGTTTGGGTAAAATGGGTAAATATAGTGTGTCAAATATGCTTTCTAAAAGTTTTATAGTTACAATGTTAATCTATTTTCTGAATATAGAATTATTTAACAAGGAGGTTTCATTCGTTAGAAAAATACACTCAAATCGACTCATTTATTAGTAAACGGGTCGAAACCGCAACCTCTTGTATTTACAATGTTCTTTTTTGCAATGTTTGGCTAAATAGATTTGTTTGATGTTTAAGTCTTGCTGATCAATTCATGGAAACAATGAGTGGAAACTTTTAATATATGTTGAAACCTTTTAAGTCAGTTGTGAAAGATTTGCACAAGGTTTTGGGAAACCACCTACACTTGGTATAATGTATCTTGAAAATTTCAAGTCAGCTTTTACCCCCTAATGTAACATTTCAAAATGCTAAGCCACATTTTTGATCTCATGTTGGCATTTGAATATCCTGTCATTCATAAGCATAAAATATTTATTCTTAACATACATAAGTTTGTTTTAATTTTATTATCTATTTGTTAATTCATATTTTATTTCTGCTTCAGATACCCACGTATAGGCTTCTCATTTGAGAATCACAATTACCTAAGTGGACTTAATTGACTCCTCAACAGTGGCATTATGAGGTAATTTAGTATCAGATTTCTTATGCTTCTATGTTTTTGAATAGACTTTAAATTTTTTTATTTTTTATAATTCAAGAATCTGAAAATGAACCGTGATCACTACGTGTCAAGGACGGCATCTCTCGGTGGAGCAAAATTGGTTCTTTTGCTATCACGAGTGAATCGACGGACGGACAATAAGTTTTTAATGACTTATGGACTATAAAGGATGTTTGGAAGGATATAAGTTCGGTTAAAAATGGGAAGGAAACCAGTACCCGAACCCTCAATTGGTAAACACTGTCCGTTGCCGACTAAAAGTTTAGTATTAACAGGAAATGAGTCAGGGTGACGAATCATACCTCGGTTGTCAGTGACATGGCGTTCGGCTCCGGTGTCCATATATTGAGTCGGGTCATTGTATTTTAGTTGCATAGTGTTGAAAGCTTGGCTGAGATCCGAAGGGCTCAACGCATCAAACCCGGTTGGTGAAGCTGTAGGAAAAACAGGTGCTAAGCCGTATAGTTGCTGACCTGGGTAACCCGTGTAGTGGGCAGCGGGTGTGTTTTGGGACTGATTAGGGCGCCATGTATTCTGAGTTGGGTAGGGGCAAGGTGGGGTATTCCATCAAGCCCACTGAGGGTACGGCTGGTTAGGAGAAGGAGGTGTGAAAGACCAAGGGGTCCCTGTGGGATTTCCTCGGTGGCTGCGACCTCTGCCTCGTCCTCGGGAGTTGTTTCTGCCCCGACCACGGCCCCTATAATTGGACTGAAAGGATGCCTCGTGTGATTGATTGCTGCTGTCCGATTGTGGCTGGGCTGGTGCAGTTTGGGAGGGGATGTTCTGAGCAGTCGGAGTAACAAGGACAGAAGAGGTCTGCTGTTGACGCGCGGCCTGACGGATGACTTCGTCGTTCAACATTGATCGGGCACGATCCCAGTCTGCATCCTGGGAGTTTATCAGCGAGGCAGTAGTGTCAAACTCAGGGGACAGGCCTCGGACCAGTTGCAGAACCAGGCGAGATTCACTGACGGGCTGGTCAACATCTGTTAATTGATTGGCGAGGTCTTTCAGTTGCTTGCAATAGTCATCAATGGAACTACAAGCGGCGAGGGTGAGATTCACGAATCTGGTTTCCAGGGCAGCAGCTTTTGCTTTCTTGTTGCTGAGGAAGATGCGTTCCAGTTTTAGCCAGGTGGTCCGAGCCGTGGCTTCGGTGTCAATGATGCGAGTGAGCAGGTCATCTGAAACTGTAAAGTAAAACCATTGGGAGACCAATGCATCCATCTCTTTCCAGGCGGTGAATGAAGGATCCGAGAGTTCTGGGGGTGGTGTGTCATCGATGTGATCAATGACACGGTAGGCAATGGAGTGAAACTTAAAAAGCTTCACCCACGAGGTGTATGTGATATTGGTGCCGTCAAGAGTTCTGATTTTAGATTGAATGTTTGCAACGGAATAAGCAGGGTGAAGGGTTGGTGGCGGCTTAGGGTTAGAGGATGAAGACTGCTGATCGTCTGTCGTGGTCATAATGGTGGCAGCAGTGCAAAGAAAATAGCCAGAAAAAAAAAAGGAAGGGGAAGAGGTGGGTGATTTTCAGAACCGAAGCTCTGATACCATAAAAGTATTTATGGTTGAGAATTCTTGATGATCTCCATTGATTTACAATACCCTTTAAATATGGAGATTACAATCGGTAAATTAGGAAACGATATATACAAATTATACACAATAAATAAGAGATTATAATCTATTCCTAAAATCAAGGCATAATCACTGCCGGGAATATTATTCGGTTAAGATCTCTTACTAATTTTTAGTTATGTAACGGGTCGAGTTTTATAATTATTAGGTGTAAGGGCAAAATATTTACATAACAGGTCAAGTCGTAAGATTACTTTAAATCTATAAGATGTGACAGATGTATAAGTACGGTATTGTTTGTATGGATAAATAGTTGAAGATATGATGAGCTGGAAGAGATTAATGTAGACAATAAGGATATAATACGAGTTTAATTAATTTCACTATTTCAGGGCTGCTTCCTCTGTTGCACTTTTGCTTTCGCATCAAAGTTCACTGAGGTGTTACTTTCTCTCTCATTATTTTATTTAGCTGATACAGTAAACATATTTTTTAAATTAAATATTATTGTTCGGCGTGTCTGAGTTTGTTTATACCGTATATAGTTGCCTGCTAATATGGTATAAAATTATATCGTGAAGCGTTCTCAAGCTCGCTATGTGAAGCTTCCAGACGTGAGCTCGTTTAAACTATGCTTATTCAACCTTTTAGCATCGATTAAGAAGAGATCGTAAGTTGATAACATAATTGCATGAAATAAAAACGAAATAAGCTCGTTTAAATTATGCTTATTCAACCTTTTAGCCGAGACTTGAGCTACTAGTTAGAAATATTTAACACCTTAATTCTCTGTTCCTTGTGTAGATTCTGAAAACTATTTATGCAACGTCTGGAAGCAAGAGATGCTAACATCCTCTGTTTTACTTCAGACTTTAGAGTATGGTTCAGATGCATCTCATCAAATATTACAGTCAATTTGCATGTTTATTTATGGGCTAACACTTGTTAAAGGTACTTTAATTTTAGTTTCAATATTCAATAATTTTATCTCACTTTAGTTACTGCTGGCAATTAGGTTATGTAAAGTTTTTTATACAAGGCTCATACGACATTAATTAATATTTGTAGCTGGAATTTAAATTGGCATTTTCTGGAAGCGTCATTAAAGGTAATCTTGATGTCAATCATTTACCAATTGGCGTTTAGAACTTAGAACTTGGATCAATGTGTTTCATTATCTAACGGGTCAAAAGTTTAAAGCATAAGCTTAAAAAGGACATCAACATGTCAAACGTGTTAATTGTCCAAGTCATATCTAATGCATGAAACCTCTTAAATAGTTTAAATCATGTTTTCTAAAAATTTAATATTACTATTGAAACATCATGAATTCGGGCTAGGCTTATAATGAACTGAACGAACACGGACATAGCATGTTCATGTTCGTTCGTTTAACTTTAAATGAACAAACAATCGAAAACAAACAATTGAAGGAACGAAAGTTTTTTATTTATGTTTGTTCGTTAAGTGAGATATGGTTATATATTTGTATAAAGTATTAATAATTGTTTGTTAAGCAGGCCACGAGGAGCAGAAGAAGATATTTCAGGAATATATTCAGGATTGTACTCATAAATGCGTTTACGAGATAGCGTGTATAGCTAGAATAACACATTTTTATATTTGTTTATAGAACTCGAATAACATTTTGTATTGATCATCTTTGATAGAAATTAATAGTTTTATTCGTGCTAGCATCTATAATTATATGATTTTACATTTTAATATTTATTTGCAAAAAATTGTTACTGCATTGTGTAAAAAATATCGTCAGGTGCAGGTTGGTTGCAAAAAAAAGTGGTTGTTGGAAGATTTGCGACCGCAACACCGGTCGGAACATTTTGCGACCGCTTCACCGGTCGAAACATTTTGCGACCGCTTCACCGGTCGGAACATTTGCGACCGATCACCGGTCGGAACATTTCTTGCCATCCTTCTTTGGTCCCACATTTGGGCCGGACTAAAATGATTTGGATAATTTTTTTAAACCTATCTGATGAATTTCTTGCCATCCTTCTCCGGTCCCACATGTATTCTTGGTCGTTTAAAAAGAAAGAGTTAGTTAGTCTATTGTTACTTTCTTTAGGGGTCGAACTTGCAATTAGCCTTTTCTGCAAGTCCCACTTATGCAATTTATAGTTGTCTTATCTATCTATATAAACAAACGAATCCTAGGGTTTCATACATCATTCTTCCCCCTTGGCTTACAAAACACAAATATTAACCTTAAAGGTTAAGGTTATGTTTGGTTTTTTATAAACAATTTTGTTCATTGATTTTGTTTTTGATTATCAATAGTAAAGTATTTCGATTAAGATGATGATGGAAATTGTTTTCCCTATTGGTTTGATCTGCCGGAATGATGGCAACAATGTATTAGCTCTATCTGATCAATCTATTCTTTTCTTTTCAAACATTTATATTTTATTATTATTATTAATTTGTGTTATGGAGAATGAAGTGATGATTAGGTTATTCCCTATTGGTTTGATTTGCCAGAATGATGGCTAACTTTAGTATTAGATCTACCTGATCATTCTCCACTCTTTTTATATGTTTTTTGTTCACAATCTTTGTTTTTATTTCAAACCTTTTTTTGATATTTTTTTCCTGTTTTTGTGGAATTTTAAGTATCCACATAGTTGGTATTAAAACTTTTAAATAAAATTTTGTGCACTTGAACACCAGATACGGATTTTTGCTGTTGTAAATGAAAAAAAATTATAACCAGTTTTGCAGAATCGAGTAGAGCTTATATATAATATAAACCTGAAATAAAACCGGTTTTTAACTGATGGATAATGAAATCGGTTTCTGGCTTATTATAAAACGTTAACTACAAGCCAAACATACTACTTTTTGAACTATGTTTATTTTTTAACAAGTTGAGTGTGTTTGAAAATGAAAATGCTATGGTTTTGCAAAATTAGTCGCCCTTGTACGTACCGGGTGTAGAACGTGTTCTTAAATGTTGGTTGAGATTAATTTTGAAAGAAATTAAAAACAACTTCTTATGCATTGTTTTCTACATGAGATTGATAATTATCTTTTAAAAAAGATGGTCCCACAACACTTGGATAAGACAATGGTGTTATGATCAAGTATTGGCTTAATGTGAACTTCAAACTTGCTTCTTAATGTTTGTAATACTTTGAGATGTAGAAATAGTAAACCGGATCAATTTAGCACCCAAGTAGTGAGCCTTTAGAGTTCTAGTGGAATGATCAACTCTGTGTGGTTGTATTTTGTAAGTTAGACGAGAGGCTCCTCCAACAGTAGTGGGATTGTGCAATTGTTTGTAGGATTACTTGGATCTGGTGTTTGGATGCAAACATGCTTCTTGTATCGAAGACGAAATATGGATAGAAAACAACATACTGAAGGGAAGGTATCTATAGTATGGAAAACTCACGTATGATCTTGGATTCTTGGATACATACATGCATTATTAACAATGGTCACATCGATAAAAACTGAGGTGACTGCCACAAATGACATGTTACCGAAAAAAAGAAAGATAGAACTTTACCTGGTTAACCAAAAATCAAAACAGTTTTATTTTAAAAACTGATTTATGCATTTCTACTCTAACATGTGACTCAGAATTGTAATAATCATGCCACGTTTCATATTTAGTGAGATTGTTTTGACTTAACCCGTTATGTTGCCATTATATAAAGGGATTATTTTACAAAATAAATAGTTACCAACTTTGAAAGTTGTTTCAATCAGGTCATTAAACTTTCATTTTTGTTCCAATCATAGATAATTTACCTAGATAGCAGGTAATCTAGGCTTTCTTTTAAATTTTTTAATGTTTTTACTTTAGATAATAACTTTTAAAGGTTGCGAAAATTAGTAAAAATGCGAAATATAATTTTAAAATTTCGAAAATTTGCAAAAAACAGTTCGGAAAATTGATGTTCGGGTTAGAACGGGTCAAAACGGGTTCCAGGTCAGTTTTTTTTAACCAACGAATCAGCGCGTTTTCAACACGTTACAGCTCGTTTTAACAGCAAAAAGCTCGTTTAAACGATTTTTTAAGTTCGTTTCAGCACTTAACAGCTCATTTAAGCAATTTTTAGTTTGTTTCAGCACCTAACAGCTCGTTTAAGCGATTTTTCAGTTCGTTTCAGCACCTAACAGCTCGTTTAAGCGATTTTTAGTTTGTTTCAGCACCTAACAGCTCGTTTAAGCGATTTTTAAGTTTGTTTCAGCATCTAACAGCTCGTTTAAGCGATTTTTTAAGTTCGTTTCAGCATCTAACAGCTTGTTTAAGCGATTTTTAAGTTCGTTTCAGCACCCAATAGCTCGTTTAAGCGATTTTTTATTTTGTTTCAGCACCTAACAGCTCCTTTAAGCTATTTTTCAGTTCGTTTCAGCACTTAACAGCTTGTTTAAGCGATTTTAAGTTCGTTTCAGCACTTAACAGCTCGTTTAAGCGATTTTTCAGTTCGTTTCAGCACTGAAAAAATCGCCTAAACGAGCTTTTGCTGTTAAAACGAGCTGTAACGTGTTAAAAACACGCTGATTCGTTGGTTAAAAAAAACTGACCCGAAACCCATTTTGACCCGTTCTAACCCGAACCTCAATTTTCCGAACTTTTTTTTGCAAATTTTCGGAATTTAAAAATTATATTTCGTATTTTTACTAATTTTCGCAACATTTAAAAGTTATTATGCAACGTAAAAACATTGACAAATTAAAAAAAAACCTAGATTATCTGCTATTCAGGTAAAATATCTAGGATTGGAACAAAAATGAAAGTTCAATGACCTGATTGAAACAAAAGTTTTTATCAGTGACCTGATTGGAACAAATTTAAAAGTTGGTTACTATTTTATGGAGTAATTCCTTATATAAATCTTAAAACTTATAATACACTAATACCAGCATACTCACTTTTAAATCGGTTTATCAAGTTAATTTTTTTATTTTCTCATACTTGACCTTAAGTCAAATAAGTTCTATGGCATACTAATATAAGATAAATACATAAAGATGGATTGGTGAGTTTACATCAATATAAGATAAATACACAACTATTTTTTAGTTTATCATGACTGAAATTCAGAATGTTACATGAGGAGATAATTTTTTCAAAAAGTTACGAAGGTAATAGTCATTTCGGTTTATGTAAAATGTAGTTTACAGAAAAAGGGTCTATGAAAACAAATCCAATGTGCGTCACCGTTGGGCGTCCCGAGTCCTCAACTGACCGGAAGGTTACGTAAATTTGATTTCAATCACGAATCATAGGAATAGGTATAAAAGTGTGTATAGTGATAATGAAAATAAATAATACAGAGTTTTTCTTTTAACTCAGTTTGAATTATATTTCAAAAGCGTTTAATTTGGCTAATTGGTTTGGTGTGCCTGTCTAAAAATAAATCTTCTTTTGACCGTTAATTGAACAAAATATTTTTGCATTTAATGAGCAAATATATGTGAATCAAGAGACTTGAAGACCTTCAACTCAAGTAAAAAAGGAGTGTAAAATAAGTACTATATGGTATACATTATACAAGTTCCCATTATATGTGAATGACTATACCTATACCATAATAAACAAGTAACATAAAACCAAATACACAATGTCCTTTTTTCTAAATACTTAGAAACCTACAATAATAAAACACGAACCAAATTACAATACGAAACGAGAAAAATACGCTATCATAACTCATTACCAACAAGCACAATGGATCAACAAAAGTCCTTTAATGTCACCGTTATAACCAAGTTAAGTCTTTGCCTTCGATTGTAATATTTGAACAAGTAACCAAAGTATATCCATCCGATGAACATTTCTATTATTCTGTCCCTACAAACATCATTTCACATAACCTTAAAACAACATTCATAAACATTCAGTCGATTTTCAAACTACATAAATAAACTCATTTTTAAAATACCTCGACAACAAAACACATCCTTGTTTTATCACCATCGGGTTCTGTCACGCCTTTTAAAATGGTGAGCCCCAAGCTTCTAATAGCATCGGCTATCTCAAGGAAATGTACGTCTTCTTCACACTCCATCTGCATTTATGAAAATATAAAAAGAGTCTTAGTTGCCAAAATAAAAAATATTTTATATCAACAGAACCATTTACCAACATACCTCCACCAACATTTGGCCATTTGTACCGATGTTTTCAACAGTTACAGGACAAGCTTTCATGTGATTCCCAACCTCCATTGCCCAACTCGAACCTTGCTCATGATTTGATGAACCTTGTATGCCATTTTTGTTGCCAAGCAACTGTAAAACAATAATTTACTAAATTTTGTTGGAAAATATATCCATTAATGCATATATAGTGTGAGATCATCACACAACTCTAGATTATTGCGAAAACAAAAAATTATAATAATAAACAAATTTAGATCGTAACTTTTTTTTTATCATTAGTTCATATTTTTCAAATGCTGTGCTTCTTACATACACATGCGTAGGTTATGCACATAAAAAACCATCAAACTAATTTGTTCATGTCTTTTTTTATCATACAGTTTACCTGCACATGTGTATGTTATACATAAACCAAAAACCAAACAAATTTATTCATATTTTTTCTAGATCAAGGGATAAACAAAATATAAACCACGTTATCTTGTTTTTAAATTTTCTTTTATAATGAAAAACTGAATGGTTTATTTTGTTATGCGTGTTCTCGTAATAATTTCTGGTTTGCACAGATCCCTCTCATATAAATACAAAACGGCTCAGATGTCGCCCAAAGTGTATATTTTAAGCATAGAACATAAAACCGTTTTACCAAAAAATATTAGATTGTCAAGTGTTTGTAATTATATTTAGAATCAATCCAATCAGACCCGTACCAAAACCACTCATTTTCACATGTACCTTTAATTCCGCGTACTTATCGATTTTGTCGGCATGCTTAGTAACAGATTGCATGAAAAGCATGTGTTTTATTGTCCGTTCAAGAAGTGAGTCAATGCTGCACTGTATCATAATCAATAATTTCAGTAGCGTTCCAAATAAAACACACACCCATATAGACACACAAGTACGCAACGAAACTTACCTTCGATCCATTGGGTACAAGCTCACGGAGTTCTTTAATACGATCTTGAATAAGTTGTCGGTCCCTGGGCCGAGGCCTATTACTCTCACCGGGCTTGGCCCGTTTCTTAGGGGCGTTAGCCCGTTCTTGTGACCTCTCTAACGACTCACCACCTCTACTATGACTCGCAGACGAAAACCCTAACGAACTCTCAAACGAGTAACAACCCGACCCACTGGCTTGCATATCACTAAACCGAGGCTCAACCCATTTCACCGAGTTACTAAACTCGCTTTCGGTTTGACAAACATTACCCACAACCGCTTCTAGAAGATCTTCCGGGCCTGATTTTGTTAAAAGATTGCTACTACTTGTTCCCGGTATGTCATTGACTTTTTGCCAATTGTAATCGTTGTTTTGCGGATAAAACGTGGGCCCCAATGCTTCATATAACTCACACCCGGCGGGAAAGTTAAAAGATGTTTTTAAAGTGTCGGTTTCACTTTGTGATTCTATGTTTTCGTTTAGCATTTGGATGTTTGAAGAACCGGGCATACTTAATTCAACGTTTTGATTAAGATTTGATAACGGGTATGATGTGTTATATGAACTCGTGGTGCTAGGTGTACATCCGGTTAAAGAACTTTGTAGCTCAAGAAAGATATGTTGGATGTGATTCACCGTCTTCAAATCCTCAGGAATCTAGTCATTTTAAACAAATAAAAAAATTGAAAATATTAATCATTAAAATAGTATTATCTAATGCATTGCAAAAACTATTTCAACCCATTAGCCTATGAATGGGTTTCTTTGTATTATGTTTGATCTCAAGTCTCAACAAATCAAATGGGTCGAAAATCGGGCAAAAGTGTAATTTAGTACATGTCTCCAAAATGTTTTATTTAAAAGTCTAAATATTTTACTTTAATAATATAGTTTTGTAATCGCACTTGAAACATTAACTATTTGTTAAAAAAATTATAGAAAAAAAGTATCCGTGGGCTATATATTTATTTGTATTCATGTTTATACGAACGCGAAAAAATAGCCAAGGACAAGAAAACTGTATATGTATTCATGATGATCAACAAGTTGCCTTACATTATTAAACGAACCGAGTTGTACGACTCCGTGAGGAACAACACCGACAACGGCAATCGTCTGTGAAACACGAAAACATGTAACTATTTAATGAATTATAACTTATAAACATGAATATGAAACTAAAAAGAGATGACATACCCTAATCCCAATGGCAAACTGAGCTTTCCATCCGTCATAATCCTGAAAACGCCAAATAGCAATATAAAGTATGACATAAAAATATTAAAATTCATCCACCACTCAAAAGAAGGACTTAAAAACATTACCTCAAAGGACAAGTAAGGATCATTAACAAGTTGATCACCGAATACCCATACATGCTTATACGTAGCCGCAACCTGGCCAACAAGTCTACCAAACAAAGAATAAGTTGGATTACAAAAACATATTTTCAACCGTAGAGGTGAAGTTCCGGCTCGTTTACTTACAAATGAGTTGATTACTTGATTTAGGCTATATTTCACCTCTATGGGTTAAACATATGAAATAAAGCAAATACCTAAGAGGAAAGCAAGCCAAATGGGCCAAAAGGTCGAGATTCGCCTATTTTTGTAAAAATAAAAGTAAACTGGTCGAAAAAAGCGACCAAAAACGAATGCATGGATTTTCACTTTTTATTTTGAATGTTAAGTAATTGATAAAAAAAACTAATAAATGGAGTAATCCTAATAGTTTAGCCCAATTGTATAATAATCAATTAACAAAAAAGGTCTAGACCCAAACTCATTATTTTTGTGCCAATTTTTTTAACGGAAAAATTTTTTTACGACCAAATGGTAAAACCGAAAAAACCAAAACCAAACTGAACCCAAACAGAAACCAAGTGGTTCGAAAAACCTCAAAAAAGTCAACTTTTTGGTTAGGTTTTAGCCCAAAACCAACCCATGCACACCCCTAATTTGTATATTTAAATCTTTTATTCAACAAGCTAGATTACTTATGAAATAATAAAAGTTTTTATTCCATATTTGACACTCTAGTTATGCACTAAAAGAACAAATTTTGTGAACAAAAAGTTGTTTAGATCAAGTCAACTCGAATCAACCCTTAATCGGCCCGTTCATTTTCCTTCTCTATTTCAAGTGAAAATACAACATTAACATACCCTTCCCCGAGAGAACACTGACGATACGACATCTTTGCAAGTGCTAGGCCAAGAAGGTCATCTGAAGGATCATTTTTGTCATAATAAGCATCTTCAAAAGTCAACATCCTACAAGTTCATGTCACATGTAATACCAAACAACCTAAAATATATTAAATTAATAAATTTAATATACAAGTACACATAGATATCAATCCCATCAAGTTCCAAATAGTTGAGAACTCAAATAATATTCATGAACCATCTCTATCAGTTTAAAAACTTCAATACTAACGACTTTGTAAAAGAATAATTAAAATAAGAAGTCCGTCAAACCATCAAAACAAATTGTTTATGCTAGTTTGGTTTGCCTGTTTTTAAAATCATAGTTAGCGGTTTAACCCAAATCTTAGTCAAATAGCTGAACCGGACCGTGAACATAAATCCCATGTAAAAAAAATACAAATACATATATTAATCCCTTCAAGTGCCAAATCGTTAAAAACTCAAATAATGCATTTGTATTAGTTAAAAAAACTACCTTAATCGGTTTTAAAGTCTTACTGCTAACGATTTTGGAAAAAAAAAACCATTAAAAAAAAACCCCGTCTAACGGTTTGGTTTGCCGTTTTTCGAAAGCGTGGTTAGCAGTTTGACCCAAAATTTTGGTCAGAACCAGCTGAACCGGACTGTGAACATAAATCCCATGTCATAAATACAAAACACATTCATTATACACAATTCTAGCACCCATATACCAAGTAATCCCCAAAATATTGAGCTATCTATAATCAAGAAACTAAAATTTACAAATCCCACATAAAAAACATATAGGTAAATAGTAAATAATATCCTAAAACAAGAATATATATGCAGATAAACAAGAAAATTAACAAACAAATAAAAAAGACAAGTTCTTTTAACTGATCTTACATTTGAGCTTGAGGATTGAGTTTCCAAAAAACAGCATAATTCCATTCAGTGTTCAGACAAAGATTCTTGAGTGCTTGATGCAATGCACTAATCCCCATCTTTTTCAACAATTTTCTAAACAATTTCTACTAAAACTTCACCCCCAAACTAACACATTATGATCCCCAAACCCCCCAAATTAAACTAAAATCTAAAAATCTCTTCTTTACACTTGTCTTCAAACCTCAGACCCTAACTGCCCCTGTATGAACCTCTTCCAGCTTGTTTTCTTCTTAACCCTGCTCGTCGTTTTATCGGTGGGTCAACTGTGAGAATTAACAGACTATCTATTCCCATTATCTTTCCCCCCAAGTTCTTGAAACCCTAACCCTAAAACCAACTTCCAATTTCTTCAATATTTCACCAAAAAGGTACCAAATTTATCAATTTGGCATTCAAAAGATCAGTTTTTGCATCAAAATTTAAGAAATTAGTCATTATTATTCAAGAATTTGAACCAATTCAAGAAACCCTTTTGTGGGTCTTTTGATTTCAAAAGAAATTTAACTAATATCAAACGACATGGATGAAATGAGAGTAAAAATCAAATCTTTTTCAATACCCAGTTTTTAATTTCTTGAAATTTGTAAAAAAAAACACTAAAAAGAGTGAAACTTTATGAAAGAAATGACTGATCTTTGTGGTGGGGGTTTCAAATCAGCTTATAAACAGTTAATAATAAAACAGACATCAGCTATTATTATTATTATTTTTCTTAATAAAGTTTTGAAAACACCCTTTAAGTTTTAAGAACTTGCAAAATGGTACATAAGTTGAACACGTGTTTGCAGATTGACCCAAAAGTTATTCAAGAATGATGGATGCACATAAAAGTGTTTGTGTTTGTTAGTACAATTGGTTTGGTTCTCTATTGTTATCATTTTGTGATGTTATGAGTGGCTTTTTATAGGTAGTCTTATTCTTATGGCAAACAATATGATGTCTCATGTTACAATAATGTTTCATATTTCCCTATCATCTTTCTTACTCACCCTTTTACCAAAATAAAATGAATTAATAATTATAACTATTCACCAATGATTTTTATAGCTAAAAGTTAGGACACCAACAAAACACCTTAATTACAATTATTTCATGTACAATTTGTATATCATTCTCATCAATTTCATTAGTAATTTGCATTGAGTAAAGTTAAAATTTATTATTTTTAATTATATGTTAACGTTTATTTAATCGTTGATCTCTTTCTCTTCATTACCGTCTACAAGATATTTTTTAATAGTCATATACGGGTTGTAACCAAAACTAGATTTTTTAAAAGGTTCACAAATGTATCGACCCCAAAACTAATTCGGATCATGAGCTACATAAAATTTATTATTTTTGCTTGGTTTAATTTAATAATGAAAGGAACCATACATCATAAATACAATTATTGATTGCAAAAAGAGGTTTTGAAATTATATTTGTCGGATTTTCCATTAGAACTACCAACCTTGTCTAGGAGTATGTTAAAATGTCAACTTTCAGTTTGGACATGGGATTAGAAAATAGGTTTAGTGTTCCTGTTTTGCTAACATTAATCATATTATTTTTCTTCATTTCATTACAGTTGAAATGACCAAATTAAAATTTTAATTTATTTTTTTATTAACTTAGGAGTTATAAATTTTAAATTTTATGTTTCATGTTAACTCTTACACTATGTTCTAGAGTCTCATTTAACGAGGGGAGGAGAGGGGAAGGAAATTAGGAGAGAAAAGAAAGGAGACGAAAAGCTTTTTTTTGTGTTCCCGAGTTTAATGAGAAGGAAAGGAAAATCAAGGAATTTATATATTTCATGTGTTATTGAGTTGAGAGGAAAAGAAAAGAAAGCTATAGTTTTACTATCATACATTTTAAGTAAAACTAAAATAAAATTAGCTTTTAAGGGTAATTTAGTAATTGAATAGATTTTCGCTCCTAATCTCTCCAATTTGGGAGGATGACTATACGTTTAAATTTTTTAGTATTTTCCCTCCCCTCCCCTCCCATTCTTTCCTTAAAAAATATCTGGAACATGATATTTTAACATTTTCTCCTCCTTTCCTTCCCTTCCCTCAATAAATGAAACTCGGGAACACACCGTTAGAGAATCCAAGACTAGTACTCCGTAATAATCAATTTGGATAACTTTGAATGTTGTTAAATACACTTTTAAGATTTGACCATAGGTCAAAGTCATACTATGGTTCAAGTATAAATTTTTTATTGTTTTATCTTTTATAAATACTTTACGAACTTAGATGTATTTAAATGCTTAAAATCTCTTAATAAGATTTTATTAAAATGTAGTATTGGCTTTATAAACTTTCATTTTATATAATATTTTATACATGTATTTTCTATATAACGGTAAATATATAGAAATTAATATAGATAAAACTTGACATGTTATGCAAGGAAAATGAGTCTTTATATTTTAAAAAATAAAACTACTCTCTTTATATGTAGAAAAATCCGTGGTATAATATAAAAACTATAAAACAAATTAAAATTAATGTTGAAATGACCAACTAGCTTGAATTTATACTTGAAATAAGTATGTCAAAGTTGATGGAAATGATTTGATGTGGTTTTTTATCGTGTAAGTGCTTTTGTATTAATATAGGTATATTTACTGATTTTACAATTGAAATGAGATGACTAATCTCTCAAGTTCTCCTTGAGTCCTCGAGTTACTAAACTAATGTTGTTATCTTAGTTTCATAGTTAGGTGAAATGAGACGATTAATTCACTTAATTCTAACAATTAAATTGTATTAAATTCGATAACAGTTTAATATAGATTGTATATATTTTTTTCCCGTTGATCTTATTGTTGTGCCTCGTTAGGAATTTCCCTTAGCAACAATTATATTGCCAGCATGAAATGAGCCTTCAGTAGCAACCAGGTCGTCTTAACATGGCTTCAGGCTTCCCATAAGCAACAACCGCTTAATAGTACACACACATCAGCATGAACCATGTTGTTGCCTGACAACAATAACTGCAAACCATCAGCATGATCCGAATCTCAAATGTGGCTCGCATGAAGCATGTTTGCAAATTGCATGACGGTGTCAAATTATACACATCGCCCTAGATGTTTCCCACCCTTTTTATTTTAGACACTTGTTGACTTGTCACAAAACTCTCATTTAGAAGATCGCAAAGCCATTAAATACTAACTTTATTAATAGTTACTATAAAAAAATTGTCTACTTAACCTCGTATTTGCAAAAATAAATTTGAATTAACTCACCTCTCTTTTGAAGGGGCAAACACAGAACACCATATCACAAACCATTAGTATCTATAGTTTAAAATAGGTGAAAAACTGAATTCTAACTATTTCAATGGTTATTTTACCAACTTTTTTAGACGTAATAAGTTCATGTCAAAATCTGAAAATATTTATTTGAAAAGGATCGATCCACTTAGATTTCGTTGTCTCTTTTTTTGTCCTATGCTTATTGTTTTGTTATTTCATATATATTTGAGTCGAGTAAAAGTATGACATCATGTGAACAAATAAACATATTTTTTGAATGGAAATAAACTCTAGAAAATAAAAGTCAGTAGTTTTGAAAATCTACCAAAAAATAAAAAAAGATTAAGTTTTGGAAGGCATGGTTAGTGATGCTAATGATGATGGACCATTTTTCATGTTTATATTAAAAAAAAAAAGATTGTGGATGAATATAATTACAATCATAAAGTACAATGATATTATGATTCCGTGCTTTTTACTTTCTTTATTTTTAGGTGATTATAAAATTATTCTGGTCAAATTGATGGTTGAATTCCTGTCAAATTAGGCCACGCTGGTTGACTAATATATTTTCTTAATTTACATGATGTAATTTAAATCCAATCTCACTTAATTTTAGGGAAAATCATGAGAATGCCCATTCTCAAAGGTGGGTTCCAACTTTTCTCCCTCGTTTGCAAAGAATTCATCAAATTTTCATACAAATCTACTTCCCAGTTCCGACGACGACTAGATTCTTAGAGTCAACAAGTAGTTTCATAGATTAATAAAAAAACTGACATGTGGATTTAAACAAGTCGGGGCGACATTTTAGGATAAGAAAATTGACGGGATGAGTAGTTTGTACCACTAAACTAGCCAGAACGACTATTTTAGAGAAACAAATGTGTCGGGACGAGTTTTTTCCTGCAACTTTTTTACTTTTCTTAATATTATATTATTATTATTGATTTTACTCATAATTAGTTTTCTTTTATAACTTTTAAAATATAAAGTTTTACAAAATTCTGAATACACCGTTAAGAAACATTTTTTTATCAACGTACCGACATGAATTTTATTTAAAGCCGATATAAATTCGATATAAATTTGACCAACTCGGCTTTTAATAAATTTTTGTCTGTACATAGATAAAAAAAGCATGCCTCAGCAGTGTATTCGGAATTTTGTAAAACGTAATATTTTAAAAGCTACAAAGAAAAAACTAATTGTGAGTAAATTAATTATAATAACATAATATTCTGAAAAGTAAAAAAAAATTACCTAAAGAGTAAACTGCGGTTTTTGTCCTTGTGGTTTGTCATAATATGCGGTTTTAGTCCAATAGTTTTAAACTTTTGATTTTCGTCAATGTGGTTTCATTTCACCTGCAATTAAACCTGACCTCACTAGCCGGACTAAGTCTGGTCGTTAAACTCATCAGTGTGCCCCTCACATGAAGGGAGCTTTTGTCTCTTTTCTCCCCAAATAAACCTCAGTCTTAATTCACAAGCCCTCTCACGTAAGGGGTTGTGGTGTATTTAGGAAAAAAAAAATAAAAGACAAACGGCCCCTCATGTGAGGGGCAAACTTATGGGTTTAACAGCCAGACTTAACGGGGTTAGTGAAGTCGGGTTTAATTGCAAGTGAAATGAAACACATGGACGAAAATTAAAAATTTAAAACTATTGGACTAAAACCGCATATTTGGACAAACTATATGGACGAAAACCAACATTTACTCTAGCCTAAATGAAAACATGTCTTACCTACCAATTTTCTCTCAGATCTACTCGCCCCTTACATTTTGTTCTTTAAACTACCTTCTCGACATTTTTCTTTTCCTAAACTACTCATCTCTTACAGTTTAGTATGACACGTCTTCTCCTAAGTGGCCGACAAAAATACTCGTCAAGGTTGTCTTTTACTCTGCCCGAGTAAATTATGATAGACATTTAAAGAATTAAGTGGATTTGAGGGACAAAACTCAAAACTCACTTTTCATAAGTAATTTTCTCTAAAAATAATTATCATTATATATATATATATATATATATATATATTTATTGAGTGGTTAAATATAAAATTATAACTACTTTTAGTCCATTTTTTTTTGGTTTCAATCAACTCTAGAATTCTAATACCATCCAAGCCTATCGTTATTTTTCATTAATGTGCTCTTAACGTGAGAGGACATTGTAATCTTTTTATTTGCTTAACTTAAAGCTTTCCACTTACTTGTTTAAAACCAAGAAAAATAAATGAAGATTCGCAAGTTTGCATCCTTTAACCATCCACCTGACACCAACAATCAAATGGTGACATGTTCATGTGGTTCTCCTACATCGATATTCACTTAAATGGAAATTCGAAACCATGGTTGTTGTTTCTGTATTGTTGCATCAAATATGTAAGTGTGTGCGTTTCCCTTTTGTTTTCTTAACCTAAGATTATGAAAACAACCAGTAGGGATCGAATTGTTGGTTTGTTGGTTGCACAAATACTCCAACGGGATCAATAGCTATTGAAATTATACTTAGATTCTTGAGAGTCATCAATAATGATGAAGTCAAGGACAATGTCCGATAATAATTGTATCAAAAATTTGATCAGTGGCATTCCTAACTTTCAATTTTATTGTCAAAAACATTCACATTGCAACGGAAAAGTAAGTCCACACCTAGTGAACAAGTGATTGGATTTTTTTATCTTTATATCAATCATGATGTTATAAAATAACATAAACAAAAGATAGGGACAAATAGAATTAATTTTTCATTAGAGGTCGATCTTAACAAAGAAAGTAAATATTAGGATTATTATAAATTAAATTGTTGGTATGATTATTATCGGTTAAATTGTTTATGACATGAGCTACTAAAATTTAATTTGCGTATTGTCAATTAAAAAAAATTATAGTAAAATCAAATATATATGTTTTAATTAAATATTTGAAAATAAATTATAGTGATCATTCCAACTAAAGTTGTACTTGTTATATCCTTTATCTCCTTCATCACTTGCCTTTAATGACCTGAAAGTAAAATGTTAATTTGTATATGGTTGGGGAACCAAAATCATAAAAGGTAGATTTATAGCATAGCTTTTTAGTAACACTGTAATCTTAGGAGGGTGACTATTGGGTCTCCAAGATTATGAGTGGTGTGTTTTTCCACTGTCAAATAAGTCAATATGGATGGCTTCAAAAGTATATTATTAGTGCTACATTTTAAGTGTAAGTGTAGTATGGTTATCTAATTCATAATAACTTAAGCCCAATAATAAAATTAGTTGAAAACAGTATTTCTTGCAATTTGATATGGAAAAAAAATTTCTAAAGATAACATTATTTTGGTCAGTCAAGTTAATCTCTTTATAAATAATGTTTTAGAAAATGTTTTTATAAGTTATTATTTAATTTCTTTTACCAGAAACTAAGTATGAATAAATCTACTAAACAATGTGTGAAAGTATGTCAATAATTAGATTATATGTTGGGTTTTCTATGTTTGTTTAAAAAAAATAAGTAATGAATTTCTAGACATATAACAAATCATGATCAGATTATGGATTTCCCACCGGTGTATAATTATCTAGTTGTATGTTAAATATGAAACCCGGAACCCGGAACCTAACAATAGGGGTTATCAAAATACTTACCTTATGGATTTCAAATGTGGACTTGGAGATGATTTGGTTGAAAGAATCTCAATGAATTTTAGTCTATCCATCTGTAGTCGAAGAACATGAAACTACTAAATCTTTAATCTATATATTTTGTTAATGTGAATGATTTGGTCAAGGTTTGATATAAAATTTGTCAACACTGGATCATAAACATCCTTAATTTTCCCGCAACTATTTCCCCAAACATCTCTAATCTACTCTAAACATGTATGATCTTTCCCAAATACTAAAATGGCTACCATATCCCCGACAAAATTATGAACCTATCAAATTTGAAATAGTGGTTGTTACTCAAGTTAATGATCTTGCACAATTGATCAATGAGAAATATTGATAAAGAGAGACAAGAAATGGTTAAACAAAATTCATTGACTTGAAGAATACATTGTATATTGTTATTGACATTGGATTATTGCGAAGTGTTGTGATTGTTAAGGTTGCAACGGTCCATGAGGCCTTTAGTGATCGACACCTTTATCTTGATGGTTACCTAGTTTATATACTGTCACTCTAGACCCTAGATGTTACATACATACATACATACACACACACACACACACATACATACTTGATGGTCATGTACTTAACAAGATTGTCTGTTCATTAAGAAGATCACAAAAACGCGGTATGTTCTTTAAAGTTGACATTGAAAAATCCTACGAATCGCTCGGTTGGGACTTTAATTAGATTTTTTTTTTCTCAAATGAACTTCCCAGCTCGGTGGAGGAGCTAGATTTCGACACCTTTGGTGTCGGTGTCTGGTAGATCCTAGGTATTGGTAAACAAGTAAATGACTCAAGAGTTCTCTTGTTATCGAGGCTTACAACAAGGAGATCCTCTGTCTCCTTTTTTATTTATCTTGGCTATGGAAGCTTTACCGGGTATTATGAAGCAAGCGTCTAACAGAGGGTCTTTAAGGGGTTAAAACGTGGCTTCATTGGACAAGAAGTGACATGTTTTCTTTATGCCAAAGATGTCGTTTTTTAGGAAGTCATGATAAGGAGAATGCAGTGAATCTTTGTCATATACTTTGTTGCTTTTACCTGGTCGCGGTGCTTAAGATCGGTTTCTCAAAAAGTTGAGTCTATAGGACGTGTAGACGCTATGGAACACGCGAAGATGGTATGTATCTTACATTGTAATGTAGGAGTGTTCCCTTTTTCTACATATTGGTTTATAAGTATGTGGAAATATGAATTTGGTGACGTCTTGGGATCCGATTAACGTTGAGTTGTTTAGAAAATGCCAATCGGTATAGCAAAAACGCTATCTTTCAGAGGTTAACTCATTGTCGACATACTATTTTTCTTTATACACAACCCTAGAAAGGGCTTTTGAGAAGCTAGATAAATTAAGACGTGTATTATTTTAATACCATAAACTGGGTGGAATGGGACAAAGTCATCGGTCCAATAGAACATGGTGGACTCGATTTGGGCTCGTTGCGGGAGGCAAACGTAGCCTTGCTGGCTCATGGCTATGTGGTGGTGGAGATTTAAGAAGAAAAAAAGATGGGATTTGGAGGAATATAGTTTGAGCTTTTCATCACTCGCTAAGATCATGATAGCCTATTCATGTTAAATACTTTTTAATGGGTTTCGGGTAAATCCGAATAACCCGTTTGACTAAGTCTTTTATTCTATTATTATGTCTTCTGTCTTAGCCTATTCATGAATATCGTTGCCTATTCAATTTCTTTTTTAAGGCGCCTATCCCGTTCTAATTCCAACCCCATCTATCGTTTATTATTCCAACATTCATTAATTTCAGCGATTATATGAGTATTTACCCATCAATCGATCGGCCTTTTGGGCTTAGTTCATCAATCGACCGATTATTCATTACATAAATCGAGCTGTTCATAAGACTCTTTCGATTGGATTATGTGGTTTGTTATTTGCTTATATAAGTTAAAATTTGAAGATGATATATATGCTTGAATTTTAGCATATATACATGTGTATAATTTCATTTAATCTCAAATTACGTAATGTACACATATGTACATTATCATTTACCTTGAATTGTACATATGTGTATAAAAAAATAAAATTTAAAAAATAAGTATTATACATATGTGTATAATTTTGTTAAACCGATTTTTTTTCAATTTTATTTATTTTTTTTATAAAACCGGGATGAATAATAAAATTTTTTGGTTTTTTTATTTTCGAGCTTTTTTTACTTTTTTTATTTTCCAGATTTTTTTTTGTTTTATAATTTTTTTTATTTTTTGTTAAGAATGGTGTTTTTTTTGTTTAAAATGGTTCTCAAAGTTCTCAATTTCAAAATAGTTCTCACATTATTTTAATCATATATATATATATATATATATATATATATATATATATATATATATATATATATATATATAGTTTTTAAGAAAAAATCTTCGAAACTCGATTAACCCGTACTCATAAAACCCGAACCCGAATACCTGGGGGGGGGGGATTAGGGTCGGTATGAGTACTCAAAATAAATTTCTAGAACCCGAGAAACCCGAAAGTACAACCCGAATAACACCCATAGTTGTAAGGTACCGGTAATATTCGCCTTTTGTACTTGTGATTTGTTGGATTTATACAAGCATTCGAGGTTTTCGAAGAAATAAACAAAGTGTTTCATGCGGTATGTCGTGAGATGATTTGGTGTGTATGGAAGGCGAGAAACGCTCTAGTGTTTAAGCAGAAGCCTTTTCAAATAAGAAACGTCGTCGGATAGATAAAAGTTTTGGGGTTCTTGTAGATCCGGAATAGATGGATCAAAACTTGAGAGTTTAACTTGGGAGAGTTCGAGTTCTTTTGATTTGTAATAAGGGGGTTTTCATTTGTAATCGCCTAATTGGGTAGAATGTTGTGTAATTGGGAGGCCTCTAGGCTTGTTTTAAATATGATGAATAAAACTTATTTGTTGATCATTGAACATATTAAAAAAAATGTTCATACAATTACTATTACACATGACCAGAAGCATCACACTTGTCAAGTCACCTAATGATCCAAATCTTAAATAGGAATCCAATGACACAATATTCAAACTGAATTTGGTACCAGGTCACAATCTGACATAATCCCATGCCACTCACTCATTTGTTTATGTGTCTGGTATTTAATTTGACATCATAGAAAAATGATTGGACTGGTCTAATGCATAAAATCTACACCGAGAGTTACCTTCAAATGTTTCCAAGGCAATACTGCTTTATACTTAGTTGGAGTGTATGTCTATGTTGATTGCTTTAATTTAGTTATGTGACTAAACTGTTTGAAGATTAGTAAGACCATTTTTCAGTCTTGGGTTGTGTTGAAATCATATGAAAAACCATAAGAACTTGGTGTTGAAATTACTTATGGGTAGTAGTTTTGACGAGAATTTAATTATATATATTTAGCTTTTACATTGTAACGATGATGAGTTGATATTCCCTAATTACTGCTTTATGCTTATGTTGTAATATTTTACCTAAATAAATAATTTCACACATTTGGTTTAACATATTACGTAATTGAAAGTTAATTGATTTTGTCAAAGCAATTTATTTATCTAGCATATTACGAGAAATAATCCTATAAAAAAATATAATATATATTCTAAGTATCTATGATAGAGATTAAGATCGAAATGACAATCCATAAAATATAAATAAAGCGATCTCTATAATCTATGTATGATGAATTTTATTTTGAAAGGTTGTTTTTGCATAGTTAAATATGTTAATACAAAATTAACCATTTGCGTGCAACCTAGGTTGTGAAGGTTTTCGTTAATTAAGATTAAATTCATGAATTGAACATGTAATTAGTAAAATAAATGGTATAATGCAATAATATTATGTAGGGAGAAAGTTAAAAAAAAAACGTATTATTACACCGATATGCATGTGACCTAAATTATATAAAAAAATTTTGGTGCCACAAAAGTTTTTTAAGGCAAATATTTGGGCCTTTATATAATTACTTCCAAAGATTATACAATCTTTTATTTGGTTCAATGACTTTGATAACCATCCCAACTCTCTCTTTGATGATGATTGCCCAAGTTCAAGTCTCCAATCCAAGGTAACAACTTAATTAATTTTTTTGTTAGTCATCCTTGTGTGTTGCATTATTAGTTGTTTCATGTACATTTGTTTTTTTTTAATATAATGAGATAATCTAACATAATTATCTTTTAGGTTTGGTTCTCGTACGTGTAAAGTGAACCTAATGGATACCAATCGAATTTATGTTGACTCACTGCTGTAACGACCGAGATTTTGTTTCAAATACGTTAACTTGACGGAATTATTATTTGGGTTTAGTACCGAACCATAGCAAATATAGCCGATACTAATTAAATTCGCGTCGACTCGTCGCTACAACGACCATGTTTTATTGACCGAATAAACTTTGATTTAAATACATTTTTATTGTTTTTTTTGTATCATAAGCTATACGAGCCAATAATATTATGAGTGTTTACTAATTTATGATTTGTGTTTAATGTCTGTACCAGTACTAACCTAACTGATCACAATTGAATTTATGCCCGGCAGCGCGAGTTACCCCCTAGTTAGTTTTAGTTGCATTAAAATAGGTGTTCAAGAAATATTTTCGGACAAAATTCATGCACTAAAAGAAAAGAAAAGGACAACAATTAGGATGGTTGGGCTGCAGGCTAATTTAACCTTGGTTATGGAATGATAACAACGGATGAGAACAGTTTTAAGGAGATCGATTTTGGGATGCTGATCGGCGGTTACCAGGTGGAACGAGGAGCCAGCAGGCACAGTAACTAGCTAGGCTGAAGAGGGCAGTTCACAATCCACAGATTTGGGGATTTTCGAAGTAGTTTGCGAGGGATGTTCGAGCACAAGGAACCGTGGCATGGAGAACAAATATTTTACATGGCGTTCGAGTTGAAAGTAAAATTCAACAAATTAAAGTATAGTCTTTAAAGTTGGAGCTGATCATTTGGAACGTGTCGGATTGCCAAACAGCTACCTTCGTGGCTCGGGTGAATCGAAAGCGGATCGCAATCAAGCCATAGTTTTAAATGGCTTTCGATGAAACTAAATTACTTCGGGTGTCGGGCGATTATGAACAAGCTAGCTACCAAATTGTAAAGAAGTGACGGGGTAACTTTTAATCCTTTAAATTGTAGTCTTTGTGACGAACTACATGAATCAACCGAGCATCTCCTTATCAACTGTTATTTAAAACTAGTGCCCTTTATTGGCCTTCATAAGAAAGCTAATTTATTCAAGGATGTAAAAGTCACGAGCGGACTCTAGGTAGCTAACAGGAGAGTTGGGAGTACTAATCCTGAGAGTACTTGGAATAAATATATATGAAATTAATTTTTTGATATTAAATATATATTTCAAAATAAGTATAAATCTCTTCGAAACGATACCCTAGCCGAGTCGGCACCGCCTAGTCCGACTTTTGATAGCCTCCAACTAATTTGGCCGACTTGAAAAAAGTCGCATCGGAAGGGTTCCGAGGACCGACTACTCCTCGATAGACCGACTTTTTACAACATTGTTTTTATTAACTACTTCTTGGGGTCTTTGACGTGCGAGAAACGGAAAGTAGTTTAACAAGGGATTACCAAAGTCAACTTAACAAAATAGCAAATGCACATGGAGTAATCTAACAAACATAAAAAAAAAAATAATAAAAAAACAGAACAATCTTCATTGAGTGAATAGTGGTTAACAAAATACAACAGCAAACAGAAAAGAATATATAAATTAAATTAATTGTTCAACAATCTGCGATTTATTTTGATGCCAAATAAAAATCAATTTCTACCAATTACTCCAATAAATAGTAAAGCATCAAAACAATAGAAACGAAAAGTAATTGAGGCGAGGCAGCTAATCTTTTGGGCTAGCCCAGTTATGACAATAAAGATAAGAACTATGCTTTCTTTGGAAGGTCGTCAGTTTAAGTCCGGGCCAAAACGGGTTTTTATCCCGCATGCGTAAGAGGATTTCAACTCTTGTGGCGGCGCAAATGGTGTCAAGTAGGTTCCTCCGAGGACGTGAGAAGGACCCGAAAACCAGGGTTATGCCTTTGGAAGAAAATCTATAATTGCAGAGGGTCAGCCAAAAGCCAACTTGTGACGACCCAGTCATACAGCACACCATCGACGCTCTAAAAAAATTAAGGTGAAGCAGCCGGCAAGATTGAAGATATAAAAATTGAAGGGGTCTATTTTTATTTTTATTGGGCCTAATTTATAAAAGCTATTATTCGATTGGGCTAAAGTTGAGTGGGGGCCATATCCCTCACTGGTCTCAACATGAATCCACCTTGGCACAAGCCCATTGTAAAAGAAATATGGTTTTTAATTTTTAATTTTTTTATATTAAAGGATTTTACATGGCCCGTTTTATAAGTCACCTCCTTACGACTGTATACTGATTAGTTTAGTTCATTAGAGCATTTGCATCACATCCCAATCTTCAACTCTATTTAAAAGGTCCTACATTTCAACTCTAGCTAAAAGTCATAATTCTTTAATTTATCTCACTTTTTTCCAAAGGTCCTACATTTCATTTCCCCATTGAATTTAGTTCGGTTGTTAATTCCAAGGAATGAACCCACCTTGCTTGTTTTATGCTATTTATCTTTGATTAATTAAAATATGATCATGTATTATCTTTTAGTAACCTTTACAAAATATAGAAATTATTGGAGAAGTTTAAAGTTATATATATATATATATATATATATATATATTTCTATACCAAGGCAACGTAAGTCTCAATTTAAACAGTAAATTTCATAATTATTCAACAAAATCTGTAATAATTTCATATATATAATTGTTTATACTGTATTTAATTTTACAAACAAATAATATTACATAGTAATAATAAAAAAAATCAACTCAAAGTCATTTAAATTAATATGTAGGTTTTCAAAACCCTACGGTGACATGTGATAAAAATGGCATTGCTTTAACTTTAATTGTGTTTGTAGAAGAGGTCGCGGAATGTGAATCCTATAACCTTGATCGATAAGAAACTTAACCTCGGTTGTTGCTTTGTTCAAGCTCAACACTACAAAACAAATGTGTATTATACTTCGTAACAAACACCGGTGAATTAAGGACGTTGCCGGGTGACCATCGTAAATATTATGACCACCGGTAATTTGACTTGTTGCCGACCTTTTTATTTTTCATTTTTTTTTCATATTGAAAAAGTATGAAGTTGAAAAAGTATGAAGAATGGGAGGTGTGAAGTTTTTTATCATCCTGGTGTCGAGCTATTTTTCCGCAGGACCTCCCCTACAGTATTGTCACCGCAGTAGAGTTTAACCACCAAGTTCGGGATGGGTTGGTGTGGTTCCTCTACGCCTAGGACACCAGAATATCGAACCATGAACGAAGAAAGGTATGAGGTAAAATAGTCATTGCGAGCCCCCAATTCTTGACGGGGGGGGGGGGGGGGGTACCAAAGGACTCTGCCCTTCCATCCCTTGGATAGATAGGGAGGAGGGCAGAGCTTTTGGTTTTTCATGTTGTCAAAGAGTTGAACAATGAAAATAGATGTCGAGTGCCCGATCGAATTGATCGGGTCATGTAGGAACAAGGTTCAAGTCTACCGGTCTGTTAGGATGCCTCAGCTGCATACATCACTGCACTTCCACTTGACACCTATCGTAATGATAAACGGCTCGGCTCGCCGTGACCTTCTCTTGAATTCTCAAAACTTCTGTCGCTTCATCCCCGCAGGGGCAGAGAACTCGTCGCTGTCTCGGCTGTGCTACCAGAGGCTCTGGGGAAGTCGGAATATGAGAGCACTCATCTTGGGGTGGGATCACCAGTGGATATTAACGAGGCATCGACGAACTAGTTACAGAAGAACCACCGAAAACATTGAAGAGTCTTACACAAACGGACTAATTAATTAACTACATACGTAATCTCTAAATTAACATTTTTTGAACGGTCATTGGGATCATTCACGAGCCAGTGGGCTACCCGATCATCTTCATTCCCCGAATATGGAACAAGGATGGCATGACCTCAAAGTAGGGTTGTTCATGAAACGAGCGGAGCCGAACGCATGCTTGTTCATACTTGCTTTGGTTTGAAAATGTGTCAGATCGAGCAGACGAAACTTAAATAAACGATCCATATTTTTATGCTTGCACTTAGTTTGGTTTGAAATCGAGTGGCATGGTTCTGCTTGGTTTCATACAAAATTTTCAATTTTAAATTTCTAAACTCCAAAATATAGTTAATTCAAGACTTCTAGCTCCAAAATGTCTATACTTTCTACTCTAAAATGTCAAAATCTTAAAAAAATAGTATATTTTTATATATATACATAAAATCTATATATGATTAATAAATAAATAATAATTCGAGCAAAACAAACTGAACCAAACCAAGTGAGGCTTTACTCATGTTTGGCTTGTTTTTAAAACCGAACCGAGCGCCTCGTTTCTAGATTGAACCGAAATTGAGCGAGCGACGAGCAGTTTGGATAGCCCTACCTCGAAGCGAAACTCGTACATCATTCCATTTCATCAGTCCTGACTCACAAACCACTCTCATAAGGAAATCCACCTTATGTGAGAACCCTTCTGACCTAACCTAAAACCATATCTTTTTTTGCATGTAAAACTTGAACTTAAAACCTTCGTTTTTTTTAAATAAAGTTTTCAAATAACTCACCTCAACAACTTAATTGGGTTAGAGATCACCTGTATCTCGAGGTTAATTTGGTACATTGTGTTAGTAAATACATTAAAAAAAATCAAATTAATATTT
The DNA here is from genome assembly GCF_021521415.1 of Bidens hawaiensis. Lineage (NCBI taxonomy): Eukaryota > Viridiplantae > Streptophyta > Magnoliopsida > Asterales > Asteraceae > Bidens > Bidens hawaiensis. The sequence continues at coordinate 637,248 of NW_027491591.1, forward strand.
TTCTTTGAATTCAATTTGTATGTATTTTTATAAAAACAAAAACATAAGCATTAGATTTATCTATCATTTATATCCAACCCATCTAAACCGAAAACATACATATCAACCAATCACATTTCAATGCACTCATATAAACCCCCCAAAATCTTGAAAAATACCCATCCATGAAAAACTTAAAACATGCATTTCAAACGTGAACATGACTCTAAATGCACATTTTATGTCTTTTTGAACATTCCCAAATAAAACCCTATTAATTCCACAAAGAAATGATCTCTTGTTTGAACTTTGACATATATATATGTTAATTCTTTGTGTTTTCAGGGGTATCTTTTCCAAGTAGATCTTCCAAAAGCTTATCATCCAAGTACTTGAATTCGATCACCGGGTCTCTTTCCAATCTCCCATTGTTGACACTCGAAGACTATACCAAAGAAGGCGAAGACGACGACATTGAAGACATAGAGCTTCCCGATAACGACGGTATTTGAGAAAAACCCGAGCTCGAAGACATCTCCACATTGAACGAGTTAACACTTCGGTAATGACCATCATTAGGGAAGTTAAGTATAGCTTGATGACCTCTTAAAGCGTAGGCGGCTCTATCGTAAGCTCTAGCCTCCTCCTCAGCCGTGTCAAACGTTCCTAGCCACGAATGTGCACCGTTTCTTGTCGGGTCACGTATCTCAGCCGCGTACCGCCCCCACGGGCGCCTTCGGATGCCTCGGTACTTGTTCTCTCTCCTTCCTCGCTCACTAGTACTTCCAGCCGGTTCTTGATGTGTATCCATAGAATATTAGTATTAGACAGTAGAATATATTGTTGTGTTGAAATTGTGAAGATGTTGGTATATATATTATCTGAAAAGAATTTATTTGATAATAATGAGTCGTATGTGGTGGATTGAATTCTGGTTCAAACGTTTGAAAGACCAGCCGCCATTAAGGTGAAGCTTCCTTAACACCTGACACGAGCAAACAACAAGTTGCAAGCACGTGAGGATACCATGAATAGGATATACAACTATATAAGGTATTTAAGGAAAGTAATAATATTAAGTGAAAATGACATAAATCGATATAACCTGTCAAACAAAATGTTCATTACTTCATTTAATCAATCAATAATCAATTCTTATAATGTCCTTCATAAAAAATTGTCTAACCTGATCATTTTTTAATCATTGATAATTCTACCATTTGTTCAAAAATCTCGTCGGAAATATAAAAGGATTCAATCGGAAGTCAAAAATAAGCTCATCGGAATCCTAAATATTAATCTAGTTGGCTCCAACGATTTAAAGAAATATATAGCGAGCCGACAGTTTTTTACACGATGATTAGTTAAAAATCCCATCAATTAATGTTTAAAAAGTGATTTGGTCGACCAATTATAGGGTGGTCAACATTTTAGGAATTGGTTTGTCAAATTACATTGTGTCAAAATTGACTTATAAGGTTTAAGTCTTGTTGTAAATAAAAGACATGTGAAGTTAAATTTGCCGTGTATAAAAGTAAAATTCGAGGAAAGTAATTTTTTCTATGCATTTAACCTCTCTAACAGGGGGTTTAACTTTTATAAAGAACTAAACCGAACTCTAAAATTAGGATCTCTACATTTAAAGGAGTTCATTAATATAATTAATTATTATTTGGTCTCTATAGTTTAGTGCTCAAGCATAATAATTTGGGATATAGCATACATTATTAAACATTTTAAAACTAGCATTGTATTAAATAAGTTATATCATTCAAGAATCCTGTTACATGAGACAAACAACCCAAAACAAATTAAAGGACAACTTAGACATGAAAGTAATTAATAACTATTAACAAACATGAATTGGTATCAACATCTATTAGTCAAAGAAAACAAAATGTAATATATAAGCATAGGAAAAGAAAACAAAATGACTTTAACATAGCTTAAACAATACTGAATCATAATTAAGTCAAAATTACAACAGTAAGATACAAATATGCATTCATTAATATGTATTATTTAAATGGAACGAGTTTATTTACAGATAAAATTATAAAAATAATTATTTTTGTTATACATATATTTAAAGCCATGTAATATATAATCAGGTGTTTTATGGTAATGAAGTTTGTCAAAGCATAATTGTGTATCAAAAATCCTTTCCATAGTAGTATAAATATTTGGTCATAAGAATTGTAAATATTGCCATGATAATGTGCGAGGCCGATATGTCAGTATGTGAATGCATGATTAACGCCAAGTAAAAGGATTAATGGAATTACAAGAAGATCGAACGACACATGAATATAGCCTATGATATTTTGTGATGATGATCGATCAAGATGAATCATATGATACCATGTGGTTTATAAGAGTGTGACTAGCTACCATGATTATGGAAACGAGGATTATGTGAACGCTGTGCATGAAAATGCCTTTAAATAGAAGGGAAGCTTTTATAAATAAAAACTATATGATCAGCTAGGATTTTGGTAACCACAAATGCTAATGCATTTTTAAATTATTATATAGATTATTATGCATGTATTGTTGATCGTAGGTGATGTGTTATAATGTCATGTACTGATGTACATGCATGAAAATCTTGTTACGGAATGGGTATGATATATTTTCATATCATATGAAATTATGGTGTGAATTATAACTTTTTTTTTATTAGAATAACAACTCATAATATACTCATAGTCCTACTTCACAGTTTATTTACAACGGCACTTAAGTCCTCGAAATTCAAGAATGAAGCACCTTATAGCTCATCATGATACTCAAACTGTTGAAGTAAATGCTCTTCGTTTAGCTTTGGGTATAATACTACAATTATGTTGACATGAATATTAAAAAGCATTTGAATCATTTTTTCTGTCAAAGTTTCTTTATGCATTTCTTCGTAGGTAAGATGTAATTATTCAAAACTAACATTTGTAAGGGTCAAGTCGACGGATGTGTAGGGTGGTTACGTGACCACCTTTTTGTTTATTTGTTTATTCCTCTATACTTAAATATACTTAATTTATTATTGACAATATTTTTAAAAAAGTGTTAAATTTAATATGACTAGCTATTTGGAGGTGTTACTAATACTAATTCAATATGATTACAAAAAATAAATGTCATATCATCATCGTTTTTTTCTTCTAGAATCTCTTCAATATGTTAATGCCTAATGATAGTGAGTTTAACCCTTTAATATGATATAAACTAATTTAGGGGGTGGCGGCGCAGCTTGTTGCCCGCTTATCTGTCTCTTTATTGTAATTGGATCATTTTATTTAAAATGAAAAAAAAATAATAATTACGAAGAAGATACGCCATGCGGCCATTGCTATACCAAAAACTTTACTGTTTGCAATAGATATTGAAATATTTGATTTTTACCTTTAATCCAACAATAGAGTTTTTATTGTGAAGTTATTGCATGTATCTATATCAATATATAATTTTAGTTCTGAATATTAGTAAACTAGCTTTAGAATTCATGTGATGCATGATATACTTAAAAGAAATATATTTAAGCTATAAAAATTAAATGATTAAATTTAATTAAAAAACCCTATATTTTATCAAATTAAATGGTTTTATAAGTTCAAATTATATTTCTAATGAAATATTCATATGAATTCGTTGTGTATTTTCACACAACTTTTTTATAATCACGAAAAAGATGATAAGATGTTTTAATTAAATATTGAATTCTAACAAAAGATAATAAGATGTTTCATTATGAATTATATAAAAAAAAAGAACATCATATATAAAATTATCATGATAAAACACGCTTTTTATTGTAATTTCGAAAGAGATTGATGAAAACTACATGGATTCATAACAAGGTTGAATTAATATGTGAAAATAAAATTGTTATTTATTCAATTAATATCTTCGTCTTTATCATTTTAGAACTATAAATATCATTCTACAAATTGATTAAATAAAAAAAGGTAGATCTGATTTCATTAAACATATAAATATTTTGATTGTATTGATATGAATACTCGTATATTTTTAATCCCTATAATTTATGTAATTATTTATTTAATTAAACGATGTATTAATATGTTTTGATTATGCTGACAAAAGTATGTTTTAATTAAAAATATAAAATAGTTGAACGGTAAATATATGCTATAATTGAATCTACTAGTGACATGTGTCATAGTTATTTTCTTTTATTAGAAAAGATAGATATAAAATTATAATTTTGAATATATTATATAAAATTTAATTAATCAAACTTGGTATTTGTTTTGCTATAGTAGAACTCACCTTTATATTCACCAGCCTTCATGGTTAATGGACTCTGGCCATCATAATTATACATGTCGTATTTGGAGTTCTTTATACGTCATTAAACATGCTCCTCGTATGTAGTATCAGTGGCTTGCAACCTACATGGCTACATGGAAATTATTCGCTTTAAGAATTGTCGTTCTGACTCTTTCTTATGTATTTCGATGTGATCTTGATATCGCTTATCTATTGCTTTATGTGGATGATATTATCATTATTGGCTTTTATAAGAAGTTGATCGTTCCCATCTTCACTTCTTTGAGTTCCAAGTTTGCCATGAGTGATTTCAGGCATTTGCGTTATGTCGAAAACTTGCCGGTGCTTTATTGTACTTGACGTTTAGCCGACTAGATATCTCAAATGAGGTTCAACAAAATTGTCTATATACGCATGATCCTCGCAAGCCACATTTTAATGCCTTTAAGTGTATTCTTCTTTACATTAGTGACACCTTAGATCATGGGCCATAGGCCAGCTTCGCGTTCTTTATATTCCACCAAGTTCTCAGTATATGATATATTCACGAAGGAATTGTCATCATCTTTGTGTAGTAAGTTTTGAACCAGTTTAAATGTCCTGTATTTCCGTTCAAACTATTGGGTGTATTAGATATAGTGTTAGGGTTATCCCGTTAAGGTATTGTACCATAGTTAGATACTATCTTGTATATTGTTTTATAGTGAGAAACAAACATATACCAATCTAACGAGTTGATAGGTGGTGTTTTATACAGGTAGTTTTATGTTTATTTTCTCGAAACAAACTAACAGTCCAAGTCGTTAAAGCTGATTTGGCAAAGGTTAACGAGTGGGACACCACTCTCTTCATGGGTTAAAGGACGTTAAAGGCAATATGTGTTAAAGGGTTAAAAAATCCTCTACACTCACACACAATATATTTATAATTGTTTTAAAATTTAACTGAGGGGGTTAAGCAAGGTTAAACCATTCACTTAGGGTTAAGTGAAGTGAAAAGAGGTAAAACTTGATAAGAGACACCTACGTGGAGTTAAATGGCGTTAATGTATAGTTGAATACCCTATAGCCTAACTACTTAAACTAGAGGTGCACAAATCGGGTTTTTTGAATATCCGGGTTCGGGTATAACCGGGTTCGGGTATAACTGGGTACGAGTATGACCGGGTATTGGTAATAATCGGGTCGGGTATTGTCTCTAAAAACCATACCCTATGCATCGGGTTCGGGTCGGGTATAGAACCAGGTAATCTAAAACCGGGTATTTGAATACCCTATTATCGGGTATTGAAAAAACCCTATTTACGGGTTTTTTTCCGGGTATAGATTATATTTTTTAAAAGTTTGCATTTGTTAGGGGTATTTTTCGGGTATTTTTAAGGCATTTTTCGTGTATACATCGGGTATTTGAAATACTCGGTTTCCGGTATTGGAAAAACCCGATTCCGGGTATGGAACCGGTTCGGGTTTTCATGTATTACCGGGTACAAATCGGGTCCGGTTCAGGTTCGGGTTTTAGTGCCAAAATGCATATGTTATCCGTACCCTACGGGGTAGGGTCGGTACGAGTATTAAAAACCCGGGTATTAAAAAAACCGGTTCCAGTTTCAGGTTCGGGTTTTTTTTGCACCTCTACTTAAACAAGGAAATGCTAATAAGGATGTTCTGTTTTATCTTAATAAGAGACGTTTCATGAATTAACACGTTCTACATAAGTTAAGATGAAAACAATTTTTATTGAGATGATCAACTTTCTCTCATGCATGAAACCAAGTTAATAACCTTTTAATTTCTATGTTTTGTTTATTCTGTTATCATGTTATTTAGCCATTTATTCTAAATATTCAAAGTAGTAAAACAAAAAAAAGTTAGAAGATCATTCATATCAAACAAAAGTCTCTAGCTAGCCAAAAAAGAGAAGTCAAGATTTGGTTGGTGTGCAATGAATTTTGTGTATTAATGAACTAAAATTTGAATGAGCCAAAGAGCTGGTCGAGATTGAAATATTAATTTCGTCTTATTATATATTCCGTACGTCATTCGCTATCGGCGGCCAATCTTTCGGGCTTGTGGCCGGGAATAATCAATAATATATGAGGCTAAAACAAAAGATCGATCCAAACTAAAACAATACCGTAAAGCGATAGTTTTTTCTTTTGAACCATGAATTTTTTATAAACAAACCAACACCAAGCACACAAGACAGCCCAAGCTGTCGTGGTTGACTCTTTATATGTTATTATTCTATTTTATCAGATATATTCACACAGAGAGCCGGTTTTTACAAAAAGGACCAACTGCCTCTAACTATCTTTTACGGTGTTCGTTACCATTGGACGTTCTTCACCGATGTCTAGTTGAATAGACAACATTAGGGTGGTAAATCATGTATCTTAGAGTAAAATGGGTGGCGTTGGAATTTATTCTCTGACCTCCATGAAATATAGATTTCCAACCTCCAATTATATATATTCATTATTTTCAAATATTTATGTGGTTTTCAGAGTTCTAAAAATAAATATGGTTTTGGATATAATTATCCACATAGGGGAAGGTTCATGAAAACGTACATAAGATTATGAGAAAATTACTATAAACCAAACGAAATACTGAGAACCGAATGTTTGATTTTATGGTATAATGACTATAAAAATGTGAAGTATATAAAAAGTATTTAAGTTTTAAAAATTGATTAAACTAGTATATGATAAAAATAAAAAGATATGTTAACATGACAGAAAATTTTCTTCTTTACCGATGGAACTGAATCAATCAACGATTTAAAAAATTGCGGTTAACTAACAACCTTTAGTTGTTCCATAACCAAGATCTAATAAATATTATTCAATTGTCACATTTGGATCCCTAGCTTCCGAGGCGGTTCGCTTTTTGGAGCGGGTGCAGAAGGTGGTCCATAGTGACTCGCAGAGCCCGAGGAACCAATGATTGATATTTAGTATAATAGGTTTTGCGATCCAAAAGGAGATAGCGGCGCAGCTTGTTGCTTGCATACCCATTATTCAGATGTTGTTTAGTTTATGTTAAATGTTAATAAAGAAAGTTAATACCAGAAAAAAAAATTTATTCAAGCCAACTGTGTAAAAACACATTATTAAGTAGTTAAACAATTCCAAACCAAAACTTTCAAACCCAATTACAATATTTTAACTATTTTAATCACACTCAAAACATTTCATGATCGGCTAGTTAATTGACATGGTCATTATAAAATTTGTTTATAAAGCTCGCGACTTGCTTAAAGTTCGCTCAGAAAAGGCTCGTATCCAACTGAGCCAAGCCCAAAGCCAAGGTTGGGTCGTGGCTTGCTCCTTAACCAACCTGTTGGCTGGTCTAGGTTGAAAACCAATATTCACACACACACGCACACAAAATTAGGTTCATGTGAGAAGTGTGATAATAGACCTCAACCATTAGATCGATCAATGGTTAAACAATAGTTAAAATATAATGCATAAAAAACTGATAACTAGGTGTTATTGAACATGTGCTTTTTGTTTATGATGCACAAAAAAATTGATCGGTATCGGTTCAGTTCTTTGTAATGATTTTTGTAAAATTAGTTATTATTAATTTATTTAAGAATCAAAGTTACTTATTATTCTTATTAAATATGTAATATTTTTCCCTTTTTATTTTCTTTTACTTTTTATTCTTTTATTAAGAACTCTTAATATAATGCATTATTAATAAAGGTAAAGTTAAAACACACATGGAGATAAAAAATGAGAAGTGTTATAAGAATTTGTGACCATACAAAAAAGCTCTCAACAAAAAATTCAAAAATGAAAAAAATCATAACTCAAAATATATATAAAAAACAAAAAAATTAAAAAACCAAAATGTTTCCCCCGTCATTTCCATTCAAAATTTTTTTAAAAAAAAACCCCGACGAAAAGACACAATGTAGAGAAAAAAGACACAATGCCGAAAATGAACAAACAACACAGTGATAAATAAAAAAAGACACAATAGATCGCAAAATTTAACACAATAGGTCGCAAAATTTAACACAATAAAGAACAAAACATAAAACAATTTTAACACAATTTCAAGAAAAAAAAAAAGACACAATCAATGAAAAAAATAAACATAAAACACAATGATAAATAAAAAGCCGAAATGATGTATATTCCTCAATGGGGAAGGTTAACGTACAAATGAAATTAACGTGCTAAACGTGAAAATCAAGTAGAGTAATTATATATATACAAGAAGAGTAATTATGCAATTACATCATAGAGTAATTACATAATTACTCTACTTGTATATATAATTATTCTACTTAATTCTCACGTTTAGCATCTTAATTTTATTTGTATTTGATCCAAACCCATTCCTCAATATTATGTCTTTCTTGAGCTTTTTTTTGGTACGAGGAATGTGACATTCGTCAAATTCGGTTCCCGTTTGTACTCGTTTATAATTCGTTTATCATGTAAACCGACCCGTTTTGTAAACCAAAACTTATGATATAATCAAAATGATGGATTTTATGTTACAATATTGTTTTACACTTGTTGGGTCTTGAAAACATCCTTTACGAGCCTTAAAACGCGTTAAAATCACTTAAAACGAACTTCGGGGAGGCAAAATGTCATTTTTGAAACTTAAAAAAATATTTCAGCTCCACCCCGCCGCGCCGCGTGACGGGGAGCCCTCCACGGTCGCGTAGCGCAAGCAGCACCAGACCAGAATGCTTTTCTTGTCTCCTTGTTTGGTTTATTGTCCAACGAATCCGAGTTTTAACCATTAAACCTTTTGATTAACCCCTCTAAACTCATCATATAAATACAAGGCCCTCCCTAACACAAATCCCTACTCATAACTCTTTCCATCTCTCAAATTCAAAGACTTTACAAGGTTATTTTTATTTTTATGCAAAGTTTGACTTTGAAAGTCAAACTAAGTTAGTTTTGCAATTTTAATTAGTTTACTAACCCTTAACTAACACTTGAATCATATGGTACAACATATATATAATACAACCCTTGTTACCTTTGGTAGTTACTTTTTTGGCCCCAGTTGGTTAAGTTGCAGGCCTCGTAAGGCAAGGCTACATGGAGGACTTTCGTGGTCTTTGTTATATACTTTCCGCATCTAACCATCTAACTTTATTATTGATTACTAACCATGCTAACTTACTTATCTTGCTTACTTATCAAGTTCCATGGTTATGGGTTTGAAGAGTCTATGCCTCGGTTTAACCGTAAATAGCTCCAAACCGTAAACCGAACTTTGTTTACTAGTTTTGTTAAATAATTGTTTAAACATGTTTTATGTAGATTTAAACTTCTAAAATCATTTATACAAGTTCTATGGTTATGGGTATGTAGATTCTAACCTCGGTCTTAACCCGAAACTAGATCCGAACCGAAAACCGAACTTTCGTTTAAAGACTTTATTGTTAACTTTTTGGTTGTAAAACTTAAGTTTCATCATTTATAAGTTATCATACAAGTTCTTTGATATATCTATGAACTTATTGTGAGATGGAAACCGAATCAAATCGAACTAAGCCGATTTTCACTCGCTTAAGACACACAAGTGTGTTTTTAGCTATCAAAACTTGTATATTTATTTAAAAATACTTTACAAATTGATTTTAAGTATTTTATTAAAGTACTTGGAATGTTGAATCCAACTTGATCTTATAACAAGTTTGGACCGACAAAACCGAACACTCACTTAACGTGCGTTTTTAGTTCTAAAACATTAGAACTACATACTTGGTTAAGTGTTAATATACTTTTATGAGTTATCTCATAACATTTAATATTCTAGAAAGTTGACTTTGGGTTTAACCAATTATCAAGACCCGAACCAACAACCCGAACACTTGTTAAAACCCGTTTTAGTATCTATATTCCAAAGAGACTTGCATTCTTGCATTTTTACCCACCTTATTACTTAACATAGGTTGAGTAAATATTAAGGTTAGATAATTTAACCCGGTTTCGAGAAAACTTATATTTTTATAGGGTTATTATTACAATTTCTTAAATAGTTACTTTTTAAACCTTAAGCTTTAATTGTTTACATTTCTTAACTTTTATTTTAAAGTTTTGATAAAACAAGCTTTCTAATACAAGACTTTTATTTTTATTTAGGTCTTGCTCGTTAGACTCCATCCTTCCGTTTTCCCGTCTTTTACCGACCAAGTTTTATACTTGAATGTGAGTACTTTTGTCACACCCCGACTTAGGGCCTAGGCGTGTGACCACAAGTTGGTACCTGTTTTGTAAACATATCAGAGTTTATGGGTTAATTTTAGCGGAAGACTTTAGGTTGAATATAATATTAATTTACATTGAAAATTTACTCGGGAATTAAATACCCGAGTATTAGTTTACAAAAGGTATGTTTTCATATTACAAGGATTTTATATCAAAAATGGAGCCATCTTGTACGCGCTTCTATCTTCAATAAGACTCCAATCCTTGTTAATGCTACTTATGCTTAATTACTTGCAATGGGTTGGAAAAATACGTCAGCTATATGCTGGTGAAAACGTATGACTCAATAAAACATTTTTGAATGACAATATAATACAAATGTAGTTTTCTTGACAATCTCAGCGGAAGAATTTCTATTTCCCTTGTGGCCCGTCGCGTATCGCGACGCCGCCATTTTACACCGCCTTATGCGGTGATGACACGTGGCCTGTCATATTGTGCCACGTGTCGACACAGTTTCAACACGTGTCCTGTGACTGACCAAGCCCATCGCGCTACGCGATGGGTTGATTGTTACCCCATCGCGAACAAAGTTTCAGAATTTTGCACTTTTGGTCCCTGTACTTCTTAAGTTAGTACTTTTAAGCTTAAATTAAGAGGGTTAGGGACGTGGTGTTACAACTTTCATACCCCGTTTTTCATCTTTTGTTTTGGGGGTGACATTTCATACTTATTCAAATTAAATGCTTTCTACTTGAGTCTTAAACCACAAACGTTATTGTATACTTTACCTAAATAAATGCTCGATTTGGTGTTCTATGCTTATATGTTTATATGCTTATGTGTTTTATCGCTTTTGGAGGGTTGATTCATAAATCCGTGAACTATCTGGTATTAGGGGTGCACAAAGTACAAGACCCGACCCGAACCGAGAAAAGCCCGACCCGACCCGAGGACCGACTTATGCAGATTTTGAAGACCGAAAACTGGACCAATTGGGGATAATCGGTTTCGGTCCTATCCGTGGTCGGTTCATCGGTTCTATTGCACGAAACCGAGACCGAATATTACATCTTCTCCAAATGCCTAAATTGCAAGATACAATATGGTCTAAACCATACAGGAAACGGTTCAACGGTTTACTGATATGCGCTATTACCGTATGCTGCAAAACACGGTTGGAAACCCTAAATTTTTCACGTTGCTTCGTAGTTTGTTCTATACTTTGTTTTCTTTTAAAAACCCTGGTTAAAATGATGATGGGCAGAAAGCCCAATTAACCCCTTACACTCATGGGCCATGTTCCCCATTTCTATATTTATTAAATGTTTTTTTTTTTCACTTTTCTATTTTCTTTCATATTTTAATTAACAATTAATTTTCTCACTTTTTAATTTTTTTCTTTGATTTATATATTTTGCAAAAGTTTCATTCGTATTTTCTTATTTCTCTATACGTTCATTTTTCCAATTTATTTATTTTTAATATTTTTTGGTTGTATATAAAGCTATTAAACATGTACATAAATGTGATTCTCTATTTTCAATTTTGGAGGAAACACATGTCTAAAACTATGTCTTTTGTATAAAGATGTAATTCACAATTATCTATATCTATTTTACCATTCAGAAGCTTATGTTAGTTACAATTCTTTTATGAAAATCGGCATAATACAAACGCGAGAATGATTGTCGGCTTCTTTTTATGTGGCATTAATTGTTATTTAACGGACTTGATAAAATAGTATGTTAAAGATATGGAATAAGGTAGAGTTTCCCATGTTTTCATGGGCTAATACCCGAACCCGACCCGAGACCGAGTTTCCCAGAAACTGAGGACCGAAACAGTAATATCCCCAAAATTTCGATCCAAATTTGACAATTTAGTAAAAGTTGAAGGATCAAAATTATTCTAAAAAATAAGTAATAAGAAAATTTAAAGAAAAATAAAATCATTTGATAAGGAAATAAAAACATTCCTTAAATAAAGTTAACATATGTTAAAGATATAGAATAAGGTAGAGTTTCCATTATAATATTCTTATATGTCTAGCATGCACCAGTGGTCCTAACGAAGGGTGCGAAGCACTCGACGCGCACGGGCTCGGGCGAAGGGCGTTGGGCGATAGGCGCAATGTGACGCTTTGATTACGCACTTTGCACTTCGCACGCTCGCATCGCAGCCTGAGATCCGCCTTAGTGTTTTTGGACAATGGGAGTTAAACCCAGAAGTAACAAGCTATCAAAAGACAAGGGACTAAAAGTGAAAATTTGAGTTCAGGGACTCATCGCGCTACGCGATGAGCCCAGAACACAGGTCATCGCGTATCGCGATGGACCTTGATGGTCAGCGGACACGTGGCAGCTTCTAGTATGGCGGCGTAATTTTTGCGGCGTCGCGATACGCGACGAGGTTACCTTGACTCATCGAGTACCGCGACTGGTTGCAAAATCAGCTATAAATGGGGGGTTCATGGCATCTCACTTTCTCACACCAAAAACCTTTCTCTCTCTACCTCGATTTCCGTGCCACATACTGACTCACCTCGAAGTACGTGCCAATGAGTCTTGACGATCAGCACACCTCGTTTTGCGTGCCAAACATCATTTTGCGTGCCGAACCTCGTAAAGCGTGCCAAGCTCTGAAGTTCCGACAGTCTAAGCTCTAGAACGCGATAGAAAAGTAGAAGTACTGCTCAATCAATCTTAGTAATAAGAACTTCGAATACCCGTCTAAGGTAGGGCTTCTGCCTAAGTCATTATTTTATTATATTACATGGCTTAGACCATAATCAGGGGTATATCCCAACCTTAATCATAATTATGTTTACATAAGCTTTAAACATACAAAGGATTATAATAGTGTTTCTTTACAATTAAGAAACATCAGTTTTACATTCATAAGGAAATATAATTTCTTCACGATTAAGAAACATAGCATTCATATACAAATAATATAGTTAAAATATTGTTTCTTTATTATTAAGAAACATAAGATTTTACATTCAATACTAGCAGTCAATGAATGTTTCTTCTTGAAGAAGAAACAGATTATAGATGTTTTTTCATGAAGAAGAAACTCGCATATGATTTGGTAAATAAATAAAAAGTCTATATGTCTCAATATTTTATTCAAACAATGATCAATCAAGGTTTAAAGCTATCAAAACCAGACTAAGGGTCTGTAGCCGGATCAAGTAACGATCTGGATATTTATATGAACCTATTTTATAATAGGTCAATCATCAATCAATCAATCAAACATTCACAGTCAAGGTTTCAAACGAGATCACCAATCATTCAGAACAGACAATCACAAGTAAATACATTCAAACCTTTTATAACGTGAATATATTAACCTTTTCAATCAATCAATACATATTTTATACTCGATAAGATGAACGGGTGTTTGTGTAACAAGTCAGTCAATGTTTGCATGAGATTATATGTTCTCTAAAACATTATATACAATATAGACAATAAAAGCAACTCAGACCGAGTACACATGTGTCTGGATCCAAACATAACTGTTCAGCCTATCAGTCAATGGCCAGGTGGCCGCGGGCTAACGGTTATAACTAGTTCTCCTTGTAGGGGCTATACGCATATATATCGGGGGAACAACTGTGTGTGTGTAGGGGAGTGGTACAAAGCCCAGATGTGGCCGTGCATCTGCTGAGTGTATAGAAAACTATGATTGTATTGTAATTGTCATTCAAAATATTTTATAGAGTTATACGTGTTCACCAGCACATAGCTGACGTATTTTCCCACATTTCAGGGAAACAGATTAGCATAGGTAGCCAGGAATATAGTCACCCATGAAAATACACTCGCAAGGTAATGATGACTCAGTTTTAAATTATTATAACATCATAAACAAGATTTAAACATGCTTTATAAATCAAATACTCGGGTATTTATTATCCGAGAAGCTTTCAAATAAATTAATATTTTATTATAACCAAAGTCTTCCACTAAAATAAACCGCAATTCTAATATATTTACAAAACGGGTACCAACTATTGGTCATACGCCTAGACCCTAAGCCGGGGTGTGACAGAAACTAACTATTACACTATAGGATCGGTCCGGGATCAGGTAAAATCGTGTCGGTTTTTCGGGGAATTTCGGGCCGACCCTAAATCTGCACACCCCTATCTCGTATTCTCTTATAACAAGGTGCCATTAATGTATTCTTATTAACGACCTCATGAAATCCGAATCTGTTTGGTATTCTCTTATAGACGGTGCCGCTAATGTATTCTTATTAGCGACCTCATATTATCCAAATTATTGCTATTTATTTGTTGTTTCGTATACGAGATTGTGGCTTTTCTTATTATATACATATATGCTCAAAACTATGAATTGTTCACCAACCTTTGTGTTGATAAACTTTATTTTATGAAATGTTATAGGTTTGCATTTTGGTTGATTATGGAGCTTGAAGAAAACGTCACAAATACCTTTAGGATATTAGCAAAATTAACAATATTTATTTGCTATATCTTGTTATGTTATCTTATGAACAAGTATGTTATGTGACGTTTGATGTTGTGAAATTTAAATAAGTTTGTTAAATATTATCGCTTTAAATAGTGTCATGTGCTTATGGGCAATCCGTCGCATCCCGGCATGTTCCGCCGCCTTTGGTCGGGGTGTGACAAGGAAGACGGTAGAAACATTTTTGTGTTTTACATTTTTTATTTTTTAATTAAATTTTGAGTTATGATTCTTTTTATTAACTTTTCATTATTTTTTTTAAGGTTTTTTTTTTGCTAGAAATTATTCTCATCATTCTCATTTTTGTCCCCCTTTATAGAATAATTTGACCATATTAATGAACTGTTTATAAGAGAATAACGATTATAACTTCATAGAAAAATTATTACATAACCTATATTTTTTGTAAAAATAAACCAAAATAAGTTTTTTCTACAATATAAATTTTAACTAATAAATTTATCTTATAGTAAAACATATTTTTAATTTAACAAAGCTTCTATAGGATAAATAACAAATAATAAGTGTAGGTGTAAGGTACGTCAAACCCGGTACGACTTTTCATGTATTACATTATGTATTATGTTTATTATATTATTATTATTGTCTACTAATTAGGCCCATTGGGCTGGGGGTTTGTGGAGGTAACCCCTAACCGGGTCTGGCCCAATAAAGGTTAGGGTTCATGATGGTAGCCATGGAGTCCCTATAGAAGGAGCCTTCATCATTCATTGAAAGGACCTTCTCTTGGACCCTTCGCTCCCACATATTTTTGTGTCTGTAAACAAGAGTTCATTCTCTTAGCAGTCACCTCCACTCCCTCACTTTTCTATGGCAGATCTGATCAACCGGGGAAGAAGATCAAGGTGTATCGTATCAGCAGTTAACCGTATCCTACCCTGTTGACTCATCGGATCTAGGACCCATTAAGGGGAGTAGATCCATGTTTCTTCATTGGCGCCATCCGTATTTTTGTTAGAACAGCAAGGAATTACCCTTAGTTTTTCATCTCGGTTCTCAGATCGGTTCATCAAAAATTCCAGATATATGATTTCTTCTCTCAGATCTATTCCATGGGAGTCCGAAAAAATTTGTAGATCTAAACATATTTTCAGATCTGTTTGATTGAAACCTAGAAAATTCATAGATCTGAAAATTACCTTCAAATCTGTTTGGAGCTGTTCCAGATCTGGAGTAATCGGTTCATTTTACAAGAGATCCATTCTCTTTTTTCTTCAGATCTGGATTTTGTCATAACTCACTTGATTGGAAATTCAATCATTGATCTAGAAGAAATAATAATTAAAGTTGTGTATGTGTATTCGTTTCAACATAAACAGTACAGCAGGCACACTTTTTGAGAAGATGAGATGCCATTACTTTTTTGTCACCTTAAAAAAAAAAAAAAAAAAAAAAAAACAAACGTGAAGATTGAAGGCCTATGTATTATCAGTTTTCATTTATTGGCAGCGAACAAGCACTCTGGGCGTCCACACCGCGACCCGCGAGTCATCCGCATGTCAACACTCTGGCGTCCGCACTGCGACCCGCGAGTCCCGCGATCCGCATGGCAAGACTCCGGCGTCCGCACCACGACCCTAGAGTCATCCGCATGTTTCTTCAATAAGAATAAAATTTAAACTCAATTGCCAAAGTAAAAAAACAAAACTCAGTTGTTAACTTACTGGAGTATTATTTTTTATTAATGTCTATTTGTTTCAGACAGACCAATAATAGAAAAGAAATACTAGGCCAGTCCATGGAGGTCTATAAGAACTTTGAAGTTTCTTTTAGGCCCAAGCAAACATGATATTGCAATTGGGCACCACACCAGCGGTCCAGCCCCAGCCAGCCATGACAATAATGTCAGCAATCAAATACTCAAAATTAACACCAAGTAAATTATCAAATTATTACGCTAAATAATATAAATAAAACAAAACATGTTGTATGGCATAATCTTTCAATAGGTCGTGCCTATAATAAATCACCATACCACAACAGGTGTTTGTATTGATTGTCACATAAGTTTATGTATTTACGTGGTTCTCATTGTCATTAGTTGGTTAAACTTGGTTCTGTATTAAACAGAAAAACTTTAGTTCATAGATTCATTGCACTTGTAAGTGTATCGCGATTCACGAATAGACTTAGCCCTCCTCGTTTCTAGGAAGGTACGTGTAGTCAGGATAACTTTTGAAAGCTTCTAGAAAAAGTGAGGTCACAAGAACTGACCAAAGTCAATTTCTATGTCTTCAAAGACGACATATATATACATACATACATTCATACATCTCAAACCCCAAATTATATGCCCTTTCAATTTATATATTTGCAAGTCGCTTATAACTAAAATGTAGTTTGGTCAATGCTTCGAATTTGCAGGCATAAGTTATAACCAACTAACAATTTAACATAACATATCATATGATACATATATCATACAAAAATATATTAACTGGGTTGGAGTCTAAGGACGTAATATGCAAGATTTGTAAGCATAAATTACAAATCCATCAATTTCAAAGGCAGAGGATATGATCTTTGAAATTTGGTATAAAAAAGGTCAATATTTGTAATTTACTATGTTATACGTAAAACTAGAACTCATTCAGGGAGTTAGAGATGTTATCTTCTAGTAGGGGTTGTAATGGCGTCAATGATAGCGGCAATGTGGTGGTGTGGTGCGGTAGCAACCAGTTGAAGATAGAGTATTGGAGCGACGGTGTGGTGTCGTTGGCGATAGTGGCAGTGTGGTGGCGGTCCCCCTAACAAGAAAACATTAAAATTTAATGGATATAATGATATCAAAGATTGACTCACGTCTTAATCAGTTTGATCATTGATCTTACTTCGAGGGTATCCATAAACAGTTTAATTGTTAACAAAAGGTACGTAGTTATTTTGGGATAATAAATCATAATTGGTGAATGAGGCCGGTATTCAAAGTGTGGTTTGTATTGAGTTGTGGGCTGTAATTTTTAGTTCAATGATATAATCTCTTTGAATTGGCTATCAAAGCTCTTTCTAGTTGATCATTAACTGTCACGTAGGTTAAAAGCGCGGCATATAAAAGATGCGTAATGATTTTGCATATCCTATAAAAATAAAATAATATTTGAATTATATAAAAGTTAAATAAAAAATAAAAAGGGTAAAAGTGATTGGCTGAAAAGGGTGACGCCAACCCACTTTGTTGGAAGATGACGTTCTATCCGCGGCAGCAACATGGCCAACACCCATTGTTCCCTCTTTGTGTAGTGGTGTGCAGGTGTTAGTGGAGTGACACATAGGTGGGCGACGTACCATTATGCATGCCCTTAGCAAAACCTTATTTTCTCGGTTCTATTAGGTTGTCCTTGATAATGAAATTAAAACTTAGTAGTATCAATGGTCATAATATTATTATTATTATTATTATTGTTGTTGTTGTTGTTAAAACCCAATTGACATTATTTTTTTAACAACCTTACTTTTTGTCCTTTGTAACAAAAGTAGAGCCTTAAATTTGCATGTACCTTCGTGTGTTATTTGCTTTTGCGTAGTCATAGTGTTTCTTACCCTTTCCCTCTACACTATTAACTTTGTCTGTATAGTTTACTCATTATTTAATGATAAAAAACAGTTTACTTTTGCTATACATTAGTTATTCATTAAATTTTTCGATATAGTTTACTCATCACTTATTCATTAAGACGTTCATTTTCTGTACAGCAAGACCTAAATACGTTGGGTGATTAGAAGTCAATAAATTACCTATAACGTATAGAGAAAAATAATAACAAAAGACGGTTTTTATAGCTACACTAAATACTATAAAATATCTAAAACTAACAATCGGTCTTATGGTTTAATGATATAAAGTGATGATTAAGACTTATGATCTTATGATTTGATGTTCAAACTC
The DNA here is from genome assembly GCF_021521415.1 of Bidens hawaiensis. Classification (NCBI taxonomy): domain Eukaryota; kingdom Viridiplantae; phylum Streptophyta; class Magnoliopsida; order Asterales; family Asteraceae; genus Bidens; species Bidens hawaiensis. The sequence goes on from NW_027491591.1 coordinate 656,119, forward strand.
TACTCATAAGGATTTTTCTATAAGAATAAGTTCATTTTGAATGTTATTCCTAAAATGAGTTAAACCTTCAAAACTAAAATCAATATGCGATTAACATCTCGTTTTATAGAACATTTCTACAACTAACGTTGTACCAACTAACGTGCATCCATATTTGTAGGAGTAATTAACAACCACAAAAACTAAAAAAAACATGTAGAATAACACAGGACAAAGGATGTAAAACGTAGGAATAAAGATGGGCAAACATGGAAATCCTTAAGGGCGGCTGCATATGGCCCACATACACACATCAAACATGAGTGGATATTGTTTTAAGTAAAAATAATAATAATTAAAGTTATTTAAAAATAAAAATGAAAGGTAAAATCTTTTGAAGTCGGTTCTAATTTGAAATCAAACAAGAGTTTAGACCGTCACTCTCATCTTACTATTCTGGTCCTCACCTTACCAAATCAATAATTGATCCGCTATAATCATCACAAATAATAATATAATAATAATGATATCAATAATAATATTGATACAATGGTTATAAACTTATGTCGCTTCTTGTCCGAACTATTTATTTAATAGCTAAAAAGTATTCAAGACACGAATAGTCGTTATTTTAAGGGAAAATGTATGTGCTAGATAAAATATAATATGGTTTTCGATTCGTCAATCCAATATTATAATTGATTAGTTTGTTTATATGTGACGGCTTGAACGCATAGTTATACATTAGATGTTTATAATAACTATATCTGAGCTTGTAATTAACATATATGCATTGTTATAACTAGACAGCTTAGACATACTTGTGTAACTTGTTTATACAAACAGTATAAACAACATGTATCAAACATTTTGTCAAACCGTATAAACAACGTGTATCAAGCATGTTATCAAAATACGACGTTATTTAATACAACAATATTAGGGTTTGTTTGGTATGAGATAATAGAATGAACGAAGGAATGAAATAAACATGGTATTTTCAACTAGATATAAAAAGGGTCAACAACGGTGGTTGATTAACTGTATAAGTTATTCAAGCTAAAAGTATGTTCAACTAGATATAAAAGGGTCTACAACGGAGGTTGATTACATTTTTGTTCTTTTTGTCACTTGTAACTTTATGTTATTTACGATTTTAATATCATCTCAATCTTAACTATTGAAAATACTAGGAACATCTCCTTAGAATTTGGGGTGTTCAACGTATCGGATTTCAAATATTCGTATTATTCGAATTTTTAAAAAGGTTTCCGTAACTCGAAACCCTACAAGTAAAACAATTAGTCTGAACCCGAAAGTATTCGTACTCATAAAACATTAAAACCAGAACCTGAATCTAACAAACTCGAACCTATCCTGAACTAATTTGAGTTGGTATTGAGTAACTTATTAATGAGTTTCGGTCAATAACTCGTTTGACCTATTACATTGCCTATTCATTAGGACACAATCCAATAAAGCGATTGGTTTTTTTGTTATTAATTTCAATGTTCGTTAATGTTATATATAACAATTCTAATTAATATTGAACTTATTTTGCTTTCTTTTTAATATAGCGTTGGAAATGGAGGAATAAATGGAAAACTGGGCGGTATAAATTGAAGACGTTTATATTTGATTGTTTTTTTATTATTGGAGTTTTTAATTTAACTTGTTTAAGAGTTTTGTATTTGATATTGTAAGTTAAAATTTGAAGATGATATATTTACTTGAATTTTAGCACATAATACTCATAACTCGATTAACATATACACATAAAACCCGAACTTGAAAAAAGCCGAAACCCAAAGAACCCGAGGAGATTAGGGTTGGGTATGGGTACTCAAGCCTGAGTAACCCGACTCGAAAAACCCGAAACCTAAAAGTACAACCTGAAAAACACCCCTAACGGGAAATAATTTTATTAGAAATAAAATATTATAACCTTTAATTTCTAGAAAACGTTTACAGTAAAGTGGCAGACAAACAGACAACAAGCTGCGCCACTACCCCCTAACAATAAGATGAACAAGAAGCTAAATTAAATAAACAAATAGAAGACCGGATAAGATTTCCATTTGGACATAGTACTTTAATTCCCACCCCACCAATGCTACTGAGATTAATCTCCTAATAGTTTATTTATTAAGAAAGAGAGGCTAGATTTGATATGAGTGTGAAGTGTATGTATAAGTCCAAAAAAAACTGGTAGATAAACCAACTATTTATGGACTTCATACTATGAATCCTAATATTCGCAAAGGGATAAAAAAGTGAAGTTGCAAAAGGGTCATGTTTAGATTATGACTTAAATTCGCACGAGGCCACTCCTTCCTTTGGTTAATTATTACATTTTATTTTCTGAGTATGTATAAAGGTATACTCAATTCATTTTATTTACTATTAAAAATATAAATGATTGCCCTATTCCATCTTTAATAGGCTGTCCTCTATGATGAGGGGCTTCTATAATGTCACGTTAGTATCACGTGGGCATTGTGGGCTTTAAAGCCCCACCCCAAAGATGCCCCTCAATAGTGTGTATTTTTTATAAAACCAAAAAATCAACAAACACAAACACAATAACCCATCTCAAATGGCCTCACCAGAAACCCACCTCTTCTTCCTCATCCTCCACCTCACCACCACCACCGATCTCACCAAAACCTTAAAACCCACAGCCATCCAAAACCTCCAAAACCCACTAGCCACCCAAAACCCTTTACACAACACTCGTCTCACAATCATCCAACACCACCTTCTTCAAAACCACCGCCGGAGACAACGATTCATCCACCACCATCACTGGTCTCTACCAATGCCAGAGACACGTGTGTTATCGCCGGCCGGAAATTGGTCAAAACTTGGCAAGGCATGTATGTGTGTTTGAGAGAGAGAGAGAGGGCCCACATGATTTCCCATACGCGCCGGCCGTTGCAACAATCTCGCTCACCGCGCCCAGCCCTCAACGGCGCCCCATCGTGGTGTTACGCGCCCACCACGCCCCAAAAACCATCCTAACGTCGCCCCATAGCGAACAGCCTTAGATCCTAGAGGATGCCTGGTGTGTATACAATGATTATGGAACTGGATTGTTTTTTAGACGCTTTTGATTTAATATTTCGGCTTTGGCTAGCATACTACTAGTAGAGTTTGATATATATACTTTAGTTGAATATGTAGGACATGGGTCACGATTTTATAAAAAATATTAATAAATCAAATAAATAATATCTTTATATAATTTGGGAAATTGTAGTACATATACCGTATACAAATATAAACGAGAATAACAACAAATATAACATATATATATACATAACTTGATTCATACCGAGGACATTAACTTGTGCTCCTATAGTGAATTCTTCAACCGAGCCGGAGTCGAGTTGATCATCGTGTTGAAACCGTACATAAGCCGCATTGACAGAGACCTACCGAGACATGAGCATCACCTCCTAGTCATGTCTTCTTATGTGGTCATACTTTTGGTGAACCTGTCTTGATCACCATAAGTCATCCGTATCTTCAGAGCTGTAAGAATGAACAAACTGTGGTTCCCGGTTGTGGCTGAGGATTTCTATTGAACAGAGGTCCCTTAAAACAGATTTCGGGCTACCTCCGCGAGTCCGTCTGTTTCCCAGGGTACAACAGCCGAAGCAGTATGTACTACCGGGATTACCCTACAACTCGAAGTTTATTTGTAGCGAGAGATCAGGATCGAAAGAGAGTTGGAATTGAGAACACGAATTGGTTTGGCGTTGTGTGGCCAGGTCGAGTGTGTATACGTGATGTGACTGATCCGGGTTTTCGGTGTACCAAATGAGCTCCTCGACTTGCTATTTATAGAAACTTCTTGTCAGGAGTCAGCGTGACACATGTCACGTCTAGAGCTACCCACACAACACTTGGCGCAAGATTAAGCAGGTGATGACACTGTCCCATAGGTGTCACACATGCAACAATATCATATGCATGCACGACACGTGTCCTGTGACTCACCAATTAGTTCGACACTTGTAACCCACTAGCTTAGATCACGACACTTGTTATATGATCCGGTCGAACCACAACAAAAAATACTAAGACAACTCTCAAGCGTTCTACTAATATGAGAAAAACCCATTTCCCTTTTTACCAATGTTCAAATTCTCAACTATACACTTTATAGTATCGATATTCCATTCATCTCCATTTTTTGGACATATTAATAATTTATTTATTAGTAACAAATACTAATAAATATTATTTGTCCACAAATTTCCAACAGAATATAACTTATTAAATTACATATTGGATTCATAGTTATTTTATTATTAATAATAAAAACTATAATTAGGTTAAGGAAATAGGATATTAGATTTAAATAATCCTAACTATTGAGAATTGACAAATAACAAGTCCTAACTAACGAAATGTCTGTTGAAGTCTCATCTCTACACATCTTTGCTCCCAACGATTCACAATTAACAAATACCTAAATCTGTTAGTGTGACGATGACGTGTCATGAATACGTGTCAAAAGTGTGCTTATGTGGCATATATGTGACAAATCAAGCTTTGTTGTAGGTTACACCATCACCACCATGGCGGCAACGCCCCACCAGAAAATATTCTCAACCATGTTCCCTCGGCAGTCGCCAATATCCCACATGTGGCACTCCAACTTACCTGTGGTAGCTAGAGAGTCACAAACACCTCGTCGATCAGTCGTGTGAGGCGTTTAGCCGGAATGCTCACTAGAATCTTAACCGCATGCATTTGTCATATCTGTTAAACTCTTGCAATTTATCCCATATCGAATCCCAAAACCCTAATTTTCAAAAAGAGGGTAATTTCAAATTCAAACCTTATTGAATTGGGACCCCCCGTAATAAAGCGTCATTCGATGTCGGATTTACCGTTACAAGGAAAGAGTGCGTCGAGAAAGATGAATTGAAATTTTTGAGCATTGATTCCGACCATTTGTTTAACTGAGTTTTCAGTATTTCGTTGCTTATTTGTTATGGCAGAATATCCTTGGTATTATGTTTTTGGGAAGGTGAGTTTGTGTTTTGAAATTGATCAATATTAATTTAAGAGTCAAGATGGTGGTGGCATGTGTGATGGTGGCGTCTGTCACAATGGTGGTGGTGGTGATGGTGTATTGTGCCACATTAGTCCAATTTTGTCACATAAGCATGTTTTTAATACGTCTGCTTGACATGCCATCATTACACTATAGGAGTTAGACTTCTGTTAATTACGGATCATTTGGAACAAATATTTTAAATGATGGGACCATTGACAGACATTTCTTAGGTTGGAACTGTTATTTGACAATAACCAATAGTTAGATTACTTAAATTCAATTTTCAAAAAGAATATAAAACTTTTATGGTCTACACATTATAACGATGAAAAATAGCCGGCCTAATCTTTCATTACAAACACGTGCATATATATTTACATATAGACATGGAAATTGTATTCATGCATGCATATTTATGATGATATCACAAGTCTTTGAAGGGTCTAGCTCAAGGGCGACTTATATGGATGGTTGTCGTCTTTGAATTTGCTTGTGAAACTTCTTAGGTAAATGTATGGTTGAACCATGGGATGTGAGGAGTGTTGATGTTTTAGTAGTTGTACCACATTGACAGACTTCGCAGAAAAGTCACTTACCCTCATGTCCAAGCTAAATACCACTAGTTATGTGGTGACTGTGTAATAAGTGAACTATAGTTTTTTATTATTATTATTATTATATGAATGGCAAATTTCTTTTCTCGTTTATGAGATTTGAACCAAAACCTCCAAAACCATCCGAACCCAAGATATTTAAATGTCTTGTCTTTGTGAATAGACCACTAACCCATTTGTGATTATTGAACATGCAATAGTTGCATATTATGAAGGTGAAAAAAGATCCAAAATATGTGTAAAACGTGTCTAAGGTGTAATTAAGGTTTCACGAAAAACAAGACAACATGTACGTGGCTGAAAATTAAAGGCGGCTATGCAGATGTTTATCATGTTAGCGGGACCTACAATTTAACCAATAGTATGCTAACATGTGACGTTTTCTCGGAGATAATGTCTACCTAGCCGTCTTTTGAGTAGAAAGCGCTTGGGATGACCATTTTCTTGATTGGGTAACATAAAGGTAGTGTCTAGCTAGACGTCTTGTGAGGGGAAAACACTTATGTAGATTTTAACGTTCATTTGAATAACACAACTTGTTTTTATAAAGCAAACAAGCTGCTTAATTTACTAATAAAATTTTAAGAAAATCTATAAAATAGAAGTGACAACAATGTATAACTTCTTCAAACAAACAAAAATAAATAAATTAAATTACAAAGTTAAAAAAATATACAATTAATTTTATAAAAATAAGTTGTTAACTAATTAATAAATTTTGTCAAGTATATAAAATAAAAGTGATAAAAAAGAAGAAAATATTAAATAAAGAAAAAATATTTTTTTATAGATTTAATGGTCTAAGTTACAACCAAAATCAAACGTTATGGGCTAATTTATCATAATTTTGCATTTTAGGCTGAATGAACTATAACAGAACTAAAATAGCAATTTACTCCAGTATTAACAATAATAACAACCGAAATGTATTTCTATCTAATAGAAAATTGTAATGGACTTGGTAAAAACAGTGAAAAAGAATTTAAAAATATATTGAAACCTCATACCATGTGAAGAAAAAAAAATTTGGTATTTGTTACTCAAGTAGTTAAAAACATGAGACGGACAAATGTGATTTTAATTTTTAAAGATTTAAGAAATAAAGGATACAATGGTCATGGCATGAATTTAATCTAATGGAGATGTATATAATATTAAGATTTTGATTTGGATGTCTCAAACAAACGCAGAGATGTCCGGATTTGGAGTGGCCAGCGCCAAGTGTCCGTCCAAAAGTTTGCATGGAAGAAGCTTTGAATTTGAAACAAAAATTTGTTTGGGTAATTAAAAAAGTTAAAAGCTTGGTGTCACAATCATGAATGGTAGAAAATTGCGTGTAGAAGTGAGAGTGATGGACTTTTGGCAAAGACTTTGAACTTTGATGCTTGTCAAGATGTTTATATCCCACTCAAATTGGATGCATGCACCTACACCATTTTCCATTTTTCCAAATACAAAAAGTTTATAAATTATTTAATTTTACGCTATCGTAAAAACTATATTTTGAGATTAACAAATATTTTCATTGATTTTACATAAGCTCGTCTTAGTGGTGGATGTAGCAGACATTCATACAAGCAGGGGCATCTTGAATTATAGCTTAAGATTTTGACGAAGTGTAAAACCAGTGTATTTTCTTTTTATTGTATGTATCGGATCAGATATCTCTGAACAAATATTATGATACCCGTATATCCAAAAAAAATAAAATATCATTGAATATTTCTTCTAAATACACTACTGGTTAGTTTCAACTTTATTACCACATTTTATGTGGTATGTGTATACGAATATAAATATTTCTTCTTGTTTTTTTTTCGCTTGTTTAAAAAGAAAACTATAAATGTATCTTTCACAAGTTACCATCTTTATATTTATTAGATGATTGAATATTTATACTTGGTTGTAATTTAATTAATTTTTATTATTGATGTGATATGTAGTTGTAGAGTTCGAAGCACTTTCCACGATCGGCATCTTTTGACACGAATACGTTCAGACCACAAACTGAACTAACTAAAATTTATACAAAATAACCTACTAAAGCAAAAAATATGTTTCAGATTTTGTTTAATGGTTTTAAATACTTTCAACTTTGATCCATTAGTAGATAGCACTCCCAACTTACGAATTGTTTCCCAACATTCTCAACTTCTAACATATTTTCTTCTGGCACTCCCGGAGTAACGAGACACTAACTTCGTTAGTGTTTTGGGTAAAAATGTCATTTTCAAAGTTCAAGGATTAAATCAAAATTTATTTATTATATATTTCAACATCTATCTCCACCCAACAAGGCAACAACCACCCATCTTCCATATTCCCTGCCGACAACCACTAGCCACCACCGCCACCGGTAGCTGTCAATCACCCCATTCTTTAGTGTTTGAAATCAAGTCGGTAGATAACCATATAGGAAACACTCCAAATCGATCCCACCCACCGACCTTTCCGGGCCAGAATTCACCGACGCCTCAAATGCCGCTGGAATATGGCCGCCAGAAAAACCCAACTCTTCATCATTAAAACAGTTTTACATCCGATAATATGGCCGGAAAACACAACTCTTCATCATCACCACCATTCTCCTCGCCCCCGTCGCCGCCACCATCTTCCTCCCAATTATAATCACCACCGTCTCCCACCCACCACACCACCACCACCACCGTATCCCACCCAATAACAACCACCCACTCAACTTCCCATCCTACGCCTTCCAATTCCTCCGATCCAACGACTTCAACTTCATGGCCAACCTCATCCACGTCTCGCCGGACCTCTACCTCTCAACCTCCGAATCCATCATCTTCGCCATCCGGGATTCCGTCATGTCCAATCTCTCAAACCCTTAGTGGTCGGGGGTTGGTGGTTGTCGGCAGGGAATATGGAAGAAAAGTGGTTGTTGGGTTGAGATGGATGATGAAATATATAATAAATAAATTTTGATTTAATCCCTTGAACTTTGAAAAATGCCATTTACCCAAAACACTAACGAAGTTAGTGTCTCGTTACTCTGGGAGTGCCAGAAGAAAATATGTTAAAATTTGGGAGTGTTGGAGAACAATTCGTAAGTTGAGGGTGCTATCTACCAATGAGTCAAAGTTCGAAATATTTAAAACCAATATCCCTTACATTAATTAGAATATTCGTTTGGTGGGTAAAGTCAAAATACAAAATACAACAAAAATGAGAATGGTGAAAAAGTATCTAATCTATTAATATTAGATTTGGATGGTGAAAAATAATTTAAAAATAAAAATTGATGAGAATGTTATGAAGGTAATAACCCACTTATGATGATTTTTTCTCTCACCGTGCAACACACATGTCAATTCCTCATTCATTTTAAAACGTCTATAACTTTTTCACACGACGTATTTTTAGAATTTTTTACCATAATAACAACGTTTTTTATGAATATCATATTGTTATATAAAAATAAAAAATAAAAGTTAGTGGGTTTTTTATATTATGTTATTTGGTTGTCCATTGTGTTTTGTAATTGAGTTTTTCTATGCATTGTATTATAGATTTTGGTCATTGTTTTTTTCAATTGGTACTCATATTAAAGATAAAAACTAAAACAAAGATTAAGTCATTGTGTATTCGTTCGTCATTGTGTCTTTGTGTTCAACATTTATCTTTCGACTTATCATTGTGTTTTAGTCATTGTGCTCAACATTCACTTAATTTGAAAAAATAATATTATGTTCATTGTATATTGCGTTCAAGTCGTTGTGTAATATTTAGATTCCATTGTGTTTTACGTTTCAGGACATTGTTTATATGTATTTACCATTGTGTCTTACGTTTTAGGTCATTGTGTTATATGTACTCAATATTGTGTTTTACATTTAAGGTTATTGTGTAATATGTAATCATTATTGTGTTTTATTGTATTAGATAATTTGTTGATATATTTCAATATAATTACATATTATTGCACAAACGGTAATATTAGTATTTTAAAAAAACACAATGGTCAGTTGAAAAACACAATGGCGAAAAAACACAATAAAAAACAAAAATACAATGACGAAAAAAGACACAATGACGTAAATTTTCTTTTTATTTTTATATAACAAAATCATACTCATGTTAAAGATAAAAAAACGTTTGTTATTATAGTGAATTTTATTTTTTACAAAAATATCAACTGAAAAAGGTATAGACATTTAAAAATGATGGGGGAATTAACATGTGACTTGCATGTGGAGAGAGAAAATGTGTACTATTACTTTTATATCTTTTATTTTTGTTTTCCACTTGACACATGTCAATTAATTATGGTTTCTCCCACTTCTTATTTTTGTTGGCCTTTATAGAATAACTCAACCCTCGGTTTGGTTTGCGCTGGGTATGGCCTGAAACCACAAATAAAATCTATAGGTGAATATGGCTCGCATATATGTTTGTGCTAAATATATCAGCTCTAATCTGAATACACAAATAATAGTGTAACCCAAACAAAACCCTTGAGTATCTAGAAATGTCTAGAATTGTTAAAAGGCTTGACGAGATCTAAAAGGGTTGAAAGGTTTTGAACATTGTTTTGGATAAAAATCTGTCAATGATCAAGTATCAAAATCTGTTAAGTGAGGTAAGGTGCTAATTTGATAATGACAAATGAGTAATCGTAATATTGGTGAACACAGAGGTTTGATCACGAGGGAAAAAGCCCTTAATCAAGATAGTCTTACTTCAGTCAAAACTTATCAAGACAGTCTTTGGTAAAATAGCTTCGGTCAAGGATTAATGAGATAATCTTTGGTTGAATTACTTTAGTCAATGATCAACAAGGTAACCTTTGGTCGAGGAGTATGTGATTATCGTGATCTCCGGCACAAAAAACCCCCGGACGGTGAAAACTATCACCGTCGATTATATTAATAAACAAAAGGTGGTTACAAATGTGGTGGAGTGTATGATCGAGATTATAAAGTACGCTAGTGTAGAGAGAATGCTTGTTTCAGCTCTAGTGTGCGCAATATTACATGTGTCATTTCTACTCGATCATAGCTCGTTTAAATAAGATAATAACATTAACAATATCTCCTAATTAACCGGAAGTCCTCCACTTAGCCGCTCCACGATCTTTGACCACATGCCAATAGTCATCCAGCAACGATATAAGCGGTAGACCAAGTCTAAATACCGTTATTGTTATTAAACATCAATCTTCTAGAGAATTCGTCCATAATCAGCTGTGTTGAAGTAGGATCCTGGATCCATGCTCCAGCTAGAAGTTGCTATATGAAGATAGTTGATACAAACTTGTCTAACACATCACCATACTAAACGCAATCATTAGTAAACAAATAATACCGAGGATCGTCGGTCCTTTATATCCTGATACATATTTCAAGGATAACCTATCCATAAGACAGTTAAGGATAAAGGATCCTCAGTATAAAATTTATGGCCTAACAATTTCCCCCAAAATGGCGGGTGACAGTGGAATACAACTGTCATTTTGAAATTCAAAATCCTTGTGAAAACTGATAGATGGGACGGTTTTGCCAGAATATTTACCTTTTAACCCCCCGAGGTTAATTATAACCGTCTATATATGCCGCCCTATATCTTTGATTATATACACGCCTTCATCCAACGCATCAGGTATCGTTCTTACCTTTCTCTCTTATTTTATTAACCATGTCTGCTGCTTCATCTTCTTCTTCTCCGCCCCCCTCTAAATCTTCTGAGCAAACTTCCGACGGCTTCGAGCTAACCGAAATGGAACCACAATTTCTGCTTGCTAATCCATCTACTGAAATCTGTAAGCTTACGAATCCCGAGGTCGATGACTTTTGTACACTGTTTCCACCGAAAACCCTCTTTCGACCCTATGAATCCAGCGTTAGATGTGATGTTTTCTCCAAGGTTTGGGTTTGCTTCCCGGCGACTCCCTTTCTTATCGGCTATAAATACCCTTTTCCGCCTTTTACCCAGAGTTTTTTCGATTCTACCGGCATATCTTACATACAAGCTATGCCGATGATTTGGAGGGTTCTTAGCACTATCGAAAGAATCATCGAGGAGGAAAAAATCAATTTTGGCCTTCCGGAGTTGTCATATTTGTATACCCTTACTACCTTCGGTTCTGCTCGTTTCATTTTCAAATCTAAGCCCCGACAGCCACATCCGATCTCTAAAGCCACGCTAAATGATTCCGTGTGGAAGAATCAGTTCTTCTTCGTAAAACGTGATTCAATACCAGGGGGACTGATCTTCCTTCAACGTGGGTCACGAAGGGTAGGATCCCGGATCCTTAAGAAGTAGCAGGATCCATTATTCTTCAATCTTTACTCTTATGCTGTTTTTGTTGTCTGCAGTTGAGAACTTCGCCTCATTGAGCAAATTACCTGGAACAGAAGAGAAAGCAAAACGGTTCCTGGAGCTGGATACCGCGGTTAGAACTTTGCAAGCTCGATTTGTCGAAGGTTTTTGTGATATCTCCTCAAGTTCAAGCATGTCAAATAAGTTAATAATTTTTAAAAGTATTTAGAATAAAGTAGAAGACTTATCTGTCAATTTTTCTTCCATAGGCACCAAGAAATCAGGAAAGTCTACTCTCAAGTTCTCCCTGGATGATATCGATTGTATGGTCACCTCTCCTGCTGTCAAGAAGGAAGCTTCCAAGGCTGGAACTAGCTCTGAACCCAAGACTGCCACGACCAAGGCCAAATCAGCAGCTTCCAAGAGGAAAAGATCCTCTGATCCTGAGACCCATTGTGACATTGCCTACTCTGTAAGTATACTGTATTCTTCCAACATTTTAGGATCCAATATTGTTCCGATTCTGATATGAAACTTGATGATAGGCTGTGACCGCTATGAGGGATTATTATGAAAAGATTATCCTTCAGATGAGCGAGAAAATGTCAGGCTTAGGAAAAGCTATGGTTGCTAAGGATAAAGCTATGACCCAGCTTTCCAAGGAGAAGAAGCAACTGGAGGATCAGCTATCCTTAGCCGAAGCCCATCGTCAAGAGGCAGTGGAGCAGGCAACTGATGAAGCCAAGGTGTGGGCAGCTAGGTCGATATTCCAGGCACGGATCAAGATGGCGACTGTGGCCGGTGATCCTGCTTTTGACAAATCGGCCTGGGATGTGGAGAAATGTAAGGTTGCTCTTGATGACCTTGGTGGTGAGGATGACGAGGAAATGGTTGAGAACACCGAGGCTGGGACCAGTGGCGTTAAGGATGCGATTGAAGCTGGCAAGGAAGGAGGTGATGCTGCGGTTGGAGATGCAGCTTAAGTGGGCAATGAAGGATATTAAAGACAAGGCCCCAGCTCACTTTTTTATTTTGCTTTCATGGTGTTTTTAGAGACAATTTCCATGGTTTGTAATGAATAATTGTATTTAGGATAAAGGATCCATGATCCTTAAGACAATTGGCGGGGGTGAAAAAGGTGGAGGGATCCTCTGTTTGTGGGGATGAAGCCTTTGTTGCCCCTGCTTTTTAATTTCCCTGCACTTTATGAACAATTAGTAACTTTCACTTAACCCGGATGGATGGTCCATCTTTTCGTATGGTGATGTCCAGATTAAGAATTTTGGATAAGTCCTAGGGGATTATTTTAATTAATATATAAATCTTTTGACTTTTTACTTGTTATTTATTTTCAAAAATTTTATTAGATATAATCTTAACATTGTTGATAGTTTTGCAAAATAATCTTAAGTAAAAGATTTTTAGGATAAAAGATCCTTATTACGATTTCTTAGTATAGAATATCCTTAAAAGTTGATAAAAGTTTTTAGGATAGAGTATCCTTAAAAATAAGGTAAAAGTTTTTAGGATATAGTATCCTTAAAATAGGGTAAAATATCTTTAGTAGTAAAACAGGTTTAAGGGAATAACCTTCTAAATTGAAATATTCAAAATTATTGCAACAAATATGATACATAAATTAATAGAGATCATCCCAGAGGGTTTAGATAGACCTAAGTTACCGGAAGATCCTTGAAGGAATAGCTTTAGGATCCGAGATCCTTAGATTCTTGATATTCACAAAGAACTTAGTTAGTCTGTTGCAAATAATTCATAAGATTAACTGGGATCAAACCCATTAAGCTGGGGACAAGCCCAAATAATATACTGGGGACAAGCCCGTGCAACTGGGGACAAGCCCGTGTAATCTGGGGACAAGCCCGTGTAATCTGGGGACAGGCCCTTGTAATCTGGGGACAAGCCCGTGTAATCTGGTGTTAAACTGGGGACAAGCCCAAATACTGGGGACAAGCCCAAACTTGGGATTGGCCCAAAGATACGGATGTTAACTGGCGACATGGCCCTTGAGAAGAGGTGAAAACCCCTTAAACCTTAGGAAATGGTACGTCTACCATTATTCGTAGGATCCTCCATATAGCCGGAGACAACGAAATTGTCAGCCACTAAGCATGTACTGGTCCCACTGCCCCGAACTATACATCGGATAGCGTGCGCAACTGGCGATCGTGAGAAAGGTGAAAACCTTTAAACCTTAGGGTATATGACCATCGGGGGTCATATCCAATCGTAGGCAAGGCCAAGGGAAATAGTAAAGTACCTTATATGTAAAGGAGAGGTGGCCAACCTCTTAGACTTTGAACCTCTTATTGAAATCTGCATTGTTACTTAAAAACTTGGAAAACATAAATGTTAAGAATATATTATCCTTAGAATAACAAGAATAAAAAATAGATAAGTAATCAGATAGATATTACCGATTTTAGGATCCTTGATCCTTTAAGGATAATATATCCTTTCAGGATACTGGATCCTGATTAGAAAAAGTACTTCTTTAGGTGGATAGCATTCCATGCTCTTGGTAGTCTATTGCCTTCCATTGTGAGCAAATGATATGCCCCCTTTCCTACTTCCGACTCAATCTGATAAGGTCCTTCCCATTTGGGCGCTAGCTTCCCATCAGCTGGATTTGTTGTGTTTTGGAAGGCTTTCCTTAACACCAAATCTCCTTCTTGAAATCTTCTGATTCTGATATTTTTGTTGTATGCCCCAGCTACCCTTTGTTAATAAGCTGCCATTCTGATCTTTGTTAGGTCTCTGAGTTCTTCTATAGTATCCAAGTCTTCAAGAAGGATTTCCTCATTGGCTTGAGGATCACAGATGCTCGTTCTCGCAGTAGGAACCACCATTTCTATGGGAATTACTGCTTCGGATCCAAACACCAATGAAAAGGGTGTTTGACCTGTTGCATTCTTTGGAGTTGTTCTGTCTGCCCAAAGAACATAAGGAAGTTCTTCAGCCGATTTTCCCTTCTTGGATCCTAGCTTCTTCTTTAGATTGTTGATGATAATTTTGTTGCTAGACTCTGCTTGACCATTGGCTTGAGGACGAACCGGAGTGGAAGTAATCATTTTGATGCCCCAACTGTCACAAAAGTTAGTGGTTCTATTCCCGATAAACTGGGAACCATTGTCACAAACAATTTCAGCAGGAATACCATCTAATTATAATATTTCGTTTAATAAAAGATATTACTTCCTGTTAGGGCACGAAAATTTGACACTGTGGATACGTTATCCTGACATATGTTCTAGGATCAGTTATCCTTAGACAGATCCTGTCAGGATCAGTGGTCCTCAGTACTTGGTATTATTAACAATTGTTTCTTGTGTGTAGGTTGTTATTTAATAAGTATAACGGCTCCAAGACTTATTCCACCGGATATTTCACTATTGGACTTGTCAAACACGTGGTCAAATGGCTATAACACGTTTAGTGGGAGAAGTGGCGGATTTATAGGACTTCTTGTTGAGTCACAAATAACTGAATGCTGAGGATATGTTATTCTTGAAGACATATCTGGATCAATTATCCATCTGAAGAGTTCCAGAGCCATGTCAGGATCATGGATCTTCGGTATTTGGTGCTGTTAACGGTTGTTTCTTATATGAAGGCTGATATTTATCAAGTGTAACGGCTCAAGGACGTGGTCTACCTAAAATTATGCTACAAGGCACCTCCAGCACGTGGTCAATAGTGAAGACTAAGTTAGTGGGAGTAGTGCCATAAAAATAGGAGTTAGTTAGCCTTTATTTTTATATATATTGAGATTATGATCAAAGTTAGGTCACTTGTTCACATTCATTCACTGCTTACACTCATAAATACTCTGCCAAGAACTCTCTAGCAGTTCATACACAAACACAATTAGATATTCTTTGTAATCTTTGATCATATCTCCACCTTTGTAACCCGATTTTTACCATTAATAAACTTGACGGTGATAATTTTCACCGTCCGGGGGTTTTTTGTGCCGGAGATCACGATAATCATATACTCGTCGACCAAAGGTTACCTTGTTGATCATTGACTAAAGTAATTCGACCAAAGATTATCTTATTAATCCTTGACCGAAGTTATTTTACCAAAGATTACCTTGATAAGTTTTGATTGAAGTAAGACTATCTTGGTTAAGGGCTTTTTCCCTCGTGATCAAACCTTTGTGTTCACCAATATTACGATTACACACTTGTCATTATTGAGTTAGCACCTTACCTCACTTAACAGATTTGGATACTTGATCCTTAGCAGATTTTTGTCCAAAACACTTCCCTTTCTCGGACTTGTACAAATGCTTCTGCGTCAATCCATTTGGAGAAGTAGTCAGTCATAGCAAGTATAAAGACTTTTCCACAGGGTGCTTTTGGCAGCTTGCCTACAATATCCATACACCATTTCATGAAAGGCCATGAGGAGGATATAGGATATAAAGGCTCCGCTGGCTGATGAAGGATGTTTGCGTGTATTTGACAAGCATCACATTTCCTTGAATACTCCACTGCATCCTTCTTCATTGTTGGCCAGAAGTATCCAGTTCTAAGTATCCTAGAAAATAGTGCTCTTCCACCTGTGTGGTTGCCGCAGTCTCCTTTATGAAAATCCTTGAGTACTTCTTTGATCTCAGGATCCTCGATGCACCTCAAGTATGGACCTGCAAAAGATTTTCTATATAGCATATCATCTAATAAAATGTACAGTGATACCTTGAGTTTGAAGGATCTGGGATTCTATGTTGTTGGAATTTCTCCTTTTTGTATGTACTTTTTGATCGGGAGGATCCAGGATCCTTGATTTTCCGAGAATAATGGATCCCAAAGCACAATCTGCTCATCATTTGTTATGTCCCCAATTTCTTGCTCTCCTATTGCTGGCGAGAGTATGTGAATAATTAGGATCTTAGTATTTTCTAGTATTTTTAGGGATGAAGCTAAATTTGCCAAAGCGTCTGCCCCGGCATTTTCTTCTCTTGGTACCTGTACTATACTAAATACCTCGAAGGAGTTTGCTAATTCCTTCACAATCTCTAAATATTTGATCATATTTTCACCTTTTACGGTATAAGAACCGTTAAAGTGGTTAGTAATGAGTAAAGAATCCATATAAACTTGAAGATACCTGATCCTCATATTTTTGGCTAAGAGTAAACCTGCTATAAGTGCTTCGTATTCTGCTTCATTGTTGGTAGCTTGGAATGCACATGCAATGGACTGGGGTATTATGTCCCCCTGTGGCGATTTCAGTAGTATGCCCAATCCCGTTCTTCTTACGTTGGATGCTCCATATGTGAAGAGGATCCAAGGATCCTTGATCTTTTCCAGTTGTTGGACCTCTAAGTCAGCTTCTTTTTGTAGATCACTAGTGAAATCAGCCACAAAGTCCGCCAGTGCTTGAGACTTGATTGTTGTTCTCGGCTCGTACTGGATATCATATGCACTTAACTTCACTGCACATTCGGCCATTCTTCCTGATAACTCTGGTTTTCTAAGAACATTCTTCACAGGATAATTATTTCTCAAAATAATAGGATGAGTTTCAAAATAATGTCTCAATTTAGTAGAAGCCATAATTAAAGCAAGAATTAATTTTTCAATATGAGAGTACCTGGCTTCTGCATCTAACAGACTCTTACTTACATAATATACGGGGTGTTGTTCACCTTCATGATCCTTAACGAGAACAACACTTACTGCATTACCTGAAACTGCTAAGTATAAATACAAGGATTCTCCATCCACAGGCTTCATTAAGGATGGTGTTGAGGATAAGTAGTCCTTCAACGACTTGAGTGTTGCCTCATGTTTTTCTGTCCATTCAAACTTCTTATTCTTTCTAAGAATATCGTAGAAGTCTTTACATTTCTCAGAGGATCTTGAGATGAATCGGTTGAGAGCGGCTATTCTTCCTGTGAGCCTTTGGACATCCTTTGTATTTGCAGGAGATTTCAAATTGAGGATGGCTTCAATCTGCTCGGGGCTTGCTTCAATTCCTCTCTTAGTCACCATATATCCCAGAAATTTTCCAGCCTTATCACCAAAGTGGCATTTTGACGGATTCAGCTTCATGTTATATTGGTCGAGGATGTTGAATGCTTCCTCGAGATCTCTAAGGTGATCCTCAGCTTTCTTTGAGTTTACCACCATATCATCTATGTAGACCTCCATAGTCTTACCCAAATGATCATTGAACATCATGTTGACTAATCTTTGGTATGTTGCCCCTGCATTTCTTAGTCCAAACGGCATGGCAGTATAACAGTATATGTCGGTAGGAGTCATGAATGTTGTATCCTCTTGATCAGATGGTTCCATCTGAATTTGTTGAAATCCAGAGGAAGCATCCATAAAGGTAAGCATTTCATGTCCTGCCGTTGCATCCACCATGGAATCTATATGTGGTAATGGGAAAGGATCCTTAGGGCATGCCTTGTTTAAATCAGTAAAATCGACACACACCCTCCACTTTCCATTCTTTTTTGAAACAACGACCACATTAGCTAGCCATCGAGGATACTGAACCTCTCTGATCATACCGGCCTTAAGAAGTTTTTCAACTTCTTCATGTTTGATCTTGTTCCTCTCAGGAGCGAATTTCCTTCACTTCTGATGGACGGGTTTAACAGATAAATCAAGGCCGAGTTTATGAGTGATTACCTCTTTTTAAATACCTGTCATGTCCGAGTGCTTGAAGGCAAAGGTAGATCTTCTTCGCCCTAAGAAGGATATATATCCTCCCCAATCTTACTTGGGATACTGGATCCTAGGAACACCTTTATTTCAGGATCCTCGAGGTCCAATGATACTTCTTTAAGGTCTTTCTCCCGAGCTTCCATCACGTCCCTAGGATATTGCTGTAGTTGCTATGCTATGGTCGGCTTGGCTGTTGGCTTCATTGATGATGAATAATAATTCTTGGTCTCCGCTTGGTCACCTACTATCTTTACAACTCCCCAAGGAGTAGGTAACTTGATGCACTTGTGGTAAGTTGAGGCTACAGCCTTCATTCCATGGAGCCACGGTCTACCTAAAATAACATTGCAACAGGAAAGGTTATCTATAACACAAAATTTTTGGTATGAATTTAACCCTTCGATATAAATTGGGAGGTTGATGTCCCCTAGTGTCTTCTAGGTTTCGCCACTGAAACCAACTAGCACCGATGTTCTAGGGATGATTTCTGAATCCGGGATATTCATTTTCTTAAGGACATCATGTTGGATAATGTTGACCGAGCTGCCGCCGTCTACTAGGATCCTGCGTACATAATGGTTAGAGATAAATAAAGTAATAATCAAACCGTCATGATGAGGATCTTGAATGTTCATTTTGTCTTCCTCATCGAAGAAGATTCTCTTGTCTGTTGTTAGGGTGGTTGACACTATTGGTTGATCTCCGTTATCCATCTTTATCTCTTTAGCGAGTCTTTTTGCTGCAGAGAAAGAAGTTCCACATATGTCTGAACCTCCTGAAATGAAATTGATCGTTCGCACATCCAGCTTGTCCTGGTGAGGATCCTGGATCCTTGAATTGAAGAAGATTCTCTGATCAGTCACTCGAGTAGTGGGGATGAGCGGTCTTTTCTCGTCGTCCAGTTCGAATTCTACTACGGGATCTTCTCTTATGGCACAAGAATCTTGAAATAATTCGTAGTCTCTGGAGACAAAATTGATCACATGAGCATCTGGTGGTGGCGGTGTTGCTTTCTGTGGAAGGTCTTCAGGATCTTGGATTTCTTCCTTCCCAAGAGTTCTTTAAAGTGACCTTTGCTCAGGAGGTAACCAATTTCCTTCCTTAAGCCGATGCATTCGGCTGTTGCGTGGCCAAAATCTTCGTGGAAAGCGCACCACTTAGACTTGTCCTTGAAGCCGACAACCTTCTCATTTTTTCTGGGCCACCTTGCTTTTTCTCCCAGATCCTTCATGGCACAGATCAAGCCATGAGTATCCATAGAGAAACAATAATCGGAGATGCAAGGATAGTCTTCATCTTCATCTCCTTTTTCAACTTCCCGCACGTTGTGATTATTGGGCTTGGCGAACGACTTTGAATTGTTGTTTCTATTCCAGGATCCTTTATTCTTCTCGGGAGTTTCTTGTTTCGTTTGTCCTCCAAGACGATCTTGGATCCTTTTATCTTCTTCTAATCGGATGTATCTTAATGCCCTGTTTCTGACTTCGTCTAATGTCCTGCATGGAGTATTCACTAAATCATCATAAAAGGGGGAGCTCTTCTGAATTCCCATATTGAATGCTTCAACAGCAGTAGCCATGTCAAGATTTGGGATTTCTAGAGCTTCCTTGCCGAATCTGGTGACGAAATCCCTAAGGGATTCATCACTAGGTTGGACAACACGATATAAATCACTGGTTAACCTTTCAAATTTCCGACCACAGGAAAACTGAGTGTTAAACAAGTTAACTAAGTGTGAGAAAGAAGTAAATGAAAAGGGAGGAAGACTTAGCAGCCATTTTAGAGCGGCTCCCGTTAGTGTGGATCCAAAGTCCTTGCATAGGCAAGCTTCTTTGAGTCTCTCCGGAATATGATTGATCTCCATCATTTCCCTATATTGTGCTACATGTTCTTCAGGATCAGTGGTCCCGTCGTAAGTCTTCATATTCGGAGTCTGGAACTGCTTCGGGATTTCAGCATCACATATAGGCGGAGCGAATCTGGATACTCTGTGGCTTCCCTCAGGTATCTCAGGAATTGGTCTTATGACCCCGGGAACACTGAATATCATATCCTTGAGCTTCTGCAGCTCCTTGGCCATAGCTTGGTTGATACCTGCATCCTGCATGGAACCACGATTAGCATATAAAGATAAAGGATCGTACAAGTTACCTCTTTGCTGAGTGAAGGTTGGCATCTCGGATGAGTAGATGGGATATGAGAAGTCTGCGATAAGAGTTGGTCCTCCAGAGGCTATAGTCTGCATGGGGATTATGTTCCCTTCATGGACTTCGGAGGATCGTTGATGTTGGACGCCCGAGGATCCTTGATTCGGAAAGAAGGATCCTTGATTCGGGATGAAGGATCCTTGAGGTTGGGTACCATAGGATCCTTGTGGAAGGATGACCGATCCTTGCCGATAACATGAGGATCCTTGATTCTGCTGACCCATGGATCCCTGTTGATGGATAGATGATCCTGGCAGAAATAGCGAGGATCCTTGAGTCTGTTGACCCATGGACCTCTGTTGAAGGATAGATGATCCTGGCTGAAATAGCGAGGATCCTTGAGTCTGTTGACCCATGGATCCCTGTTGAAGGATAGATGATCCTGGCTGAAATAACGAGAATCCTTGAGTCTGTTGACCCATGGACCCCTGTTGAAGGATAGATGATCCTTGAGAGAACTGAGCCATGGATTCTGGACTGGTGAAATCCAACATCCTTGGCATCAAGGGGGTGAGATCCTCTGCTGGCCTCTTGTTCTTCTTGAGATCCTCTATCTCACGGAGGATCCTCTTATTAGTCTTGTTCTGCTGCTCCATGTATGCTTTAACCTGCGAAAACATAGATGAAACATCACTGTTAGTATTAACCACCGGGGCAGCAACAGCGGTCCTTGAGCTCTGGAAGACTGGTAGTTGCGTCTTGCTCCCAGTAGCAGCAGGCCGTTGCGTTCCCGTGATTGGCGGAGGAATCGGTGGCAAAGTCCTCGATGAGAGAGGAGCCGTGGCCGGCATGGTTGATGAAGCAGAGGTTAATTGAGAGGTCATTGATGGTGATATGGGTATGAAAAAGTTGAGAATGATAAGAATAATATGGATTACAGCACCAATTGCCCCATGGTGGGCGCCAAATTGTTTTGGATAAAAATATGTTAAGGATCAAGTATCCAAATCTGTTAAGTGAGGTAAGGTGCTAATTTGATAATGACAAATGAGTAATCGTAATATTGGTGAACACAGAGGTTTGATCATGAGGGAAAAAACCCTTAATCAAGATAGTCTTACTTCGGTCAAAACTTATCAAGGCAATCTTTGGTAAAATAGTTTCGGTCAAGGATTAATGAGATAATCTTTGGTCGAATTACTTTAGTCAATGATCAACAAGGTAACCTTTGGTCGAGGAGTATGTGATTATCGTGATCTCCGGCACAAAAAACCCCCGGACGATGAAAACTATCACCGTCGATTATATTAATAAACAAAAGGTGGTTACAAATGTGGTGGAGTGTATGATCGAGATTACAAAGTACGCTAGTGTAGAGAGAATGCTTGTTTCAGCTCTAGTGTGTGCAATATTACATGTGTCATTTCTACTCGATCATAGCTCGTTTAAATAAAATAATAACATTAACAATATCCACTAATTAACCGGAAGTCCTCCACTTAGCCACTCCACGATCTTTGACCACGTGCCAATAGTCATCCAGCAACGATATAAGCGGTAGACCAAGTCTAAATACTGTTGTTGTTATTAAACATCAATCTTCTAGAGAATTCGTCCATAATCAGCTGTGTTGAAGTACGATCCTGGATCCATGCTCCAGCTAGAAGTTGCTATATGAAGATAGTTGATACAAACCTGTCTAACACATCACCATACTAAACGCAATCATTAGTAAACAAATAATACCGATGATCGTCGGTCCTTTATATCCTGATACATATTTCAATGATAACCTATCCATAAGACAGTTAAGGATAAATGATCCTCGGTATAAAATTCATGGCCTAACAAACATGATAACAAGTCGAAAAGGAATTGAATATGTTACATTTTTTTAAGACCGGCTAGCACATTCACTATCTAAACTTACTTTTAGGTCTACGTATTGGCCACCATTGGAACTAGATATCTCAACCGCCTTGGGTGGAACACCTTTTCACACGCTTTTGTACCGTCAGACAATAAGCCATTTAGTGAATATCATTAATGGTTTGATAAAATATTAATGTATGTGCTGCAATGGGTTAAACATGTCAAAAAGAGGTTGACTTTACGTAATATATTTTAAACGGTTTTATTCTAGTAAATCTGACTGGTATAATTAAAAGCTTAAACGTTTCAACTCAAACCAATCACGTTTACTTAAAAAGGTTAAAAGGAGATAAAATAAACCATTACTAACAAGAAGAGAAAAAATATGTGCTAATGAACCAGGAAAATCACTATAATAGACAAGTTTGACCTTTTTTTTAAAAAAAAAATAGACTTTAACTTTTATCTTACAAGTTACAACTCTCTACCCATCTCATTCTAATCGGTTTGTCACAATGTCACTTGTGACGCAACTCGATTAGTCTAGAATGGGATGTATGTAGAGTTATAGGCTAAGTTAAAAATCATTTAAATAAAAACAAAGTTTCAAAATTGTCTATTTTGGTATTTTCCCCCGGTACTTCCACCTCATAATTAAAATTACATGATGTCATCAAATATAGGCAATGGAAGGAAAACGTTTCTGTCAAGGAATTTCCAATTTCCATCCCATAAAGATAAGATAAAATAATAGTGATAAAGAAAATATATTGTCAAAATTACTTCCATTCATGTTAATAAAAAAAAATAGTACGTGCCAAATAAAATGCATATAAAACAAGCAGCACTTCATTCTGTACTGCTACGAGAACAAACAGGCGACAAAGATAATATCTTTATGTTTTATTATCAGATTCAAGTGACACATGATCAAAATCATATATTCAAGGTGAGACATGTAGTAAAGAATGAGTAGTTAAAATATTCATTCCTTTTTAAGTAATATTTTATATATATGCCCCCCTGTGAAAATTAACACCGACAATGGAATGGACTAAGCTAGTGTTGGTCAATTTCATTTGTTAGTTAGGCTAGAAAAAAATTATCAAAATAACATAATCAGAGTATTAGTAGATTTATGCTCTATGCGTGCAAGTTTACTAGTTAGAATAAGTCCATGTTATCTTTCTAAATAGTATGGGTTTAAATCCCGCGGATGACAAAATAATAGAAATAAAAAAAAATGTCCTTCAAAATGAAACCATAAAACAAAGTAAATCAACTTTTAAAAAACTTTTCTTCATAAGATGATATTAAAAGATATTAAAAGTCTTGGTTGTATGGTTTCTTAAAAAAAAGTGTATATCAAAGTTATTTGAATTTATAAAATGCAGTACTAAATTAGTAAATTTAACAAAGGAAAAAGTCACTAACAAAGGCCTATTCAATTTTTTCTTATATACTTTTTGAGCCATTTGAAATTCCTTATTATACTTTTGAGTAAGTGCTTATACCCTAGCTCTTTTATTGTGTGTTTTGGTGTTTCTCTTTTCCTTAAAAAAAGGTTGTTTCTCTTTAAGTAGTTTAAAAGATATTATGTTTTTGCTCCATATCAATTCTAACTATTGAAATTGTATTGCTCCAATTTTATCGTATATCCCGAAGGAACGTCAATAGTCCATATCAATTCCTACGATGTGTTACATCATTTCACTTCACTTTGTATATCCGATACGAGCTCATAGGCCATCACACCTTATGGCTCCACGTAGTATGAAATTTGGAATGGCATTCCTTCACATTTAATTTTGTAAAACATAGATGGAGTTTACTCTGTTTATAAAGTATACTTTTTAGAGAAAAAAGACTTTGAATTTTGACAATTAGCTTTTGTGTAACAATTAACGACCTATTTTCCTTGTATCACGCGTTCTCTGATACGATCTTATTATAATATTATTACTATTATTATTATTGTTTAAGTTTATCTTTTATTTAGTTTCTTATTGTAATCAAATTATGTTTCCATATTGTTTATCTTTTCTAATTATTATGTCTTTGGTTTTCCTATATATTGTAATCTTGTTTAAGAAAAAAGAATAAGAGAGAATTATTATTTTGAGTCTCTTTTCTCTTCTTCTCTTGTGTTCTTGGGAGATTGACGGTTGTCTCGAATAAACCGTAACAATTGGTGCTTTCATTGAGAGAAAATATCATTCTCCTTTTGTTGTAGCTTTTGATCACACCTTTAAAATATCAACCATACAAATTTGAAATGTGAATCTAACTATCTATGTAATCTTGCTCATAAAATAAATTGATAGGTTTTACCATATTATGTGTTATTGCCATGTTGTTGGTTTTCAAAGAAAGATGTAAAAGGTGATTGATTCACATAACTCATGCTTAAAATCACGTGTGATATGGAATGGAGGAGTCGTGATATATCGATAGTTCAGATATCTTAAAGACACTTGCCTTTATGTAGTCAAAAGCCTTTTTTGACACTTTATAAAAGAAAAAAAGTTATTACACATATATTGTAAAAGATCTTAACTATTTAATACATTAAACAATACAATAATCTTGTTAAACTGTAAGTAAATAATATATAAGATTTAACAAATACACCCGGTATATCCCGCTCATAGTTAAGCTACCGGTTGGTTTTGGGAGAGAAAGATTTAGGTAAATTGCATGGGTTTTCTAGGTATACCAAACGGGCCTCTATACGCCCCGTATAAGCCTATACGGGGCCATATAAGGGGATGTCGTTAATAAGACCCTAAATTGCATATCATAGAATAAAGTGGTTGTCCAAAGAAAGTAAGAAACCTATGACTCCAACATCTGGACATGAAAAATATAATAGAAACATAAAATTTTGTTATCTCCAAACCCTCTAACCGTAGTTCAAACCCTCTTAAGGCCACCATCAGCTTTCCTAACCCAGCCATACGGGGCCTTTAAGCGTCTTCAAGTTATCTCCAATTCTGAGAGAAACACACCAGTCTGAAGGCCCGTTGGTGGTAGAACCCGAACGCCCTCAGGATCGAACTGAAAATCACAAAATCTCAGTTTTTCTTTATTGAGTCACTCATTTCACTCCTAAAGTGCTGTATGGCTTGAACTTCGGTCTCTATTGAGAAACTCATACTTTCTATCCTTACACCATATTGAAAATGACATTTATATTATTTTAGATCCAATTTGTGAAAAACAAAAGTTAAACCCACGAGGGGGAAAGTGCCAAAATGGGAAACTATAATGGCCCCCTCACGTATGTTCAGCCTACCTGGCTAATTTTGTCCACGTAGACTCGCGCCTCCGCTTAACGACAACATGGCTCACCTAATTTTATCTTGTCTACAAAGTCAAACCATGATTATAAGGATATTAATTGAAGTTTGGAAATTAAGAATAAAAAATATATTTAATAAAGACGTTTGCAATTCTTGAGGGAAAAAAACAGTAACATGATGTTATACAATGAATCGATGATTTTTAAATGCTTACTTTTCTATGAACCGCACACGTTAATAGTCTAACAGATACAATGAAGGTTCATCAATAATCACCCAAGCATACAAGAAAAAAACATCTTAGAAAAAGCATGAAAGTGGAAACTTCTTCATTTCATCCTGCGTAAGGCCTTGTGCTTTGTTATGTGACATCCATTAAATGCCAACTTGTCATTGTTGTAAAGGATGTAACTAGTGTTGTATACTTGTCTTGGACGATTGCTGGTTGATAAGTTGGCAGATTGAATTGTTTAATCCAAACACGACTCAAGTTTTTATTTCTCAAAAACATCAACCCACACACGCATGTGCGCATAAAATAGTGTAAAGCATAACCTGTTTACATAAACATGTTAAATGAAAGACTGATAATAATCAAGTTGTAAATGAATTAATTGTGGACTGATCGTGTATGTTCATAAGTGATAGGCGTGAATTAGATAATCGACTGGTAAGTTGGTGCCTTGGTGGTCAAGTTTGGTGGGGTTCAAATTTTGATGTTTGAGTCGGTTTAGGTTTTAATATTTATTAGAATATCTCCAATAGATGGTTTTTTATGAGTTTTCTTTGATGTCATATCGCACTTGCACCCATAAAAATACCTCATTTCTACTCTATTCTCTTTCCTTCCATTCATCTCACAATCCCATTCTTAGTACGTACTTCACCATGAATCTCACATCACCTCCTCCCCTTCACATCATAACCTCTTTCATCCACATCACTTATTTCCCCTCTAAAACACCTCAAGAATTCCTTTTTGTGGATGCTCTTGTGGTTGTTTATTTCGTTTTCATGTGTGTCAATGCATATATAAAAGTAGTTAGGTTTTCATATTGTAGGTCTTATTTCACCATTTAACTAAACTATACACAAACAGATAAACATATCCATTAAAATTCAATATTCTAAGATGATGTTTGATACGCAGAAATAACAGGCGGAATGAAATGAATCATTATAAGGAAATATAAATAGATGTGTTTGGTTAATTAATGAAATGAAATTAACGATTACATAATAATTCATATTTCATCAAAACTATGATATCAATCCATGAATATGATTACATATCCTGATACTAAGTATTCATCAATATCTAGCCAAATAGTCTAACACTTAATTGAAGGCATTTAATGACTAAAACTAGCAAAATTAACTGAACAATTAACTGGTCATAACAAACAAATAAGATTAACAATTTGAAAGTTGTAAGAACAAAAACATTGTACGTCTATGCTTCGATAACCTGGACAATTTTTCCTTTTGTTTTTTTTTTAATACTTAGTTAAACATTGTTAACCCACGACACCCTTGTTAACGGGTTAGCTAGTTAAAGTTTCACTGTCTACGTAACAGTGACGCGAAGTTAATGTTACATATAACGAACATTGCTAATTTAACCATAATGTGTGGTCTTATTATCTACGTATCGGTGTAAATTTTATCTGTAACCATAGAGTGAAAGCTCTGCCGTTAATTTGCCGATAATTTGATTCGTAATATAGAGTAAAGTAAAAATACAAAGGGAGACAACAAATGAGAAGTGTGATAAAGATTTGTGACCACACAAAAAACCTCTTAAAAATAAATTTAAATAAAATAATAAAAAAAATCATAACTCAAAATATAAATAAAAAACGAAAAAAAATCAAAAAACTAAAATGTTTATGTCATTATTCTCGTTAAAAAAAATACAAAAAATACAAAAAAATAAAAAAATTTGAAGAAAAGACATAACGGCGAGATCAAAGACACAATGACGAAAATGAACAAAATACACAATTATAACTAAAAAAGACACAATAGATCGCAAAACATAACACAATGCCGAACAAAATATAACACAATATAAAGAAAAAAAGACACAATTTAAGGAAAAAAGACACAATAAATGAGGAATATAAACACAAAACACAATGATAAACAAAAAGACACAACAACTTTTTTCACTTACCATTGTGTTTTTTTTATTAGAACGAGAAAGACGGTGGAAACATTTTTTGTTTTTACTTTTTTTGATTTTTTTTAATTTAATTTTGAGATATAATTTATTTATTTATTTTTATTTTTTAAGGAGTTTTTTTTGTGTGGTTAGAAATCATTCTCATCATTATCATTTTAAAGGGTTATTTTCGTTAATTTGATTCGTAATATAATACTCCCTATGTCCCATTATAAGTGTTCATGTTTGAAAAAAAAAAGTTTAAGGTGAATTAAATGATTACTTTTTTTTCTTAACAACTAACAATAATGTCCTTGAAAAGTGAATCCATCAATATTGTTTATTAATGTTAGTTTTGTGTGTTTAAAGGTAAACTTAAAAATTGACTATTAAATTTTGAAAGTTGACCCTTGTAAAGAGACAAATAAAAAAGGAAATGTAGACACTCATAATAAGACGGAGTGAGTAACAAATTTACAATTATATACTTTTGATTCGTAGCATACTCGTGGTTAAGTATACAGGGGAGAAGAACTTGCCACAACATGGAGTTGATAAATGCCGTCAAAATCTTGGTTTGACCCGCCGCCTTGCGTCATTTGACTCCGTGCTCGCTACAGTTCCTATTTCCTGATCTATGGCTTTTACTCTTGTAAATCATGCATCCATACATGTAACTTATCATGAGTTCTTGACTAATTAGCTACCTTTTATTATGTGATCAACTAATATTTTATTCTCTAAAATGTAATGTTGCAATAAAGAAAATAATTCTATCAACGTTAAGGAAGCCCTTAAATGCTTCTAACTACCGAGATAACTATTACATCATATCCTTATAAGACATTAAAGTTTTTACAAATTGTTCATAACCTCAAATTTTCATTTTCAACCATACAAACCTCCTTATTACATTTTTACGACTTATCATCCATTTTTTCTTAAATTTAAATAAAACTTATAAATCAATTTAATTATACAACAAAAACTTTTGTCATCTATTCAATTTAATTAGTCATTATTAATACCTTAATATGAAATGTTTAACTAAAAAGTTATTTAACTAAATTGTTGAATTTATAACAAACATAAACTAAAAAGGACTAGCATGAAATATAAAATTAATGTAAAAGTTTTTTTTTTCAGTGACTACATACATCTCATCTCCTTCTACTCTTAACAAATCTATCTCATTTCATATTTTGTACGCTGGTATTCACTCTCAACTCTCAATTAAAAGACCATTTATCACCTAGCCTGTAATAACTCGGGTTTCGAACTTATACTTTTACCCGACTCGGTTCAATGCTCGGGTTATTTCTTTTTATTAAATAAATATAACTATCGTTTATCGAGCAAAATTGATTATTTTATTAATATAATTAAATCTTTATTTATTTATTTATTTACACTTATAGCCCAAATCATATAGTTTAACCCGTTTTTGAATCTGGATCCAAACCAAACCCGAACCCAAAACGTTTAATACAAACCCTAGTTTGTTCTTGAGCACAAACCCATCAACCAAAGTCTAATTAAGTTTTCCTAAACCATAATTCGCTTCCAGCCGACTCTAAACCCTCATTTAATTGCGTTTAGAAGGATCCATATCATGGGCCGCAACTTATTGCTCACGCTATGAACCCTAATCTCGTTTTCTATATAAACGATCTCATAAACACAATTAAACTCACACCAACCTTCCACTCACCATCGCCAACAGTAACCCTATAAATAATTTCATTACATTTGCCATTTACTTGTCGTTCGTCATCGTTTTCTGGCCGACAACTGTTTGATCTCATTCACCATCGATTAGATCGAGTTAAGGTAATATATGTATATGGTTTTGATCGCGATACAGTACTAAACAAAAGCCCTAAGGCTAATTTGATTATCATTAACAGATTTGGCTCAATTGAAGTTGTTAGGATTTATAAGCAACTCTGTTCAATCTGCTTCTGTTTATAAAGTTTTGGTTCTGGTCATACTTTGCGTGTGTTGGGTTGCCCGGCTGCTTAAAACAGCTGAATATCAGGGGGCAGGTCGCGGGTTCGAGACCCTGCCACCCTGATTTTTCTGCTTTATTGTTTTATATTTATTTTAAAACATTTTATTAAGTATATTATTAATATTAATAATCAAATAAAGTTATTTTATCAAAAACCGACTATGTAAATACTTGTTTTCTAACGTCTTGAGTCCGTGTATGTATGGATATGTAAACATATACGTATATATACATATATATATAATAACATGAAAACAAATATTTATATTGTAATATATATATATATATATATATAACTAGTAATATTTTTAAAGGATATATTTTCTTTTATATACGATTAACAAACTAACTATTTTATATAATATATCTTTATATATAATATTATATTAATCATGATTAAAAAGGGAGTATAATATTAATTTAATAATAATTATAATTATCAGGTTTCATAAATCAATCTTGTACATTTACTTAAACGTATTCGTATTATCATTGCTCTTTACTAGGCTTTAACGTTCACGTGTGATTTCCCGCATTCTTAATATTCTCATTCACCATTGTTCGTCTATCGAGGTGAGTACCACATTTCCCTATTTTACTTGTTTTTCACGTTTCGGGGACATATGCGTAAATATACTTTTCATATATACTTATACTAAAAACTGCAACCTTGTCTTATGTATTAACAACTTATACCTTACTTGTTTACGTGCTTATTTGCTTTGTATGCTTCCGCATTCGGAGAGGTCCAACATAATCTCAGTCCAGTACGATCATACGTCAGTCGTTAGCCTTTGTGCTTCTCGACATCTCAGTTATACTTGCTCATTTGGTTAATTTGTTATTCTCATATGACTTGTTGCAACTACATATTTTTGTTATATACTATATGTACATTTAAACTGGTGTGTTCTCACTCAACCTTGTGTTGACAAGCTATATTATTTTCAACGCATATGCAGGTTATCGTGTGACGTGATTATCAAGACTGTTTGAAGCAACTTAGGATGTATGTTAGAGAAAAGACACAAGAACTTAATTTTGAATGTTTAATTTAATTGTTTATTTATAACATTGATGTACATGAATATTTGTTTTATTTGAAATTATTAAATAGATATTGAAATTTATATTGTGCATGATAGTAACCTTGTGAGCTGTGACAATCAGTTCACGTCCCGGTATTTCTGCCGTAGGTTGGAGTGTGACATAGCCAGCCAAAGCTAGAATGACATGTAACTTGAAAATTAAAACCCACTTTTACCTTGGCTTTAATTTACCAACACGAGAATCTTTAATATATTTCTATTTGCGTTGAACTTCTAGTTAGCAAGTTCATCCTCCATCTCTCACTTTTTTTATTTGTTCTTGATAAATTGATGACAGAAAACGCCCTCCAAAATTTAGTGTATCTAGTCTTTTTTTTTCGTTCTGAAACTTGGCTCAATAACCAAGGAAATCCACACCCGAAATTACGGACTTTTTTTTTCAGGTGATGATCAGACATTGGCCTCCAATGCATGGACAACTTCCAACGTGGCTAAGGTGGATTCTAGACGGGGTGGGAAAGGCGTGGTTGATAGAGATAGTCTAATATATGTTTCTAAAACAAAAAATAAATATAAAAAAAAATAAAAAAGAAATATGTATTATAATATGACCTTTTAAATCAGTAACAAATGACTTATGAATAAATGGGGTGTGAATATGTGTGTGATTTTAAAGAACTTTAATGTACAAAGAAATGTGGCTGTGCTCATGTTTATTCTAGAAAATGTCAAGCTCAATATAATATAATATTTTCATATTAATTGTCCGAGCTCTACTACTCGGAAGGGCTACCAATTACCATCATACCATGTACTAGCTCTCCGAAGTCCGAATTGAACGCCCCATCCACCCTTGTTGTTTAAATATAATAATTAAAAATAAAAAGTTAATAGTTTCAAATTTATAACCTCAAGTGATTTCTAATTTGAGTAACAAGCATTAAAAGAAGCATTAAAAGAAAGAGAGATTTATCACCAAAACAATTCTTATAATCGACTAATAATATATAATGAAGAAAACATACCTTTTAACCGAGCTTTAAAACCCATCCCCATTAAAGTATATATAAGTAGTAATTGATAATTGATTTGTGTTTATAGTATTTTATTAGATTCGTTTTAGATCTCGTATGTCATATATAGTAAAGTTATGCTATATATTAATCGAACTCTAGTCCCTACATATTGACTATTCATTTAAATAACAACTTGAAGTTTAATATTAGTCTAACACTCATATTGTATCCTAAATTCCTAACCATACGTTTTATTAGATGTGTGTTTTCAAAATAGTTAATCGACTTAAAAACCTAAATTAACTATCAAACAATAGACTGATCATTTATTTAAAAAGAAGATATTTATTTTAATTAAATTGTAGTGAAAACAATCAAATTAGATTTACTATACACTTCAAAGTTAATATTAATTTTCTAAGACACCTAAACAAGCCGCTAAAAACATGCTAAAAGTGACAAAGCATACAAATCAAAGCTTATGTAATCAATTTCTTTTATTTATAACTAAACTAGTTTTTATCCTCCCGTATTACAGAGTTGTTTTATATTATTTATTTATAATATTTATACATATTTTTATTTTTAATTTTATTTATTGTATGGAAATTAATAATGCTATTATGATTTGATAATCACATAGTTTCATAAATAAATAAGATGTTATAACATGTTTTAAAAGTTATCTCGGTTTAGCGAGACTCATAACCATTTTAAAACCCTACTTGCGGTGCGCACATATAATGTATATATGTGTTAATCATCGGGTGGGCAAAAGTGAAATTGTACTAATTTTGACGTTATTTTACTAATCTCATGAAAATAACGTTAAAGTGTCGGAAGGTTAATCAGACATCATGTGGTGGCGTTGATAGCCGAAAGACAATGGTACATGCACTAATCAGCCGGTGTCCCGATGATTCAGTGCTATGTGCCTTATGTCCAATGCTTGATGCAAAACTACTATCGAATCGGGGGTCTCACCGGAAGCAGCCTCTCTATCCCTATGAGGTAGAGGTAAGGATGTCTACATCTTACCCTTCTCAGACCCTACAATAGCTTTGTGATTGATGGAATGACTGAGTACGATGGTGATGATGAAATTGTTTTTTAATTAGAAATAATTTTTTATTTAAAAAAAATAGGATATGAAGTTTTAGTATATCTCTATTTTATAGGAATTTTCATATTGAGATTAATTTTAATTTAATAAAATGTTATATATAACCTGTTTAAGAGCTATCTGGGTTTGATGAGACTCATACCCGTGAATTCGGGTTAAGTGCATGAAAAACATTTATTTACAAATAAAACAATACGATGTTTTGAAAAAAAAATAAGAAAGCAACGAGAGAGCTTTTAAATGTGTCGTTTATATATATTTTAGATATAGATATAGATTTAAAACACTAAAACTAAAAATAGATTCACTAGCGAATTGATGTTTTTTTCTTCTGGTTACTCTTCTAATATTTGGTGGGTCAATATAACTCAAGTGTCTACCTTATATAAAAAATGTATATAAGATATCATATAGCAAATACGATTTTGTACACGTGCCACTTGATTAAGTAAATTTTTTAAAATAGAGGAGTTCGGACAGCTTGAAAAAAAAGGAAAAAACTCGCTCAAATGTGATTCGGTAATAAATGAGCCAAGCCCAGGCTAAAGTTGGTTCGCCTTGAGGTGGCTTGTTGGTTCGCAAAAAGTCTAAATAAAATATTCAATTATAACATCTAAGGTAGTGTTTGGTATGCAGTAATCATAGAGGGAATGTAATGATTCATTGCTTGGGAATGAAAAATATGGTGTTTGGTTGCTTAATGGAATGGAATTATCCATTACACATAGAATCCCATTCCATCCCACCCTCCTTTTTTTTCATTCCATCCTCATTCACCATATTTTCTTAACATCACCACCTAAGAACATCAACCACCACCACCTGCCGCCAGCTTCGTCGTATCCACCACCACCTCCGCCACCACCTCCGACGCCACCACCACCACCACCGTCGTCACCACCACCGTCGTCGCCACCAACACAACCTTACCACTAGCGCTACCACTGCCACCACGCCGCTGCCGCCACCATTGTCACCGTAACCACCACTACCATTTCCACCGTAACCACCGCAACCATTGTCACCGTCGCCGCCTGACTATCACCGCCACCACCACCTGACCTCAACCACCGTCGCCACCACCCTACCATCGCCATCACTACCAATGCTACCATCGCTTGACCACCGCCACCACCACCTGACCTCAACCACCGTCGCCACCGCCCTACCATCGCCATCACTACCAATGCTACCATCACTTAACCACCGCCACCCCTCCCACCACCACCACCATTACTACCGCCCTTGACGCCTGACCGCCACTACCACCACCGTCGCCACCACCATTTTTTTTTGTAAAATAACTTACTCTGAGAAAAAAATATTTTTATTATTTATATTTCATTCCTATAATTTTTTTGAATACCAAATAACATTAACTAATGATTCATTTTTTTGAATACCAAACAAGACAAATGAATGGTAATGATCCATTTCATTCCCTTGTTCATTCCATTCCTTCTCCCATTCTATTCCCCATTCATTCCATTACCTCCAACCAAACATACTAAGATTTAAATACATTTGTAGCTTTGCAATAGATGGTAATGTCTTCCCCAAGTCGAAGGTCTTCCCCAAGTCGCATGTTCGGCACCTGACAACTTTTTTTTCTTTTTTATTGTCCCGCAAACTTCTAACCCCCTCTCACTTCTGGTTGCCTTACTTATCTCACATCATCCTAATCAACAAACCTAAATAATAGCTATTCTCAATAAATTAAGAACTTGAGTATATTCACAATTCATCCATTATATTCCGTGACTGTGGTTTTTATGATATAAAAAGTGGTTTAAGGTGTTGTGAGTGATATGGAGAGAATTTTATGATTTTTCTGTATACCTGTAAAATTTTTGTAACACCCTATAAATTTTTTAATATTTTTTTAAAATGGTTATGAGTAGAGGAGAAAGAAAAAATAATGATAAATGTGTAAAAAAATTAGTTAATTATAAAATTTAGAGAAAATACAATAATTTTTTAATTTAATTTTGAATTTGATAATATAAGAATGGATGAAAATGCTCTTAGGTGTCACTCAAGTCTTATCAAAACCCAAGCCGGAAAGGAGCTGAAGAAACACGGATCTAATCTCCTTACGGTTCTGTAACATCCCGAAATTTCAAAGGTAATATTAATTATATTACTTATTAATAGATGGGAAGTTTACTCGGGTTATCAGGAAATAAATAAAAGAATAGGAGTTGGTATGGGTCGGGCTAGTGTCGGGTAATGGAAGTGGGTTATGGACTTGGGTTAATTGAGATAGGTTAAATGAGAATGGGATTTCAGGGATATAAATACCCCCAAAATCCCAAAATATCTCATTTTCTCACCAAACTCCCTAACACACACTCCTTACACCCTCAAAACACACACATTCTAACCGATCAAGATTCGGAGCCGAGACCCGAGGTTTTGTTGATAGATCTGCGTTGGTAAGGTAAGAACATATCCAACAAAGCTAATATTACTGAAAATGGTTAGGATTGGATGGGTTAAACCGGACCCGAACCCAAACTGCCCAAATCGGATCCCTAAAACGTCGATTTTAGGCCGATTTGATGGTTAGGGTTTGTAGGCGCCGATCATACGATTCCGTGGGTACCAAAATCGAGTTATTTGGCTAAGAAACGAAGGAGTTATGGGCAAACAGATCTGCAGCGCGACAACTTCGCCTGCAAGATCAAGTTCGCCTGATGAACTTCGCCTTCAAGCGTAACTTCGCCTTCAAGCGTAACTTCGCCTAAAGTATAACTTCGCCTACGGCCAAGTTCGCCTAAGGTATAACTTCGCCTGAAGCCAAGTTCGCCTAAGGTATAACTTCGCCTGAAGCCAAGTTCGCCTAAGGTTTAACTTCGCCTACGGCCAAGTTCGCATAAGGTATAACTTCGCCTGAAGCCAAGTTCGCCTAAGGTATAACTTCGCCTGAAGCCAAGTTCGCCTAAGGTTTAACTTCGCCTGAAGCCAAGTTCGCCTAAGGTATAACTTCGCCTGAAGCCAAGTTCGCCTAAGGTATAACTTCGCCTGAAGCCAAGTTCGCCTAAGGTTTAACTTCGCCTGAAGCCAAGTTCGCCTAAGGTATAACTTCGCCTGAAGCCAAGTTCGCCTAAGGTTTAACTTCGCCTGAAGTGAAGTTCGTTTATAAAATAAATTAAAAACCTAATGGAAAATGTGTTAAGGCAGTTATCGAAAATAAAATTTTTCCAAGCTGACCTGGCAGCTTAACCCCAGCCAGGGGCTCTGCCCCTTGGACCCCGCTAGGGGCTGCCGCCCCTAGAACCCCGCTACCAGGGGCGCTGCCCCCGGACCCCCGTTCGTTGTGGGTCATATAAAGATAGAAACGCAACATAAGTAGTAGTAGCTATTTGATACGTGTAAATATTATACAGTTAGCCGTGCACAGCTCAAGAGGGGAATAACTATTAACGGAGAGCGTAACAGTATTCAGGTGAGTTTCTAGCCCCATTCCTTGTTATGTTTTCGGGGCTGTGTGCATACTCGATGTGTTGTTAATACATTTATCCTAAGTGATAAGTGTATGTCATATGTGATATGTGTGATAGATATGAATGATTGTTTGTCGGTACGCGAACGATCTTCGGATATTGCGCGTACAGTCAGGTTAAAAATAAAGGTACGAATATTATATATCGTAGATGTATGAATATTCAAATGAATACTTGTCGGGGCGTGAACGATCTTCGGATATTGCACGTAACGACAAGGGGTATAGTTGTTAATGAATGAGGTAAAGAATGCCTAGAGTGTTCTTATGTTATAATGTAAGTATGTGTGTATAGGTACACGAATGGTATGTGATATGTGTGATATGTATGAATGATTGCTTGATGGTACGTGAACGATCTTCGGATATTGTACGTACTGTCAGGTTGTAACGTTATAAATATGGTAAGTATGATATGTATGTTTATGTGTATGAACGTAATAAAGTTAATAAAAGAAGGAAATGACGGTTGTATGGTTGTATAGTCACGAAAAGGGTACCGAGCCCTAATAATACTCGAGGTAGGATGTATGGTTGTATGGTAACGAAGAGGGAATCGAACCCTACTAATATTCGAAAACCAAGGGACCAGACCCTTATAATATCTGTGATGTTAGGGACCAGACCCTTATAATATCTGTGATGTTAGGGACCAGACCCTTATAATATCTGTGATGTTAGGGACCAGACCCTTATAATATCTGTGATGTTAGGGACCAGACCCTTATAATATCTGTGATGATAGGGACCAGACCCTTATAATATCTGTGATGTTAGGGAATCGAACCCTTCTAATATTCGAAAACTAGGGACCAGACCCTTATAATATCTGTGAGGTTATAGGGCGAAAGGCTCTTTAAAACGTATGATTATGAATGTAAAGAAAGTATGTAAGTAAGAAAGAAAGTATGTAAGTAAGAATGAAGGTATGAGTACTTATGTGTGTATGAAAGAAAGTTATGAGGTTAAGTACGTATGTATGTAAGAAGGTATTGCATGATATTGTATGATTAACTAGAACTCACTCAGCGTAGCTGACTTTTAGTATGCACGCAGGTGAGCTGATTATAGAGTTAGCATGAGGATGACACACGGCATGGATTGAACGGCTGGCATCTGAAGAAAGAAGTAAAGATGTTTTAAATATAAAGTTTTGTGTTATGGTATCAAAGAAAAGATTTAATGTTTGGTAACAAATGATTGATGTTTTATATTCCGCGAAAAGTTTTAATAAACTCTGATTTGAAGAACTGTGTTTATGAGTAAATCCGACGCTAAAGTAGGGTCACCGGGTTCGGGGCCTTACAGGTTCTTAGATCCAATGAGTCCACATGGTATGGGTCAAGTACAAACCGACTAACGATACGAGTTCAATCTCCAGAAGTCCAATGAAAGAAACCTGCAAAACAATCACCGTGAGTTCGTTACGGGAATGACAAGAGGGGGGGGGGGGTCTTCCCGTAACCCCCCTCTGGCGTGAGAATAAATACGATTTCCGGTGAA
Source organism: Bidens hawaiensis (assembly GCF_021521415.1). NCBI lineage: Eukaryota > Viridiplantae > Streptophyta > Magnoliopsida > Asterales > Asteraceae > Bidens > Bidens hawaiensis. Next base: position 694,458 of record NW_027491591.1, read on the forward strand.
GATAAAGTACTTAAGTATTTAGAGTAGATAGTGAAGAGTGAATGTATTACCTCATGGAGATTGTGGAGTATCTATAGTCGAATAGTGTGGGAATATTAATTGCCCAGTTGTCCCTTTCTAGAAGATGCCCTTGTAACCGCCTAGACATGTGTCCTCTTGTGATAGGATGGGCTATACGACCCATGTGTATGGTTGTAACAACCTAGACACTTGTCCATATATGATTGGACGAGATAAACCTGGCCATGTGCACAATTATAACAACCTGGCCACCTGTCCTTACTTATATTGGCTAAAGGGAAACGTGTTTACCAAGAGAGGATCTTGGTAAATCTTTTAGAACGAAGTTGGGAAATCACAGCTGTAGTATGACGTTGCTTTCTGGTCATCCTTGCGGGTGTAAACAGTACCCTGCGGATGTCTTATGTGGGCGTCTAAATCCTCCCGCACACAGATTCAAGGATATATAAATATTCTTCCTTTGTCTTGAGTTATGGTGATTTATATGACCCGCGGGTGGCTTGCGATGGTGTCCCCTCTGACCCGCGGATAGTACTTAAAGATATTTGGGTATTTTTGGTACCCTACCTCTATAGGAGCCTAGTTAAGTTGGCTCAGTTTATAAAATTCAAGCCAAGCCAACATAGAAAGAAGCCAAGTTAAGCTTGAACTCTCATGGCTTGGCTTGATTTGGTTTAGCTTGTGAACCCCTAGATCTTGTAAAAAAAAACCCTTTTGAGGGTGGACATAAAAAATATATAAGTGAAATATATCACAATTTGAAATATAAAACTATTACATTTAATTAGTTAAACACAGAAAATTAAACAAGCCACCATTTATTACTCTTAATAAATCTCTCTAGAACATCAAGATTTTCCAACAGTATATATAAGGCAGAACACTCTGTTTCCATCACTCATCACAAATCTCACAAATGGCAAACATTTCCTTTATTCAACAAAACCATCCCACCTTAAACCAATCATGGGACCAACTCCTGTTCCACCACAACTCCCTTCCCTTTAACCTCAACGACTCCGAAGACATGCTTCTTTTCAACATGCTAGCCAAAATCCCTGAACCCGAACCCGAATCCGAATCCTCAACCACCCGAATCATCAAAGAAGAGGACGTAACGTCCGAATCATCCCAATCCAAACCCGAGCCCCCACGGACACCAAAGTCTTACCGAGGGGTAAGACGACGCCCATGGGGGAAATTTGCGGCCGAAATACGAGACTCCACCCGACACGGGGTCCGGGTGTGGCTCGGGACGTTTGATAGCGCGGAAGCAGCCGCCATGGCGTATGATCAAGCCGCATTTTCGATGAGAGGGAGCGCGGCCGTGTTGAACTTTCCAGCCGAGAGAGTGAAAGAGTCTTTGTTGGAAATGAAGTATGGGTTTGAAGAAGGGTGTTCACCGGTAATGGCATTATAAAAACGTCACTCCATGAGGAAAAGACCGGTTAATAGGAAAAAGAAAGATAATATTGGTGTTTGTGGGACGGATGACAAGAGTTTGGTGGTGTTTGAGGATTTGGGTGCGGATTATCTAGAACAATTGTTGTGTTCCTCGGAAACTAGTTCCACAATATCTTGGTAATCTTGTTTTATCAATCTATGATCTTTGTATTTGTTGTATCTTCATCTCTATGTAAATTTTTCTAAGTTTAGTTACGGGTTCTCAATGCAGAACTGGTTTTAAGTAGAGAACTTTGAGTTGAGACGCATACTGCTTTTTTATATAGTGCGTGGTAGATATAATGGGAGTCAAAAGAGAGTGTGGTAAACGGTTAACTAACCGTCTAATCGTCTTATGTATTACATTTAATATATATTGTATACTTGTTTATATAGTTATTACCGTTATGTGTTTAAAGTTGTTTATGTATTAGGCGTGTAAAATTATTCCTGGTAATTATATTTATGATTTAAAGATTAAAGATGATGAAAATACTTACATTTTTTATATGTTTCTTTGGAAACGCATTAGATGGTACGTGGCAACGGTATTAACGTGACATGATCAGTTGTAAAAAGCTTATTTTTCATATGCAAACGTGACAAATATGTATGGACTTGATTTTATGTTAAACATGACAAAATTAATAATTGTGTTGGCCGAATGTTTTCTTTCTATATATGACAAACAATTGTGGTGCCCTAATCGTCTTCTGAAATGCCATTCTTGGTTGGTAACTCTTTAGGTCGTAATCTAACAATTATAACTTTTACACTTAAAACACGTTAAAAGCGCGGCTCTTTCGGTTTTATGTAATCATATAACCACTTGTACTAGTGTTGATCAGATATAATTTTATATGGACATCAATGGCGCCATGGCGGTGATAGCGGAAGTGGAGGTGTTGGCAAAGGATGTGGATGGTGGGACAGTAGCAATGGTGTTTGCAACTACGAGCAGGTGGTAGCAATAAACAATGGTCACGTATGATACTAACATATTTAATATTTTTTTAAGACCATGCGTAGTGGCCTAGTTATGGCAGGCGTTTTGGCCCATAACGCCGGGGAACACCGCCCCCATGCGCTATGGGGTTTTTTTGAGCGTTTTGTGTATAACGCTGGTGGAAGACACAAAAATAAAATAACAAAGTTATGGCTTTATGAGGGCGTTATGACTACACCATATTTTTGTAAAAATTCATAACTCTGACTGAACGTCACGTGACACATAATGCCTGAGGATAAGGCTTTATGACTACGCATGATCTAAGTTAGCAAACTATTCTACCCGTTTAAATAACATTAAATACATATTATAACATAAAAAACCATGCCTACTTGTGTTCAATTATGACTTGCAAGAATTGTAAGGCATATTTGGATTGGCTATGCCTTTACCAAATTGCCCCTTATTTTGTTGGAAATAACGAGGAAACAAAATCGCAAATTAAAAAAATCGTGTGAGCTTGGTCTTTTGTGGGACATCTTTTCTAAATTAAAAAGAAAAAAGGGAAAAAAGACGAAAGAAGCATGTTTCCTAAAGGTTAGCTAGATTTTTTTGACTTAAGGGAAATAAAACACAATTAAGTGAAACCTGCTAATAAATATCCCATTCGGAACCTTTTACTATTAAGAAAGTTATATTAATATTACTTAAGTAATTTATCATTATATTTTCACCATACTCTTCATTGTTTTTGTTGTCGTAAAACATGTATAATCTTTAACTAAAAATAGGGCCGGTTTCATATTTTTACTATGAATATTACAATTATAGTAGTATAAATAATAATAACAATAATATATTATTATTATTATTATTATTATTATTATTATTAAGTAACTCATTATCCATCGATCCTTTGTAATATATAAATTTGCAACTTGTAAAATTAAGATGATTGATTTTAGTTTAAAGCACGGGTTTCATTGTTTCAGGCCGTGTAATACTTGGATTTCTAATAATAATTATATAAAAGAATATATTCAGTTATGCTTTAATAGTTGCATTTTAGCGACTGTCAAACAAAGATTCAAGCATTTAGCACACATCTAAAAAAAAGTCAGTATTCATTGAATACTTGAATAGTTGAATGTGGTTCTTTTGGGACTCTTCGATAAAGACTACTGGGCCGTTTGCCCCATTCTGCTACTTAACATCAAATTATTTGAGAGGAGACTCTTCCATTGGGTCATTTAAATTAAACCTTCTTCCAAGTTCTTTACAAATTCATTTTTTGGTGTGAAAATAATGTTTTATTAACATCTAAGTACGTAGATTTGTGCATGACTCGGTTTGGTATATGGATCCATGATTATGAGCTTGAGTTGGACATGTAAATGATGTTTAGTTTTTGTACTTTGTAATTATTTTCAATTACCACGGTAAGGTTATTTGAGTTATTTAAAAAAATGGGTTGGTTAAGCGGTAGTTATATATAATACTATGTTAGATACCCGTGTATTACACAGGGTGAAATAGTTAAACGCTAAAATTCATAAATTTGTAAATTATTTTTTGACTGAAATCATTACGTGAACCGGACCATTAGCATGAAGGGTCGGTTCTATGTTTGTACAAGGGTAAAACAAATAAAACCGTTTAGCAATTTCCACACAACTCAATGAAAATAGATAGCAACACATTGTTCCAAGTTTTTTTTGAACGGCCAACTAAGTAACGCCGGGTACCCTGTACGCGGCCCCCATTGGCTAAAGGTAGCCCGAGCCGGCCACTACTCCGGACGGACGGAGCCCCTAGCTGTCCACCTGTTGAGGGATTCACCGGATAAAACCCGACCCCCACGCCCGCCAAACGATACGACAACGAGGAGCTGGTAAAACCGGGTGAGATCAGGACTCGAACCCTGGCAAGCCAGGGTCATCCCTCATATCTCCCATATAAGTTGGTAGTAGTGAGGTTTGATCCCCCTACCTCTCACTTGTAAAGTGAGTGCTCTACCATTGAGCCACAACCAACTTACATTGTTCCACGTTTAATTATTAAATGCTGCACGTTGATGCAAACACAATAATACACACAAATTAATATATCCATAATACAAATACACAACATATATGCAATATATCAAATTAAAAACTATCAAGTATTACTACTAATTTATAGTTTTAGTATTAATTTTATAAATATTTATAATATCTTTTCTTTATAATACAAAATAAACCCTAAACCCGAAATCATAAAAAAGCGCAATTTGAAAAAAAAAATTAAATTCTTAATTTTATGCTAATTTGGTAATTATCTGATTTTAAAGGGTAATATGAAAGTTGGTTTTTCCAGAAGGAAATGGATGGGGTATGACAAGGGGGTTATGTTTAGCTAACCCCAAATAAAATATTAATTTCCAAATATTATTTTACGTAATCTAGACATGAATTTCCATATAATTCAAAAAATCAATGAATTAATTACTAAATTAATAAATAAACATATTTCCCTAATTAAAGTATTGGTATCATATGATGATATCATGTTTACAAAGAAATAAATTAAATTAAATAGTAAAATATGGTAGTCTCAACAATCGTAGCAAATATCACGGCAGATCAAACTTTAATATCGGATTGTTTGTTGCAAATCAACACCCTGCAGGCCTATTAATCTCTATCCTAACTTAATTCCAACTCTAGTTTCTTCTCCTCTACACAAAGATATATACCAAACCCTCATCAAATTCTTAGACCGAATGGTTTCAGTTTCGTGACCTATTCAGGTATCTAGGTTTTTGTTTTCTTCTTTAATTTACTGATTATGATGCATGCATTTATATATCAAGTCCAGACCAAGATTTTATGCAAAACCCAAAAAGAAGATGAATCAAAACAGTTTTTGGGATTTTGGTAGGATATGGTCACATAAGTTATGATCAAGATGAATATTAGATGTTACGAGTTTTATTAATATTCTTGTAATCTGATTAAATTTATGTCATCCGCATGAAGAAGTTAGGGTTACTAAAACTTTAATAGTTGAGTTAAATTTTGATGGAAAAACGGTTAAGTTTGATGGAAAACTCTATGTTGTTTGCCTAAAAGTATACGTGAATCGCCTAAAAGTACAAAATTTTTCAACACATGTAAAATTACCAATCTTGCTAAGTGAACTAATTCTGTATACAAAGGTTGCGAACATAAGTTTTAACTCTGTAAAATACAAATTTTTTTATTAATGTTTTTAATATTCGAAAATCCATGTCGTCCTTCGTCCCCTATAAGTCCCAGGCCCATGAAAATATATCTTGGGAGTTCGGTAAAAAAAAAATAAAGTTTGGTGAGAAACTATGGTAGGACGACCGGATTTTACCAGAGCCAACTGGGTTTTACCGGATTTTAAAACATGTCGTGCCTTCAGGCAAGGTGACCCAACTGGGTTTTACCGGGAACGCCAAGCCAAACTCGGATGTCAGCGTGGATCCCGATCATATCAACATAGTTGGCCTGAGTGGGGTGGCGGGGCCAACTTAACTGTGAAAGTCACCGTTAAAAAAAAAAAAGGGCTCAAATACAAATAAGTTTCTAAAATAAACTGAACGTTACACGTCTTTTTCCTAAATAACCTACATAAAGTTTATCCTCATTGAAGAATTATTTAACTAATATTTATATACATGTTGTATTTTTGCAGTGAAATAAGGTTAGAGATCATTAATTCCTTAAAAGAATGGCATCTAACGGTAATCTACAAGTTCTTAACGCCCTAGACGGTGCAAAAACACAATGGTACCACTTCACCGCAATCATAATCGCTGGTATGGGCTTTTTCACCGACGCGTATGATCTCTTCTGCATATCGTTGGTTACCAAGATGCTCGGTCGAATATACTACCACCAACCCGGCTCCTCGAAGCCTGGAAGCCTACCTCCAAACGTTTCCTCGGCGGTCAATGGGGTCGCGCTAGTTGGAACGCTCTCGGGTCAACTATTCTTCGGGTGGCTCGGTGACAAACTTGGTAGGAAAAAGGTTTATGGTATCACACTCATGCTAATGTGCATATGTTCAATTGCTTCGGGTTTATCTTTCGGAAGCAGTCCGAAATCGGTTATGACCACTCTTTGTTTCTTCCGGTTTTGGCTTGGGTTTGGGATCGGTGGTGACTACCCGCTCTCGGCCACCATCATGTCGGAATACTCGAATAAGAAAACACGTGGGGCGTTTATTGCGGCGGTGTTCGCCATGCAAGGGTTTGGTATTTTAGGCGGTGGCATTTTCGCAATTATTGTGTCGTCGGCGTTTAACGCAAAATATCCATCTTCGCCTTACGAGATAGATCCCGTGGGGTCCACGGTTCCCGAGGCGGACTATGTGTGGCGGATTATTCTAATGGTGGGAGCGGTCCCCGCGATATTGACTTATTATTGGCGAATGAAGATGCCAGAAACTGCACGGTTCACCGCGTTAGTGGCGAAGAACACTAACCAAGCGGCTGCGGACATGTCAAAAGTGATGCAAATGGAGATTAAGGACAAGCAGTCAAAGGTTGACCAGGTTGTTGGGAAACCTAGTAACAGTTTCGGTCTTTTTAGTAAAGAGTTCCTTAAACGACACGGGTTACACTTACTAGGAACAACAAGCACATGGTTCTTGTTGGATATTGCTTATTATAGTCAAAACTTGTTCCAAAAGGATATCTTTAGTGCCATTGGATGGATTCCAGCAGCCAAAAAGATGAATGCGATCTATGAGGTTTATAGAATCGCTAGAGCACAAACCCTAATTGCATTATTAAGTACGGTACCCGGGTATTGGTTTACGGTGTTCTTGATCGATCGAATTGGGCGTTTTAAGATACAACTACTCGGGTTTGCGATGATGACAATCTTTATGTTTTCCTTGGCAATCCCATATGATCATTGGACTCTTCCTCAAAATAATATCGGGTTCGTGGTGATATACGCTTTAACGTTTTTTTTCGCGAATTTTGGGCCAAATGCGACAACTTTTGTGGTCCCGGCCGAGATTTTCCCAGCTAGGCTTCGGTCGACTTGTCATGGTATATCCGCGGCTTCGGGGAAATTAGGTGCGATTGTGGGTGCGTTTGGGTTCTTGTATTTGGCTCAGAATAAGGATCCGGCTAAGGCGGATGCTGGGTACCCTGCGGGTATTGGGGTGAAGAACTCGTTGATTGTATTGGGCGTGATTAATTTTTTGGGCATGGTATGTACGTTTTTGGTGCCCGAGTCGAATGGGAAGTCGTTGGAGGAGATGTCCGGTGAGAATGAAGAAGAAGAAGAAATTACTGAACAAGTTTAAACTCATAGCCTGAATTGTTTCATTCATTAATATTTGTTTGTTAAAGATTTTAGAGTTGTTGGACACTTGGACTTGCTACTTGTTTTGTTTTATGAACTTTGTTCTTCAAGGTTGTTTTCTAGTAAAGATTGTTTGAAGATTATGACGATCAAATGTTGATTTCAAGCATAATTGCAAATGTTAATTGTATGTAACAAATGATTTTAGAATTCGTATTAAGTTCCACTCGAAAAACATGAAAACCATCTAATAAACATCTTTAATATCGACAAAAGCAATGAGAGAGGGTTTTAATTTATGAAAACAATTTGTTTTAGTCATCACCTACATGAAACCAGATCGTTTTTGATGACAGTATTCGTCGGAAATGCATAGAAAACAATCTTTAGTGATAGTTTTCCTACAAAACTAATACATGCATTCGCAATAATAAGTTAACAATAACAATCTATACTTTTTAAAAAATTACACATCTACGGTAGTTTATATGGTTTGGTTATATTGCTAAAGGTTGTATAATTTATTTGTAAACAATTTAAAGCTTTAGTGCAATTTAAGAGTAAAAAGGACATTTTGTAGGAAAATTTGATAATTTTTTTCATTAAGAGAGGAGATATATATAGGATTTTAGTTTTGAGTTGGTAAAAATAAAATAAATTATTGAAGTTTATAAGAGCTTATATGCAATTGCCTCAAAACTTTTATAAAATAAAGGTAATTTTCCTAACATTTATATGTTGTTAAAGAAATAAGAGGGTTTACATATCTGCCAATGCCATCATATGATTTTAAATTTTTATTTGGTGAGTGTTTAGCATCTTTACTTAAAAAAATGACTAGTTGTTTTGATTGGTGATGACTATTATTAAAGACTAAATATTAGAGTTAGTTATTTGGATTTTCCACATGATTTGCGCAAATTGCAAGTATGTTCTCCACCTTTCTAAAATTTCAAGTATGCTCCCAAATTGCTTCTAATATGTAGCATTAACGCTCCTTAGAATGGATGGGTATTAGATTTTTCTATTAAGTGAATGCAAAATGACTAAAATACAATCACTATTAAAAAAAATAAATGAATTATATTATAATAAGTGGAATTGATATTTAAGTAAAAAAAAAATAAATAAAAAACCAACCCTTTCTAATAAAGAGAGGTAGTTTAGTCATTTCATACTAACTTAACTAGAAAAACTAAAGTTTATTTATTCGAAGGACCACCCATGTTATGTTTTAGAAACAATGAGGAGCATACATATAATGTTATAGTGGTTGGGAGCATACATGCGATTCACACAAATCACATAAAGCATCGAGTAATTAACTCTAACAACTACAACGCTAACACTCACAAACCTTCACCTCAGCATGTCACATCCTATTTCAAACCTGTTTAAAAACCTTCATTTTTTCAACCCATTAAAAATATTAAAATCTTATATATATATATATGTGTGTGTGTGTGTGAGAGAGGGAGAGAGAGAGAGAGAGAGAGAGAGTGGTGGCCACCATAACTCGCCCTACTCTTGTTTGCATCCACAAACCTTGCTCATGAACTTGAGCTTCACAATGCAAGGAAGTTTGTCTCCTCAAACTTGTCTACCTCCATATAGAACCAAATCTCGGGTTCCGGTGTATGTTATGGGTGCTCTAAGTATCATAACCGAAGTAAAAAAATTGTATAATTTGTAAGTAAGGGGGCCCAAAGTAGCACTTTTTAAAACTCCAGAATCCAGGTTGGAGCAAGTATAAAACAAAACAAAACAAAACAAAAGAATGCCGGAATATCCAACCGTTATCACTATCCCAGTTCACCGGCGGCAAAATCTGATCCAATGAATTTACTGGTCTGTTCACTTATTAATCCAATTCTCTATTCCATTATTATTATTAAACTAAACCCATTATTCATTCATATATTTATCAATAACAGGAAAAGATAAACCTGCTGAAGAAAGAAGCCGGAGATACGCTGCCGGAAGTAGTCCCGATGGTCGTCTCCTGGACTGAGACATCCGACACCGTCTCCCGCCACTTTCAGTTTCAACCCGACGGCCAACTCTCCGTGAGTTTTATTTATTAATTTATGCCTGTTAGGTGTTCGACGAAATGCCAATTACAAGTTATAACAAATTTTGGGTTTTTTTTAGTTTTGATACACCAGAAAGTCATAACTAAAATGATAAATTCTGTTATTAGCCTCAACTTAAACTGAAGTTTTACCAATGGGGTTTTGGGTAATTTGGTTATTTTTCGGCTTGATTCGTTTAGTTTCGGTTTATAACAAAAACCAAACTTGGGTTAACATTTTTGCTTAGAAATGCGTGAAATGGAGGTATAAATACATGAAATGCAGGTATTATAATATGAAATGGATGTATAAATACTTTAAATGGAGGTATAAGCTAAGAAATATATGAAAATACAAATGGTTAAGTTCGGTTAAGTTAATTTTGGTTAACCGAGGGTACACCCCAATAACTGATATTGGTTAATTTCGGTTCGGTTTTGTTGGTTAGTTTGGTTACTTATTACATGAAATTGATGCATAAATACATGAAATGGAGGTATATTTACATGAAATGTAGGTATAAGTACATTAAATGTAGGTATAAATAAAGCATGAAATACATGAAATGAATGTATAAAAGATTGAACTATATGAAAATATGAATGGTTCTGTTAATTTCGGTTAACCCAGGGTACACCAAAAACTGATAACTGATTTTTGGTTAATCGATTTTTGGTTAATTTCGGTTTGGTCTCGTTGGTTTTCAATTCAGTTTTGGTTGACGATTCGGTTATTGCTCTTTGGAGGTTGTTTATGATTTGCCGTAGTTAATTGGGGATTTGTTTTTTAGGTGAAGGTGCTTAATGATTCAAGACCAATTATCCACAAAGTTTCTGAGTCTTTTGTCAATACTTTCTTCCCTTCCGGTTATCCATATAGGTGAGTTCATAAACCCCAATTTTAAGTTGTCATTTAAACTTTTTAACTGCCATTTCTTATGAAACTCAATCTAGTGCAGTGTTAATGAAGGGTATCTCAGATACACACAATTTAGAGCATTACAACACCTTTCCAGTGCAGCATTATCTGTGTTATCAACGCAGGTATTCTTTTGATACTTCATATTATCACATAATTCCATTCATTATAAAATGTATTTATTGATTTATCATATTTCTTTTGCAGTCATTGTTATACGCTGCAGGATTGAGACCTACACCTGCACAAGCAACTGCTGTTAGTTGGGTAAGAATGAGTTTCTAACAGGTATCATGAGATCAAAATCATTTTAATTGACTGTTGGTTTAAATTTTCAAATAGATACTTAAAGATGGTATGCAGCATGTGGGAAAGCTAATATGTAGCAATTTAGGTGCAAGAATGGATTCTGAACCCAAACGATGGAGGATTTTTGGTTTGAATCATTCCATTTCCACTGAACATATTTTTAAAACTTTTTGTTAACATTTTCACTGAAATATTGTACTTTTGACTTTTAGCTGATGTGTTATATGACTTTGGCACCGGTTTAGAAGTCCTTTCCCCATTATGCCCTCAATTGTTTCTTGAAATGGCTGGACTTGGAAACTTTGCAAAGGTAATTTTTTGTTTATTTATTTGAACGAACGGATATGAACACATGTCTCACTCGTTCATTTATGTTCATGAACGTTGACTCTTTTATGTTTGTTGTTCGTTTACGTTTAATCATATATTGAATTTGACTTTTATGTCCGTTACAATTAGTCTAGTTTTATTAATCTTGGCACTACAGATTGATATCCACGTTTACTTTTAATGGTGTTTGCCCGGTTATGATTTTTTATCTACTTTCAATTACGTTTGTTCGTTTGTGTTTGTTTACGTTCGTGAAATGCTTGTTTTTACTATTAACAAACAAAGACAAAAACGAAGACAAAAACGCTCATATTCTTAACGAATGAACACGAACAAGAAAACCCCATTCGTGTAGTTTGATTTTCTGTCCGCTTAAAGTTAAACAAACAAACAAAAATATGCCCTGTTCGTGTTCATTTGTTTGTGTTCGTGATTCATTTGTTTATACTATTAACAAACGAACACCCTCATTTTCTGTAAGAACAAACACAAAAAAGAAAACCTTGTTCGTTATTGTTCGTGTTCATTCGGTTCGTTTACAAACTTAAGTTTACATGATAATTATCTCATCAATAACAGATCTTGATTTTGTTAATTTAATAGGGGATGGCAACTGTTGCTGCAAGAGCAACAAGATTGCCAATTTATTCTTCGTTCGCGAAAGAGGGCAATCTTAGCGATCTATATGCAAAAGGCGAGGCGATTTCTACTGTGTTTAATGTGGTCGGATTAGGTGTTGGGATTCAGTTAGTTTCTACGGTTTGTTCATCAATGCAAGGAAAGGTATATACTATTAATATCTTGCAAACAAAATGGTTTGCGTATTTTAAATCTTTATTGCTGTTTTGCAGATGCTTGTTGGATCTTTTCTTTCTGCAATACATATTTACAGTACATATGAAGAAATGAGATCGGCTCCTATTAACACGTTAAATCTACAACGAACTGCAATGATCATAGAAGATTTCTTGAAGGTTATGTTTCGTTTTCTCTTGTTACTTTTTTGATATCTAATTAATGTTATTACTCATATGTCATTAGTGTTATTCAGAACCTAATAGGAACGAAGCATTTTTATATACATACTAATGGATAAATATGTTAATATTTAGTTGGTCAAACTGTTTTGACTCATTCGGTTATTTAACTGTATGCTACAATTCAGACAGGAAAGGTATCAAGTCCTGCAGACCTAAGATTCAAAGAGGATCTTTTATTTCCGGGGAGAGTAATAAAAGGGGCGGGAAATGTTAAAGTGGGAAGAAATTTGCACAAAGTTATGAAGCCTTCAAAACTTCGACAGCTCAAAGAAATATTTCCAGATGAAAAATTTGTTTTGAATTTTGGAAATACATCCTTAGATATGGTGTTGGAGCAGACCGCTAGCGGTGAGGATGCGTTACGAGGGTGGTTGGTGGCGGCTTATGCCTCTTTGGCCGCCAACCGAGAGGTTGAAGTGTTAGAAGAAGCTTATGAAAAGATGAATATGGTAATGCCGACACTGGTGTCTGAGCTACGCGCAAAAGGGTGGCATACCGATCGGTTTCTAGACGGAACGGGTAGTCGTTATGGTTTCTAGTTGTGTAGATTTATTTTGTAATTAGGTTTTCATGTATATGCATGTTTTAGATGAAATGCTGAATGGAAGTATGGTTTTTGTTTTGAAAGCAAGTGGCTCTTATATAGTTATATCATAGATCATAGGATGTGGTTCTTTAATAAACTAAATGATCTTATTTGGTCAAAACACCTAACGGAAAACTCTTATCTTTCATTCATTACAGTATAGATGAACAAGTTCTTGGATAAAAAAAGTCTCAAGGTTTTAATGATATCGATATTGATTTGATGTTTAGATGAACTTATTTTTGGCCGTGAAATATGGATGTGAGATTCATAAACAATTTTTAAACATGGGACCAATTATATACAATATAAATAAAAGATTTTTCACATTTTATGTTTTCAAAATATTATGTATAAAGGGATTATAAAATACTTTTAAATTATAAGCATAATTCAATTTTTGCTAAAAATAGAAGAATATGGTTTTGGGGCACTTGAGAGAAGTCATAAGTGTTACGTGTGATTAAAAATGCATAAATAGATGTCAAAATGAAAAAAATGAAGCCAAAAAAAATAATTGGACACAAAAATAAAGAAATGAAAGCCAAAACGCATAAATAGAGGATAAAATGTAAAAAAATCAAAGCCAAAATGAAGCAATGGAAGCTACAATGCATAAATGGAAGCTAAAATGCATAAATGAATGCCAAAATTCATAAATGGAGGGAAAATGTATAAATGGAGGCCAAGATGCATAAAGAAAGCCAAAATACAAAAATGGATACTAAGATGCATAAATGGAAGCCTATATGAAGAAATGAAAGTCAAAATGAAGAAACGGAAGCCAAAACGCATAATGAAAGCCAAAATGAAGAAATGAAAGCAAAAATGCATAAATGAAAGTCAAAACGCATAAACGGAGGCCAACACGCATAAATTGATGCCAAAACACATAAATAGAGGCGCAAATAAAGAATTGATGGCCAAAATGCATAAATGGAGTCCAATAAATGTAAAAGAAAATGAAGATATGGAAGCTAAAATGTGTAAATGGAGGCCAAATTGAAGAAATGGATGCCGGAATGCATTAATGGAAGCCAAAATGTATATTGGAGGCAACAATGCATATACAGAGGCCAAAATGTAGAAATGGAAGCCGAAAGCATAAATGATGGCCAACACGTATAAACGGAAGCCAAAATCCACGAACGGATGCCAAAACGCATAAATGATGGACAAAAGGCATAAATGGAGATCGAAACGCATAAATGAAAACCAAAACGTATAAATGTAGCCAAAATTAAGAAAATCTGATGTTGGAAATCAGGCCCAAGAACACAATATTTGATCTCAACCAAGATCGACTCTTTCTCTGTTATATTATAATTCTTGACTCTTACAAATTACATAAACCCTAACCATCTATTTATACTAAACTAACAACTTGTAAAACAAGACAACTCATTCTAGGAAACTAAATAACTAGTTTATTCTTACCATACTAAATCAAAGTATCAAAATAAACTTAGTAAAATTCTTTCACTTAGCCTCTTCAACTTTCTTGATGAACCGTTTCAAGATTAACTTTCAATATTCCCCCTTAATCTTGAAACCGACAGATTCTCTTCTTTTCTTGCTTCTTGCTCATTCTTATCATTCTTTCTTGTTAAGATCTTTCTTTTGATGAATTAAACTTTCTTGCTTTGAGGTTTCTTGTTTTGTTCTTTCTTGCTAACGATCTATCTTTAACTCGAAAATGAGTTTCTTTCTCTTGCTTCAATTCTTGCAAATTTAATTTTGTTCTTGCTATAACCCGAACTGGGTTTCTTGCTTTTACTTCTGATCATAGGATCATATTACTTGCTCCGAACTTGCTCTGGCCAACTTGCTAATCAGTTTCCGGCCTACTTGCTAACCGGTTTTTCTTGCTCCTGACCCACTTGCTAATCAGGTTTTCTTGCTACAGACCTACTTGCTTATCTGACTGACCTACTTGTTGATCAAATTTTTCTTGCAACTTGCTGAAACGGACTTGCTTTCTAAAACACAGATTCAAAACAAACCTGCTCCCTTCTTGCAACTGCTACTTTGTTAAAAGAAAAGAACAAAAACAAAGAAAACTACTTTCTTCTCGGCTTGCGTCACTTTTCACACAAACCTTAATTTGATCGTAATTTTACCACCCTGTCACACTCTTCCTTGATATGCATAAACTAATATCAACCACCAACAAAAACAATAGCACCCCACTATTCCGTCTTTTCGGTCGTCAAACTACTTTCTTCTCGGCTTGTTTCTTCCGCGACACGCCCGCTGGTTATTCCGCCATGAAAATCAAACTCCTCGCTATGATTTTCAACCTTGGCGAGAAAGGGTGTCCAACACAATAAAACACAATCAAACAACCAAGTTGAACCTACCCAATAAACTTACCCAATTTATGTCTTACCCAACCAAAGTTGCCTCTTTTTAGCCATGACTTAGTGTGATACACAAATCAACATCTTTATCAAATTATTGTTGCGACGGCACCTTTTATTTAATATTATGACTTCATGAATGATATTCCAAAAAAAATAGAAGCCGCCACATGGACTTTTCACCAACTTGGAACTCCTCCAAATTTAATTCCAACGATTTCAAAATTAAGACACCACTTGATCGACAATTAATTCGACCACCGATTTCACTCCAAACACCTCCTTTACAGCCGTCAATCACCACCTTCGGTTTAACCGGCGTTGCAACCCCGCTAGGGGCTGCTCCCCCTTATTGAAGAACGACTCTCAAAACCGCTAACCCCAAGCTCTGATACCAATTGTTGGAAATCAGGCCCAAGAACACAATATTTGATCTCAACCAAGATCGACTATTTCTTTGTTATATTATAATTCTTAACTCTTACAAATTACATAAACCCTAACCATCTATTTATACTAAACTAACAACTTGTAAAACAAGACAACTCATTCTAGGAAACTAAATAACTAATTTATTCTTACCATACTAAATAAACGTACCAAAATAAACTTACTAAAATTCTTTCACTTAGCCGGCCCCTTCAACTTTCTTGATGAACCGTTTCAAGATTAACTTTCAATATCTGAAACCCAAAACAAAGCATTGAAGATGCTGTTATTCTTGAATGATGCAAGGGTGGATGGCTTGCGGGGGTGAACGGTGATGTGCAGGGTGGTCTTTATAAGACCATAAATTAAATGTTAAAAATATGAATTCAATCTGTATCCAAAAGTATAATTGCGTTTATATGTATTTTTGTGTTTTGCATGTGCTGATTTGTGGGGTTGGATGTAAGTGAGAGGGTGATGGCTTGTAGTGTTCGTGGGCTTATGGATGCTTATATCCATATTTTTAAAATATCAGGTTTTATCATTTTGTTACGTTTTTATTTGCTCTGGTTTTATCATCTTGCTTCGGTCGTCAACGTCTCAATCTCCATCGTTTTGATTGCATTCGTATGTTTGATCATATAGTTGTTTTTAATTATTAGTAGTCCGAATTTGTTGTTCGTTTGATTCAGTTTATATTTGGATTTGGATTTAATAAGATATGATTCTATGTATGTGGCATTAAGCAAAATAGTTTATACTGCAACATCACTATAAATTAAACGAACTAAGGGTCGTAGGTTCTTTTATTATTCAAGGCCTCGTAGTCTTTTACATACAGCTCCACACTGATCAACCAACAAACCGCAACACCTTAATTTTATTATTCTTAACAAACGTACTCTAGTCTCGACCATCCAACCACAACCTTAAGCCTTCTGGTCACCACCAACAAAGGGGGGAACACGTTGGTAGGATGTCTGACCGTGTTCGAACATCACAGATTCCCGCCTATTGTACTTGAGTTTTTGAGCGTCTTCCCTCGACAACTGATACGAATATGCTATGACGTCCAACGGCAACGCCCTCATGACCGAGTTCTTTCCAGCTAAGGTGTTTATTACCGAGTTGTCGTTGGTCCTGAAGGATATCCACATACACCCTTGTTCACCCGCTTGTTTCACCACCGCAAAACCCTGTGGGATCACCACTAGTTGTTGTTGGTAGACTTGGTCGTTGAACACCTCCATGCCTTGGTCGTTGACTATCTGGATCCTCATGTCTCCGTTTGTCACGTAGAGTATGTTGTGCGCGTTTGGTATCCAGTATGGTGACACTATAGCGAACTGTAAAAACAATACTTTTCATTAATTAATTCGTTCATATGGCGACACTATAGTTTGAAGTCTTTTCTTACCCTGTTGAGAACGCCACGTTCGACGCTGAGTTGAAGTTCCTTAAGAACAGGGAACTTGAAGCTGTTAAGGTTTGTGCTTTGACCGGCTTGCGGGTTGTAGAAATCGGCTTTTGAAGGATCATTGATGTTCATCCGTAACTTCAATGAGCAAATGGTTTCTTCTAGACCATTAAGACCATCGTAGTATTTTTCTTCAGGGTGGAACGGTGGCTGAATAACTTGCATGCCTCCTTCCACCAACACGATGTGACCCCTCTGGTCATTCTCACTCTTGAGCAACTGTGCCGTCTCTTGATCTACATTAAACACGGATGCAATTATTTCAACTGGGAATGCTTTGAATATGTTATCGGCCCCGGTTTGTTGTGATTGCCCTTGTTGAGTCGGTCTTTGCCATGAACTTTGTTGTGTCTGTTGTATTTGTTCTCCTTGTGAGCTTCCGGCTAGGAAGAATCTCTACAACAACAAACATTAATTAAAAACTAGACAACTGGGACACTGATATTAATTAAAAGATAATGGTAAGTGCAAAAACAAAAACAAAATAAAAATTTGGACAATTATAACCGGTACAAGAAAATTGGACAATTGCAACGACATAAAAAGATAAGAGTAAATACCAAATAAAAACTGGATAGTTGTAACATAAAAAGATAAGGTAAGTACCAAATAAAAACTGGATAGTTGTAACGAAAGAAGAAAACATTGAATGGTTTATAACCTCTTAATGACTTTAAGTCTGAATGTTTAATGACCTTAGGTCTGAATGGTCAAGAGGTAACCATGACTCCTTTTAATGACCTTGAGTCTGAATGTTTAATGACCTTAGGTCTGAATGGTCAAGAGGTAACCATGACTTTTAAGACGTAGTTGTAACAAAAGAAGAAAACATTGAATAGTTTATAACCTCTTAATGACTTTAAGTCTGAATGGTTAATGACGTTAAGTCTGAATGGTCAAGAAGTAACCATGAGTTTTAACTTTTAAGCATTTAGACTTAAGAATATCTAACCATTCATATGCTACGAATCTCTTAACCATTTAGAGGCTATGAACCTCTCTTAAACTAGGTTCATAGCCATTTATAGGCTATGAACCATTAAAACGTAGCCTTTTAATAACCAAGAGGCTATGAACCATTAAGACGTAATGAAGCCCAAAAAAAATATGGTATTATAAAACTGGATAATTGTAACCATATAGAAAACACTATACTAGAAAATTGACATGAAAAAAAAAAGGTACTAAAAAACTAGAAAATTGTAAGAAAAAAAATGATCATAAAAGTAGCGACTGATTTGCGACCAAAATCACAGTCACAAATTTAGCGTCCAACTATGATTTGGTCGCAAAACAGTCCGCCAATTTTGTTAGCTTTCTAGTTTCTGGTACATGTAATGTAAGTAGGCTATTATATAGACTAATTACCCTGTGGTTTGAATCAAGCTGGTTATCATTGTTTGTGGTGTCGAGTAAAGCAATGATAACAAGATCACTCTGTCCGTCGTTGTAAAGCCAGTGTGCGGCTCCGGTAGGGATGGCCACCACGTCTCCTTGCTGGAAATGTTCGATCTTCTGGTGGCGATCGGTGAACGAGCTTCCAACTTTCCGTCCTTCGAATTGTTCCGTCGACACTTCGAATGTCTCCGGACAGCCAGGCAACATCACTCCTTGGAAACCACTTCCTATATTTCCCAACCAACAAATAATAATATATCAATATATTGATTATTTATAGTTTATACGTAAGTTTGATATAACTATAATATGATCTTATTATAATTTTGTTATGATTTAATTAATTAGGCTATATATTACTCCCTCCCATTATAAGTGTCCTACTCCCTCCATCCCATTATAAGTGTCCTAGTTTGACTTTTCAAGTCTTTCTTTTGCAACATTGACCGTAAATATTTTTGTTCGTGTCATATAATAATTGATGAAAATTATATCAATGTAAAATACATTAAAAACCCAATCCATTCATATATTTTACATCAAGTATTATATAACACAAAAAAAAAATATATTGTCGGTCAAAGTTAAACAAGAAAGACTTGAAAAATCAAATTAGAACACTTATAATTGGACGGATGGGACGGAGGGAGTACAACATTGAATGGCCGTCCACAAAATTCTTAGATCATGAACATTTGATTAAGCAAATATCGATGGCCGGGTCCACAAAAGGAAAAGCATGAAAAATAAAAATACTAGTTAAAGTGCCTATCAAGCAAATATCTGGACGGCCGGCCGTTCTGACCATAGATAGTTACACATAAAGTTTTTTTTTTCGTTAAAACGGCCAGGCCTGTAGGCCAGGCCGTTCTGACCATAGAACGCCATATACTTCAAATTTTTTTGTTAAAACGGGTGTACCACCTCTATTCAAGAGGGTTGTTTGAAACAGTGTGGTGTGGTATTAGATGTTAGACGGTGTGTATAGATAACACAATAGATCGAGCTCTAAATAACACAATACACGATGAGATGCAATAAAAGTGTTTTTATATTAAAGTTTCTATTATAGGTTTATGTTACATTAATCAATGTAAGGTTATATATATATATTTAATATCACACTTTTTTACTAAACAAGTCTTATCGTATCTAAACATGTGCTCATTGTGAGCACACTAATATATATACCTTGTTCAACGAAGAAGAGGATAGGGGAGTTAGCGTAGGAGGGCAAAAGAAGTCCTCGTGGACGAATCTGGTGGCGGATGACCTCTACACCGGCACACTGGAACTGCTGTTCCTCAGAGTTAAAGAACTCGGTGAAGCCACCTTCGGACTGGACTCGTTCAACGGGTACAAGAGCATTGATTTGTTGAATCTGGCACTGGTTTTGCTGTTGGAAAGTAAAGGGACGTTGGAAGGCAAGGCAGCCATGGATGAGAAGGAGGAAGCTTAAGGAAACAAAGAGTTTAGCCATCTTGGTTGCTTGGTTGGGTTGTGAGGTGATGGTGAATTGGTGGTGGTGGTATTTAACGAGGTGGAAGGGTGGACACATAGGGTGGTGGTGTCAGGATAATTAAAGACAAGTTGCAGCCTGCATGGCATGGAAGGATGACTAGGTAACACCTCAAATATTGAGTGGGGTTCTGGTTTTGCACATCAAAGAGCGGCACCGGGTGTCTCACTGTCTTGTTTGGATTTTGTGTTCGAATAGAATATGTGTGTCATACCTTATAGTCTAATTTAATTTGTACATGTACTCATGTAGTGTAATTACTTTTTAAGTTTGTAGTTTGTGTATTAAGTATAGTATTAAACACGTGGTTTAGAAAAGCGCCCACCTACTAAACGTGTCTAGGCTCTCTAGGACCAATGCGACACAAGGCGCCATGTCGTGTGCTTTTGGACTATATATAGCGAATGTTGTACCAAAAGCGAGCGTTTTTTAAGAGGCGACAAGGTGATGACTTGTGCGCTTCATGTGAATTGCAATAATAAAATAGACGTTGAACTAATGTGCCGGAGATAGAGGTTATCAAGTTAGAAAATACTTTCCACTAGAGGTAGATTGATCTTGCTCACCTCGATTTTGGGTTCTATTGGTGTTTATTATGTCTTTATTCTTAATACCAGTTAAGATAAAGAATAAACTAGAGTTCATGAGATCAGTTTTTTTTGGGGGAGGGGTTGGGATTGACCGGAAAATCCCATGGGTATAATGGGACTTGGTGTAGGCCTCGAAAGATATATAAAGGAGGTAGGGATGAACGTGGATAAAGTGATTGGAGCGTGAAATCGAATTGTGAGATTGTCTATTAATGCTTTGCATTCTAAGTATATTATTCCAATTCATTGACTTATGTCATCTAATTCAACAGGTTTGTTTATCACAAAGTATTTGAGACAAGACTTAGCGACTGTTTTTATGTGGTAAAGCAACTCAGGAATTTTATTGACTTTATCTCTAATAATTATTGAGTTTTTTTTCCTTACAAATAAATAGCATGAGCATTGACACATGAAAAAGAAAATCAGCTGATAAAACAAAAAATATAAAAACTATATTTGCGGCTGTTTATTTTCTAAAATCATCCTAACACGTGTAACGGGACATCGACGGACGAGGATGACACTCACAAAGGAATATGAGAATATCCCATTTTGACACTTCATCATTTATCTTTTGTAGCTTGCTGATTTGGGATGGCACTTGTATTAAACTATTAATAATGGGACACACGTGTAAAAATATATGAGATATCATTTAAATTCAGGGTAACTTTTTTTTTCTTTGCCATTTACTCTTCGGTGAGCATACAATTACTAATATTTTATTATATTTGACTTATATTAAAAGACTTTAATATACTTTATATATACGTTAAAATCAATATATAAGTTTTATTTATTTTTTATCGTTTATTAAATTTAGAAAATAAATACTATATTAAAAAACAATTTAGTTATAAATGTTAATAAAATAAACGTAGTCTCCATCTTTCTTACAATCCTTTTGCTGTTCATATCTTTTTCTTTTTGATTTATTTTATAATTTTTTAGTTAACTCACGTGTAAACCTAACAAATTAATCGAATACATTATATTTTTTGGGATTTGTCATTTTATTATTAACATTTTTATTCCTTTTTTAATCACCAACATATTAATCTAACCAATTAACCAGTCACGTTATATATTTTCGGTTTTATATTTTGTTTGATATCCGTTGCAAGTTGCAACACGTAGGTTTGAACATACTATAACAAGTACAATGAAATCCAATAGGTACTACATCCACTACAATGCGCCGGTTTTTTCTGACGAGTTTGGTACAACTAGTAAATTTGTTGGTGTAAATAGCTTAAGCTTTGTGTTAAATTGTAGGAACCAAAAGGGTATTGTTTAAGAGCCCCAAATGTAGCCCATTTTCTCATGAAATATGAGCCCAAATAAACCCACTTTAAACAATCCATTTAATTCCACATAATTAAACCCACTTCAAATTATCCACTTCTCGTGCTGCCACGAACTCGTTCTCCAAAAACGCCATGGGGATTCGCCACACAATGAAAACATGCCTCCCAATCTAGTCCAACCATTTTCTCCATATTCTTCACACGTAAAAACGAGATGTGTTTTATATCTTCTTTGATTCTATTGATAGACACCTGCTTGCTATTGAATATGGACTCCTTCCTAGCCTTTCATAAGCACTGACATGTCGTGAGGATGATTGATATGATTGCCTTTCTTTTACCTTCGTGTGTGTTGATCTTACGATGAATCTTCAATAAGTCCTTTACTTCAAACGCATAGATCGGTCAAATGCTAAACCAAACACTAACAAGTTTCCATATAACCGATGCAACATAAAAAGATATTAGAACATGGTTGACCGATTCCAATGAGTCTTTGCATGACGGGCGCACCACTTGATCTCTGCGAGTACCTTTCTTTTGCATAGTGCGTCCGAGATAGACAACGATCGGCCTAACAAGTTTTCTATTGCACACATGCTGTTTTGGGCTGTTCGTGAGATCATTTTCTTAACTTTCCATGTAACCAGACATGAATGTTGATATGACACTGAATAAAGGTGTGGACTATGTTAAGAGGGAATACAACATCACTCATGCATGTTAACATCCAGATTCAAAAAGAATAAAAATTAGGTTACATGTAATTTTCAACTGCAATTTAAAATTAAATAAAATTTATTCCATAGCTTAACAAAGTTACGCATACCTAGTTATTTTTTGTGAATCTTTCTTTAATGGTTTATAATATGTTACTGATGTAAAGCCGTTGGTTTTCAAATTATCCCGTAGTTTAACAAAGTTATGCATATATATATATATATATATATATATATATATATATATATATATATATATATATATATTTTTACAATTTTAGGCCTCTCGGGAGAGCACCGTTTTTGGTCGGTCACCCTCCTCACACTCCCTTTGGGGCTGATGTTGTATTCTCAACAGTCAAGTCACTTGCATCACATGTTAACACCCTATGGTTGGTATTCATGTTTTAGTTACTTGCAATTGGACTCCTAAAGGTTCAAGCATCTTTTTCATCATCCTAAATACTTTTAATTCGAAGGCATGAAACCTAACGATGGTATCAAATTTGCTTTGGTAAGTTCTAGCTAGAACACTGATTCGGGTTTATTTGATAAATCAAATTAAAAGTTCGATTCAGTTGGTATTGGTTCAGAAATTCACATGGTCACTAAGCTTTCAATCACTTACACTATGAGTGATCCTTTCTTGTATAGAAAAATTTACATTGAGAGCAAATTATCTTACCGTAAATCAGGTAGAGCCCACTCATAGTATTATAACTTTACTAATTTACATCTTTATTTTATACCTATAAAATTTACTTACTTTCAATGAATACTCTATATTTGATTCTCTATATATACTCATAATCAATTAAATAATATTTTTTTTCACTCTTTACCATATTAAACTATAGAATAGGAATGGATAGCGAACCTCAAATATGAAGATTTACTTTAGTTTGTCATATAATTTAATAGTATGAGTTACGAGGATGAGTAATTCAATGTATGAGTGAAAAAGAAAAAAAAATCTCATATCTTTGTTATATTTTGGGTGTGATGAAGGGATGTTGGTCAAAAAGCTCGTGGTTTGGGGTTCGTTCAAAGCTAGCTCGGCAAAAGCTTGCTAGATATGGCTCGATCTGTTTGACAACTCATTTCAGCTCAAATTATTCTATTTTTAATATAATTTATCTTTATATACATATAATATATTATTAAAAAAAGTAAAAAAGAAAAAGAAGGGGGATGCTAAACATTGGTTCAGATGCTAATGGTCTTATATTGTATTCAATTGAACTCGCTATGTATTTTGCATTCGGTTGAACTCGTTATGAACTTATTTGTATTCGTCTGAAATTATATATATATATATATATATATATATATATATATATATATATATATTAAATCTGAGCCAAATCAAATCGAGCTGAGCCAACTTGGTTTAAAACCAGCAGAACTTGAGCTCAAACTTTTAGCTTGGTTTTAAAACCAAGCCAAGCCAGCTCAGTTTAAACTGACCCGAATCCGAGCTTGCCATAACTAGGCACTGATGAGCTCATGAAGAGCCCTAGATGGGGACTCCATTACAAACGTGTTGAGCCAAACTAACTCGGTTTAAACCGAGCCAGACCCAAGCTTGTCATGGCTAGGCACAGATCGGCACGTGAACAACCCTAGATGGGGACTCTATTACGAACGCTAGAGTTAACATTTATTACTAGCGCCTAGCGTTTTAATAAACTATTTTTTAAACTCAACCAGAGTTGGGGGTTTGCTTGCCCTATTTTAGCAAACCCAATTTGAAGGATTAGCATTTACATGACAGAACACAACACACACCAACCTTTTCTATCTTCCCAAGATTTTCTTGTAATCTATTTCTCATCAAACATCACACTTTCACCAAACCCTAACTCTCTCACCAATCTCTCTCTCATCACATATATGGAAACATCAATCTAACCATCAATTCAAACTCCTTGTATTTACTTCTTCTTCCCCAAAGAAAGCTACCTGCTTGTGTATGTAGGTCTGCTTTCTGATCATCTGTTTCTTTCTTTTTATGTGTTAATATATTGTTGTTGATCATGAAAGAAGTCTAGAAGTTACAGACAAGACCAGAAAGACCTGAAAGACAACCATCATGTCCTAGATCTTCTCTCAAGAACCCAAATAAGGAAAACCCTAAATCACATCAAATTCAATTTCTTGAAAATATGGATCTTTACCCAGAGATAGAAAGCTGTAACAACTCCCAAAACACTCATCATGCCATCAACAGTTTAGTCACCGGGGCAGCCGTCTCTTCCTCCACTTCACCTTCGATTACTTCGACCCCAAGCCGCTACGAAAACCAAAAGCGTCGAGACTGGAACACTTTCAGCCAGTACCTCAAGAACCACCGTCCGCCGCTCACACTCTCCCGGTGCAGCGGCGCACATGTTCTGGAGTTTCTTAGATATCTGGACCAATTTGGAAAAACCAAAGTCCATACTCAGATATGCCCGTTTTACGGGCATCCAAATCCGCCTGCCCCTTGTCCTTGTCCACTTCGACAGGCCTGGGGCAGTCTGGATGCCCTGATAGGCCGCCTCAGGGCGGCCTATGAGGAAAACGGATGGCCTCCAGAGACGAACCCTTTTGGGGCTCGTGCTGTGAGGCTTTACCTCCGCGAGGTTCGTGACTTACAGTCAAAAGCAAGAGGTATCAGCTATGAGAAGAAGAAACGAAAGAGAGGTCCAACACAAGAACATCAACAGTTGTTCACACCAAACTTTTCACCATTCCAAGCTTTCCCTGTTCCACCAGGTGATCATATATGAACTTCAAAACAAAGAGAGTATTATATATCCACACAAGAATCAGATTATGGATCTTGGTGTTAATCTTGATCTAAGTTTCTTTGATTTTAAGTTGTGATGTTTATGGTATTGTCAACCTTCTATGAGCAGGATATTACTGGTTACGTTTGTTTGTTGCTTGTACCAAGATATTATTAAGTTGATCCGCCTGTTGTTGCCCTAGGGCTGGTTTTAGTATTATATATAATTATGTAACCTAGTATTGCTATTTTCAAGTATGAACAATGTGGAATTGTAATTTTGTATTTTTGTTTATGTTAGTAAGTTTATTAATCTGAATGTTTACATGGTATTAGCAAAAGTAGTAGCACTACTACGAGTGGTTGCAGAAGTTTTACTAGCAGTAATTGTACTTTCTGCTGGGGTAGTGTATTTATACAACAAAGATAAAAAGTACTAGCATCTGTTCAAATCTTGGTTTCAACATAAGTTTGATCCAGTATCCAACTGCTAGAACTTGTGTTTTATTCATTCTTTGACCAGGTAAATATTTACACAAGATCCGACTTGGGTTGATCAAGCATGTTTCAAATATATGCAAGCTAGTGAAATGATGAATGGTTAATTTATATTTGAGTTTAATCTGAGTTGCAATATTATGTGATGATTATCTATGAAATTAACTATTCTATATGTAAAGAGTACAGTTATACTTATTGCTAAGTATCATTCAAGGCCATGGTTGTAAAAATCTCATCTAGGAGTTAATTAATTCTCGATTACTCCCTAGTCGGTATCGCACCGCCTAGTCCCCGACTAATAGTTATTTGGTCAATATCGGTCAAAACTGAAAATTTATATATAAGATTTGTCATATATATATATATATATATATTTGGAAAATTACAGATAAATTCCAATCCGAATAATTATGATTAATCGTTAGTCCCTACTCGGCGCTTAGCGATTTCTACAACTCACTATTCAAGGATGTGAGGAATGACAATATGGAATACAAATAAGTAGTTGTGTGCTCTAAATATTTTAGTATAAGTTTGTTAGCTATATCTACACGAGATCATTTGCTAATTTGTCAATTCAATTATCAGGTGGAACGTGAGTCATTATTTAGTGTTGTCTTTTCAATATAAATCAAAGAAGAGAGTGATCAAAGAAAATGCCAGTCTTTGTTCATTGAGTCAGTGACCGAGGTAGACCCAAAGGTGAATTGATCATATATGTCGTACATTAATTTTACTGGAATATTGTATACTAATGTTACCTAACCATTCAGCCTTTCTCATAAAGTTAGAAAACTACTTTACAAGTCACTCAAGTATATATATATGTATCTAGATGCATTTATATCACATTTCGTTAAAACATTGCTAATGATGAAAATTCGGGCGTGTTACACGCGCAGGCAAATCTAATCTCACAACAGTAAAAAAAATCAAAACAACCGTCAAGGACAATCCTTGACGGTTGTTTGTACTTTTTGGCGGTTATAGCGCAAGCCCTGCAAGATAAATGGTTGTTTTGATTCCTAGTGGACGGTTGTATGGTGCTTGAATTTCACAGTTGTTGATACGAGAGACCTGAGATCATTCCAACGACCGTCAATGTTTACCACTAATTGTGGTTTATTATAGATGGCTGTCTAACATATGCCTCCAACAGCTATTTGCGAAGTAAATGATTTAAGTAATAGGGCTATGTTTTACAATTTCAGTTTTATGCTTAAAAGATGCAAATAGGGGTAAATGCTTCCATTAATAACACCTTGTGTGGAAGATTAAAAGTAACTTTGTAGACGGTAGTCTGTATTTTTGTAGATGGTCATGTGACATGTATAGCAAAGTAAGTTTGTGTTGATTTTACGTACCGTGGATCCAAGGGGCTAAGGGGTCTGTTTTAAGAAAACAACTAATTCGTTTTTGAAAATCGATCTACCACGTACACAGAAACTTTGACTTCTTGAAATGCTCCTCTAATTAGTGTGAGATTATTCAAGCACAATTTGATAAATAAAAGACAAATTAACAAAGTCATTCTGTAACTAAATTAACCCAAAAAAACTGTTACGGTTAGAACAATAAAAAAAAACTGATATTTTTATGACAACCTATATACAAGGGGAGTTCTGAGTTGATTAGCATAAAACATAATGGATTATCTATCAAGGACTCAAGGGGATTATTTATATAATTTACTCACTCATACATGGAGCTCACTCTATAATTATATTAGACTATTATCTATATCTGTATCTATATCTATACTATATATAATATAGAGTAAAGGACCTTTTAAATTTTAAGAGGTACCACTCTTGTTGCATATAGTACAAGTAGCAATGCATATAATTTTAATAATTTAGGGGTAAAATAGTCTTTGCTTATTCCAAAATAATATACAAAAATGGTCCTTCAAGTTCAATAAAGTTTTGTTAATATATTAAATAGTTCACATTTCTCCCCTAATTATAAACCACATACCCCACAGTTTTTTAACGGTCGTAACCTTTTCAAACGTTAATATATTTTAAAAAAAAATTACACCATAAAAACAAACATTTTTTTCTCTTTAATTTGAGTATAGTATTGCTATAGTTTATTAATTTAAAAAATAATAACATGTTACGTGATCAGTTATTACCGACAACGAGTCGAGCATGTTCGGCTAATGGTGTTGGAACGGGTTAGGATTGGAACAAGTTAATACAAAAAGGGTTACTTTAGTTCATGTCGGGATGAGTTTAGATCGAAAGGGTTCATGTCAAATTGGGCTTCGGGTTAAAACATTTTCGGGTCAGAATATGTCCGTCAAAACAGATTGGGTTTTGAAATTACAGTACATTTCATCTTTGCTTCTTGCTTGTCGCCACCAGTTACGCGCGTTCAGGCATCATTACGTGGATGATATTGTTTATACATATCGGGTTTTTCACGTGTAGGCATTATGTGGCGCGCTTACTGGCATTGGTTACACATCCGAAGCCACGTTAAATGCATATGACCTTCGGGTTACGCACATACCGTTGCGAGGTTACAAACGTACTACCACCGGTTGCGTTTGCGCATACACCGCTGCATCGCGCAGGGCAACTGACTAGTTTATATATAAACCAGCCAAATAAAGTTATTAATTAAAACTAATTTTTTAATCAGTTACGTGGATGATATTGTTTATACATATCGGGTTTCTCGCGTATAGGCATTATGTGGCGCGCTTACTGGCACTGGTTACATATCCGAAGCCACGTTAAATGCATATCACCTTCGGGTTACGCACATACAGTTGCGAGGTTACAAACGTACTACCACCGGTTGCGTTTGCGCATACACCGCTGCTTCGCGCAGGGCAACTGACTAGTTTATATATAAACCAGCCCGATAAAGTTATTAATTAAAACTAATTTTTCTCTTTTCTATCTAGATAAATCATTTAAGCCAAAATTTTTACTTCTATTAACAATCCAACCAGATTAACTTTTTTATTACTCAAGTATATATTATGATTAATTTTTATTTTGTATAGAAAATTAACTAGAATAAATAAAGAAATTTTTATTTCTAATAAATATAAAATTTTCTATTTTAAGTAATAAATAAATAAATTAGATGAAAAAAGCTCATAGTCAAAATATTCCTTTAGCATAATTAACAAAATTACCATTCTAGATAATATATAAATTACATAATTATAAATCAACGCTGAATTTTGTAACATCCCGAAATTTCTAAAATAATATTTAATATATTAATTGCGTCGGGTGAAATAGTTGAGTTAGTGGATTAAATAATAAATATAAAAGGATAACTAGGCTAACTAAAGGGAATTAATTATGGACCAAAAAGGAGAGATGGGCTTTGAGTCCATGGGCTTAAGGGAGTATAAATACCCATTAAACCATAATCCTTTCCATTTCCATCCATATTTTCCATCTTATTCTCTCCACACCATAAAACACACACATAGACACCGCCATATGCGGCCTTGAGTAAGAGGAAGATTAAAGACCAAAATCCGAGCCTAGATTCTTGTAAAGCTTGAATATTTAAGCAAGATACACGATTCAAGTCCATAAACAAAGCTAGCCGTGACCCAAAACTGTATAGAGGTATGTTCTTGACCTTAAAGGTTACGTTTTTATGAATGAATAGTCATGAAACTCAAACCTAGAGTAGATCGGGTTTAGATAAACCATAAAGTTGCAAACTTGATGATTAGAATGGATTTAACAAACTTACGGGTATGAACGGTTCATCAAGAAAACCCTAGATTTAGCTTAATAGACGTTTTATGCTTAAAGGTTTATGCTTTATGCTACGGATTGAATGGTGGTGAAAGGACACTAAAGAACGTAAACGGTTAATGAGGTTTGAGGTTTACGTGATAAAAAGGATAGTCATGAACCGATTAACTGTTATGGAACCTAAAATGGAATTAAAGATAGAAAATATGAACTGGAAGCACCAGACAAAGGTTCTTGGTGACCTGAGCCTCCATATGGGTTTTCGGTCAACGCGAGAACTCGGTCAACCTGAGATTTCAGCCAAAACGGGTTCTCGGTCAACAAGAGTACTCGGTGACATGGGTTCTCGGTAACTGGGTTCTCGGTCACCAAGAGGTTCTCGGTCAACATTGAGTTCTCGATGGCAGGAGTTCTCGGTCACGAGTTCTCTGCCAAAGAGTTCTCGGCCGGTCCTCTGTTGGGTATTGGGCTGAATCCAGTTGGGCCCAGATAGTGAACAGATGGGCCCAGGTACCATAATGGGCAGTTGGGCTAAGCCCATATCTAATACAAAGCAAACTGGCCCATTATCTTAGGCTTAGCAAATAAGCCCAACTTAGAAAATGATTTAAAATGTTAATGGAAAATGTGTTAAGGCAGTTAATGAAAATAAAATTTTTCCAAACTGACCTGGTAGCTTAACCCCAGCCAGGGGCTCTGCCCCTTGGACCCCGCTGCCAGGGGCGCTGCCCCCGGACCCCCGTTCGTTGTGGGTTATATAAAGATAGAAATACAATATGAGTAGTAATAGTTATTTGATACATGTAAATATTATAAAGTTAGCCGTGCACAGCTCAAGAAGGGAATAACTATTAACGGTGAACGTAACCGCATTCAGGTGAGTTTCTAGCCCCATTCCTTGTTATGTTTTTCGAGGCTGTGTGCATACTCGATGTGATTAGTTAATACACTTACCTTAAGTGGTAAGTGTATGCTATATATGATATGTGATAGATATGAATGATTGCTTGTCGGTACGCGAACGATCTTCGGATATTGCGCGTATTGTCAGGTTAATAATAGAGGTATGAATATTGTATGAAATGATGATTGTTTGTCGATACGTGAACGATCTTCGGATATTGCACGTATTGCCAAGAATAGTGATGATCGTCTCCTTATATGGATATTAAATGATAGCTTATATATAGAGTTCCCTCTACGGATAATTTATAGAGTGTTCCTTTGATGGAAAGCATAGTGTTCCTTTGATGGAAAGCATAGTGTTCCTTTAATGGAAAGCCCAGTGCTCCTTTGATGGAAAGCATAGTGTTCCTTCTACGGAAGTATATAGGATGTTCCTTCTATGGAGAATATATATATATATATATATATATATATATATATATAGTGTCCTTCTATGGAGAATATAAATAGTAGGGGTAATAGTAATAGTTCCTTTAATAGATGTTATGTGACATTCCTCTTATGGATAATTATACAAGGTTAAGATATGTATGTATGTAAGATATGTATATGTATTGTATGTTGCCTGATTAACTAGAACTCACTCAGCGTAGCTGACTTTTAGTATGCACGCAGGTGAATATGATTAAAGAGCTAGCATGAGGTTGGCACATGACATGGATCGAACGGCTGGCATCTGAAGATGGAAGAAACGATATTATAGATATGATATTTTATGTTATGGTTTTAAAGAAAAGATTAAATGTTTTGTAATAAACGGTTAAAGTTTTATATTCCGCGAAAGGTTTTAGTAAACTCTGATCTGTAAGAACTGTGTTTATGAGTAAATCCGACGTTAAAGTAGGGCTACCGAGTTCGGGGCCTTACAATTTTAGCCATTAAAGATCATCATGAGTTTTGATGTAGTGACGGGCCTGGAAAATTTTTTCACAATGATTGGAATTTGTTGGTGCATAATGTCAGTAGTTCAGTATCTCGTGTTTTGTATGTGTCTGTAATCGTGTTAGATTGTTTGTTTTGGTATTGAATATTGTTTTACACAAGTTCGCCTGGGATGTAGGCGAACTTGGAGATAAGCGAAGTTATGACAACTTCGCCTAGTATGTTAGGCGAAGTTGTCGAGGTTATTTAAACCTCACTTCGGCTTATTTTGATCAATCTTTTTAGACGAACGTGTTAGTGATTATCGATATCACGTGTTGAAGTGTTGCAATACAATCGTGTTTATTAGTATTGTAACGTGTCTTTGTTTATCGGTTCAACGTATTATCTATCTTACGCTCGTATCGTATTACGTGGGGATTCTGCATCCTCGTGTTACGAGATACTCCTCTGTAGATCCGGCTGGGAACCTACAATTGGTATCAGAGCATTTGCTCGTGATTGTGTGGTTCGGGATTATCACACGGGTGTTAAGATTGTTCCGTTCGACTATTCGCGGAACGAGTTTACGTTGAAATATCTAGTTTTTGTGTCTTGCCCATCTCCCACCATCAAATAAACCCCAAAACACCTTCGCATTCCTCACAATACATCCAATTAAAACCTGCAAAAACTCGTGTTCATCAGGCGAAGTTGCCGTCGTCGTACGTAGGGTTTAAGCGAACTTATAAGGTTTAAGCGAAGTTATAGTGAAGGCGAAGTTAAGTACAAGCGAAGTTAGGAAGCAGCGAAGTTAAGCACAAGCGAAGTTAGCCACAAGCGAAGTTATTATAACTTCGCTATCTGATCACTGTTTACAAAATAAAATAAAATAAAAACTTTCTTTGTATTTCGAGTCGTGTTTCTTTCAACTATGACTTCAATAAACATTACAGAACTGGTAAAAATGGAGGTTGAAGCCGGTTCAGCAACTAAAGCTCTAAAAATGCTTAAGGGTACCGATTTCGTTGCATGGAAAGATCGGTTTGAACAGTATGTGAAGTATCAAGATGCTAAGATGTGGGTTTGCATTCAAGACGGATACATTCCACCAACTTCCTTGTTTGAAGGTCGAGAACAAATTAAGAAGTACAGTAAGATGGAAGAGGAGGAAAATAAAATGTATGAGGCAGAGAGTAAAGCTCATGCAGCAATAACAATGGCTCTTCCACAAGAGATTCTTCATACATTCAAGAAGTACAAAACTGCTAGAGAGCTATGGGAAGCACTAGAAAATAGATATGAAGGTAATGTGGGGATACGTGCTTCCAAGACAAAGCTGCTAAAAACTCAATTCTCTGTATTCAAGTATTTGAAAAATGAATCACTTGACGATATCATCACAAGATATTATCACTTGATGACCGAACTTAGTAATTACTCCGTTGAATACAAGGAAGTAGAGATAGTAGTGAAACTTCTTGATGCTCTTCTACCGAAATGGGAAATGTACACTGTTCTGATGAGAGAAGATAAAGACTTTGCCAAGATTGATTTGGAAACAGCGGTCAATAAGTTACGAAATTTTGAACTTAATATGGTTCGGAAGGAGACACCAACTGATCAGGTTCAGGATCCGGGAATGTATGGTGCGAAAGTCACTCCAAGCTCAAGTTCAAAATCAGAATCCTCTGCCTACTACTCCAAGGGAGAATCAAACTCAAACACAACTCGTGATGGTCATGTGATTCTCAATATGGATGGCGACGTATGTTTCGTAGCTGGAGGTAGTAATCCTTCAAAACCTCAAGCCACAACTGGAAATTTCTCATCAAATGTTCCGAGCTACAACTACTCACAGATGCCCATGAGTGTTAAATCAGCTGAACAGCAGTTTGCTCTCTATGCATCCTTCATTGCATCTTATGAGAACTACATCAAAGGTAAAATAGTCGACCCTGCGACTTTGGATGAAGACTATGATCAGATTGATGCTGATGATTTGGAAGAGATGGACCTACAGTGGCAGATGGCTATGATAGTAAGAAGGGTAAAGATATTCATGAAGAAAACGGGTAGAAAGTTCGTTGGAGAAAGACCAGGGTTTGATAAATCAAAGGTTCGATGTTACAACTGTCAACAAAATGGTCACTTTGCTAAGGAATGTACAAATGAGAGAGTCGAACGAAGTCAGAACAGGCCTGCACAACAGAATGGGGGAGGTAGTGAGAATAGGGCTATGGTATCTAGACAGAATGGTGGATACAACTGGAATATACAAGTTGAGGAAGTGTTCGAACATGCTAATTTGGTAAACATCGAAACTGGAGGAAGTGAGAAGGAGACGGGAGAAAATCAAGCATATATGGCAGAAGTGAACGATCAGCTCTCTGAGGTAAGTTCTGAACTTCATTGTATACAATGTGAAAATCTGTCTGAACAATTGAAAACAATAACTGATCAGTTTGTTAGTTTGGACACACAATTTAAAACCTTAAAAGAAGATCATCACTATACTAAAACTAGAGAAAACAGTTACTCGGTGTGACATTCGTCAATTTCGGGTCACTTTTGTTATGTAAACCCGACCCGTTTGTAACCCGAACATTTCAAATATATAAAATATTGGATCTTGTCATTTAAAATATATAAAATATTGTTATTTTTATATTATGTATTGTTTGACCATTTAAACATACCCATTTTTATGCAAACCATAAAAGAATCTTTATACCCAACCCTTCACTCATTCCCAATATATACACACCCATCTTCTTCATTTTACTCTTGCTACATCTCCAAAAAACCCTCTCAAACTCCATAGATTCAAGATTGTTATTTCTTATGTATTTTTTTGAAGTTTTGACTTCTCAAGTCAAACTAACTATAGTCTTTCATTCTAACTTGTTCATCTAACATTACTAACTCTTGAATATGGTGGTACAACATATATATAATACACACCCCTTGTTTCCTTTATTTGTTACTTCACCGACTTTGGTTGGTTAAGTTTCGAATGTCATAAGGCAAGGCTTCATGGAGGACTTCGTGTTCTTGATATATATTTACACACACATAACTTATTATACATATCACTTATGACTAACTTCTAACCCTTTAGTTTGTTCATCTTATTTACAAGTTCCATGGTGTGGGTTTGCATAAGACTAACCTCGGTTTAACCGAAACTAGTCCAAACCGGAAACCGAACTTTTGTTTACTAGTTTTGTTAAAATAGTTGTTTAAACATGTTTATTGCTAGATTTGAGTTTCAAAAATCATTTTTACAAGTTCTTTGATATTAAGCATATAAAATCCATCTATGAACTCGTTGGGAGATGGAAACTGAACTAAACCGAAACTTTTGCTTAAAAGACTTGTAGTTAACTTTTTTTGTTGTAAAATTTAAGTTTTCTTCATTTATAAACCAATATACAAGTTCTATGATATTTGGGCATGTAGAAACCATCTATGAACTATTTGTGAGATGGAGACCGAACTATACCGACTTTTACTCGCTTAAGACACACAAGTGTGTTTTTAGTTATCAAGACTTGTATATTTCTTTAAAAAAAATATTTTACAAACTGATTTTAATTATTTTTCTTAAGTACTTGGAATAGTTGGATCCAACTTGATCTCATAACATAGTTTGGACCGACAAAACCGAACACTCGCTTAACGTGCGTTGTTAGTTCTAAACAATAGATCTACGTACTTGGCTAAGTGTTAGTATGTTTTAATGAGTTATCTCATAACAATTAATATTTTGGAAAGTTGACTTTGGGTTCGACCATTTGTCAAGACCCGAACCGACAACCCGAACACTCGTTAAAAACCCGTTTTAGTATCTTTAGCCTAATGGAACTTGCATTTTAGCATTTTCCCCACCTTATTACTTAACATTGGTTAAGTAAATATTAAGGTTAGATACTTTAACCCGGTTTGAGCAAACTTACATTTTTTAAAAGGGTTATTATTATAAATTCTTAAATAATTACATTTTAAACCTTGAACTTTAATTGATTAGTTTTTGCAACAATTATTTTATTTAAAGATCTTCAAGACAACCTTTCTAAATCCAAGACTTTCTTTTATTTAGGCTTCATACGTTAAACTCGTCGTTCCGGCAAATCTCAAAATAATCAATCTTTCAAGTTTATTACTTGAACGTGAGTAACTTCATACCCCGTTTTCTATCTTTTATTTTGGGGGTGACATTTCAACTTATCTAAACTAAATGTTTTATACTTGGGGTCTTAAACCACAAACGTTGTTGTATACCTTACTTGAATAATTGCTCGATTTGGTGTTCTATGCTTATTTGACTATGTGTTTATCGCTTTTGGATGGTGGAACTATAAATCCTAGACCATTTGGCAACCCCTCATGGCAAGGTGTCGTTAACGTAATGCAATTAACGATAACTATAAAATCTTAAACTATTTGGCAACCCCTTATAGTTGGGTGTCGCTAACTTGTTAGCAATAACTATTTATCCAAGTTTATAGCTATTATTTATGGTTTTGTATACTAGTTTTGTGGCTTTTCATACTATATATCTATTGTTCAAACTTATGAATTGCTCACCAACCTTTGTGTTGATAAACTTTATTTTATGAAATGTTACAGGTTTGCATCTAGGTTGATTATGGAGTTCGGTGAAGAAAACATCACAAATACCGTTAGGATATTAGCAAAAATGAACAATATTTGATTTGCTATATTTTGTTATATTTTGTTGTATTTGAGTTATGAATATTTGGTTATGTGACATTTTCGATGTTGTGAAATGAAATGAGTTTGTTAAATATTGTCGCTTTAAATAGTGTCATGCGCTTATGAGCAATCGTTGCACCCCGGCATGTTCCGCCGCCTTTGGTCGGGGTGTGACACTCGGTAAAAATAAAAGCTAGTGAAAAGGATATCAGAAGTCTTAAAGCCAGTCTAGCTGAAAAAATACAAGTAATTGATCTTAGTTATGAAGTGTTAGAAGAAAAAACCAAACTAATTGCTGAAAAAGATAAACAGATAGCTGATTACCAGGTAAAAGTGGTGGAACTAAACAGAAAAATTGAACAATTTAGAAATTCATCAGCAATGCTAGATCACATCATATGTGTTCAACGTTCCCCGGTTAACAAAGGGGGAATTGGATTTTCTGAAGTTCCACCACCGTATAACAATAACTATACTTATAATCATAGTAATCAGCAATCTGCGAATGTTGAGATTAGTCAGACAGTTCCAATCAAAATTTCTACTAAAGAACCTGAAGTTAATAAGAGCGAGACGAGCAAGTCAAGTTCTAACGTTGCGATCTCTGTCCCTAGCTCTGTCTCATCAAATTCGGACAAGTCATCCGAATTGGGTGAGATAAAAGAAGAGGTAGCGTTACTAAAACGTGGGGAGGAATATAAGCCCGATAAAAGGAATTCTTCCCTAAATCCGTCTGTCCCACCATATGTTAGACAAACGGGTAGTAATGCAACCTCGACATCTGCAACAACTGTTGAGACGAAAGTTGAAAACAGAAGTTGTTTCAGATGCAATCAAGTAGGACACCTTATTGCTGATTGTCCTCTAAACCAGAGAAAATTTAGAGGTATGAGGCCTCCGAAAACTGAGAATACAACGAATATTAATTATGATACTGGTTAGAATGCGAACACACCAAATTTCAGACATTGGACTAATCCAAGATTTCAAAGAAATCGGTCTCATTTTTTCCTAGTTAACTACCAAACCAACAATTATAATTCAGTTAATTCATGAAGGTTTGGATGGCCTCATAGCCAATCCTCTAGAATGTTTCCTTTCAGAACTTACAGAAATCATCCTCAAACTGACTTTGGACAACCAAAGTACTGGATGTCGGTCAACAGATTTAATCGACCCAAGACCAGTAGGTCTTGGGTCCCCAGATTTTAATCTATTTCTTTAATTGTGTAGGAACAATCAAACAGAGCTGTAAACAATCTGTGGGTTGTTGACAGTGGCTGTTCCCGGCACATGACTGGTAACAAGAATTTGTTACGTGACTGGAAATCTGTTCAAGGAGGAAGGGTTAGTTTCGCTGGAGAGAGTGGAGGTAGAATCAGTGGTATTGGAACTGTGACAAATGGAAGAATGAAGTTAGAGAAGGTGAATTTTGTGGAAGAGTTGAACCATAACTTGTTGAGTGTGTCTCAGATTTGTGACAAAGAATACACGGTGCATTTTACTAAAAATGAGGCAATCGTTCTTTATCCTGGTTTCAAGATACCAGAGGCCTGGGTAGTGATGAAAGCTCCAAGAGAAAAGAACACGTATGTGATGGATATGAGGTCAACTGAGATGACCACAGAAGAGTCATGTCTTCTGTCTAAGGCAACTGAGTCGGAGTCAGAGTTATGGCATCGAAGAATAGGACATATACATCTTCGCAAAATGAATTACATTGTCAAGAATGGGCTGGTGCTTGGTGTTCCCTTGAAGAATTTTAACTTTGAAGATCAATGCTTTTCGTGCAAGAAGGGAAAGGAACACAAAAAACCTCATCACTCCAAGAAGGTTAACTCAACTGTCAGTACCCTAGACCTACTTCACATGGATCTCTTTGGTCCCGTGAATGTAAAGAGTCTAGGTGGAACGTCATACTGCTTGGTTGTAACCGATGATTACTCTCGATACTCTTGGGTATACTTTCTGAAGGCAAAAGATGAGACAGTTCAATTGGTAATTAACTTGATTACCAAGGTTGAAAATATTGTTGGGAGAAAGGTTAAGTACATCAGGAGTGATAATGGTACATAGTTCAAGAACTATCAGATGGCGATGTTTTGCTTATAGAAAGGGATAGAACATCAGTACAGCGCCCCGTATACTCCGCAACAAAATGGGGTGGCTGAGAGGAAGAATAGAACGCTAATCGAAGGAGCCAGAACCATGCTGACAGATGCTAAACTTCCCGTGGTGTTCTGGGCTGAAGCTGTTGCCACAGCATGTTATATCCTTAATCGTGTTTTAACTGTTAAAAGACTAAATAAAACTTGTTATGAACTCATGCATGATAGAAAGCTAAACTTGAATGGTCTCGAACCTTTCGGGTCCCCATGTACGATATTAAAGACAAACTCAAAATTTGGTGAGAAAGCCGACGAAGAAGTTGATGAGAAAATTGCTTCACAAATTCTGTATGACGAGGAGGAGAATATTGTGCAACGTCCGCGATATGAAGAAAGTCAACCTTCCTCGTCAAATGCCGTTGATACTCCTGCTGCCTCTCCTGAAGAAGAATTCTACAATCCATTTCACTCTCAACATCAATCACCCACTGATGAACTCTCTTCGAATTTAGAAAACAATCTGGAAGTCGGTCCGGTTCAGACTACTGCAATTCACAAAAATCACCCTTTGGAGAACGTGTTAGGTAATCTGTCTGACGGTGTTCAAACAAGAAGAAGTTTGGATGAACACACATGTGTTTACGCAAGCATTAAAGACACGGGTATCATAAATGAATGCTTGTACACCTGCTTCATTAGCCAGATTGAACCGAAGAATTATCAAATGGCTCTAAAGGATAACTCGTGGGTCGAAGCCATGCAAGAAGAATTAGCACAGTTTGAGAAGATGGAAGTATGGAAATTAGTTGAAAAACCACAGAATGTAATTGTTATCGGTACAAAGTGGGTTTTTAAATGTAAGAGAGATGAGAAAGGGATAATCATACGGAACAAGGCAAGGCTGGTGGTAAAAGGGTTTAATCAGCAAGCAGGAATCGACTACAACGAAGTGTTTGCTCATGTGGCAAGATTGGAGGCAATTCGACTATTTTTGGCATTTGCTGCACACAAAGAGATGAAAGTGTTCCAGTTAGATGTGAAGCCTTTCTTAATGGTAAAGTCGATGAGGTGGTGTATGTTGAACAACCTCCGAGATTCCCTGACCCTGATTTTCCTGATCATGTGTACAAACTGAGTAAAGCTTTATATGGGCTACATCAGGCACCTCGTGCCTGGTACGCAACCTTGTCCGATTACTTGCTTGAGAATGGGTTCGAAAGAGGAAAGATCGATAGCACGCTGTTTGTCAAGAGAAAAGGGGGAGATTTTCTACTAGTTCAAGTCTATGTGGACGATATCATTTTTGCTGCATCAAAAGTCGCCATGTGTCAGGAATTTGAAGCAGTCATGAAAAAGAGGTTTGAAATGAGCGCCATGGGCGAATTAACTTTCTTTTTGGGATTGCAGGTTGATCAGAAGAAAGATGGGATGTTTATTCATCAAACAAAATATGTCCATGATGTGCTCAAACGCTTCAAGATGGACGATAGCACCCCATTTGATACTCCAGTTTGCGTCAACCACAAACTGGGTGCTGATTCTGACAGTGATGAAGACGTTGATCCCACCAAATATCGAGCAATCATAGGTTCTTTAATGTATCTAACTGCATCTAAACCTGATATTATGTTTGCAGTTTGTCTTTATTCTCGTTTTCAGGCAAGCCGAAGGAATCTCACATGAAGGGAATGAAGAGAATATTGCGGTATCTCAAAGGCAAGCCTAAGTTGGGATTGTGGTACACGAAAGGGGGAGAACTGGATTTGGTAGCTTACACAGATTCTGACTATGGAGGTTGCAATCAGAACAGGAAGTCTACAACCGGTGGATGTCAGTTTCTGGGAGGAAGATTAGTGTCGTGGCAGTGCAAAAAGCAGACCTCAGTAGCCATTTCCACCTGTGAAGCAGAGTACATGGCAGCATCAAACTGCTGCTTCCAGGTTCTTTGGATACAACAGCAATTGCGCGATTACGGTCTGAATTTCACTCAAACTCCTATTTGCATTGATAACACTGATGCAATCTCAGTAACTAACAATCCCATCAAACACAGCAAAACTAAACACATTGACATTCGTCATCATTTTATACGGGATTGTGCTGAGAAGAAATTAATTGTGCTTGAAAAGGTTGTTTCTTTGGATAATTTCGCCGATCTTTTTACTAAAGCGTTTGACCGATCCCATTTTCAAAATCTTGTTGAGCTTAATGGGATGATCAATCCCGAGTAACCTTGTTTTCCATTTTATTTAAAAAAAAACATCACTATCGCTTAAAGTTATGTCGGTTGCTTAAGTTTGAAGGACACATCTTCGGATATGTTTGGTCCTCACTTCTACTAGTAGATTATGAGGATAGCCATTAACCAGATGACTGAAAGTGACCGGGGCGGTTTATGATGCGTTTTTATTCTTTCGCTGAAAAATAGTCGTTCATACTTAGTTAGAAGGACACATACTCGTATGTGGTTGGTCCAGCTGATCCAATGGATCTTCAGGATAGCCGTTTACCTGAAGACTTTGACTTGATCGGGGCGATAGAATTTAAATTTTTTTTTGGGAGATGATATAATTTTTCAAGTCTATAACTTCGTAAGAAGTTTTAATATAATGTTTAAAAGAAAATTGATCAACCATGGAAAGTGATAGAAAAACTAATTCTGTGTGCCTAACTGGTGAAGTTATTAGGCCTAAAAGACTCTAGAACAGCCATTGTATGTTAGGGTAGCTTTCTATGGTGCGTAAAAGTAGAAGTGATACAAACTAAATCTCCTCGATTTAATGTGGAGAATCATTCTGAGTTGTGCGTATCTCCATATACATCTTTCCGAATGATAGGCAGAAAAGTGATTACCCAGTCATACACGAGCCCGTAAGTGTTCTGATTCCCGAGAAGATAGTGTCAAGTACCTGCAGTGATCCAGATTCGGGACTTGCAGTTGTCTATATTTTGAAGCTGTATTAATATCTTTATTAATATATATATATATATGTGTTGTTAAGCCTTCGGAAGCTTAGGTTGTTTCAAATATCAATAAAGAGGCAAGAAAGAGAACGGGAAGAAGACTCTAAAGATCGATGTGTGCTTACTGTTTAATCAGACACTACGGGTTGAAGTCAACTCGGGGTGACTTGGGGAAAGCCAAATACGCTTTGAGAATAGATAGGAGGCATCACAATCTCTCATGTGACGTCCATCTAAAGTTTGAGCTTAATTGAACCTAATCCATATCATAGAAGCGATGAAAACCATACTAAGTTTTATACATGCTTACAACCTGTTTCTTTATGTCATAATACCGCTGAACATGGATCTATGTGATAGCCACTTAATTAGTATGATTCCTGTTCGGATCTTTTCTAAAACATGTAGGTTCTCGTCAAGACTGAAATTTGATCCCGTTTATTTAGTTACTAAAATCTTCATTGCATATCTCGTTTTATGGTTTAAAACTTGGTTACTTGGTTCTTAAAATCCATTCGCATTTTGATCAAATTTATAAGGTTTGTTTGTAAATTAAAATAGGCGAACTTGTGATAAGGTAAAGAGGCGAAGTTGACCACTTGGTTGACCTTAAGCGAAGTTATGACAAGCTGTTTAGAAAGCGAAGTTGTCACAGGGGCGAAGTTAACCTTAACTTCGCCCATGTATTTTCAAACCTATATAAGGGGTCAATTTGGTCAAACACCTTTCAAACTCTCAAACACTCGGCGAACTTATACCAACACTCCGAACCTCGGCGAACTTGATCCTTGAATCGAACCTCATTTTTATCTATTTCTTGTCCGTGATAAAGGTGTGTAGGATCGGTTTATCCTATAATTCATATTAATGGTGTTAATCGAACCTTGAAATGATTATCAGTTTGCGCCGTTTCAGTTACGTGTGAAGTTAGGTTTTAGGCGAAGTTGTTCTCAACTTCGCCCTAGGTATAACTTCGCCTGCTCAAGTTTTTTATTTAATTAATCTGGTTTGTTCTCAGGCGAAGTTAATGTTTAGGGCGAAGTTGTACTCAACTTCGCCATATGGCTAACTTCGCATGCTCATAAGATGTTAACATAACTTGGCTCATGGTAACAGGCGAAGTTATGATCTGCTACGTCAATGCTCTAACTTAGACCATTTGTTGTGCAGATATGGCTGCTGTGGCAGGGGCTGGTGGTGCTGGTGGTGACGAAGGTGGTGACAACAACCGACAGTTCTTTCCAGGTCACAACATGTATATCACTTTGTATCCGGATGGTAGTGGTATCGACGACTATCGCGAGATCATATCCTTCCTCATACGCTCACGTATTTTTCACTCCATCACTACTACTCTACCCATTTCTCTACCAAATATTGAAGATTTTTGGCGAACGGTAGAATATGACTGTAGAGTTGATCCTCCGGTTATGCGCGCTACTGTGAACAATCAGGTGGTACAGTTCTCGGCAGATCAAATCAGAGTCGCTTTGCAGTTCGGGGCTGAAACTACAGATGATCCAACAGATTTTTCGGCTCCATTCAGAGATGGTGCGTTTCTACGTATGGGCTATTCGGGTCCGTTGGGTGACACTCAAAGGAGAAAGGGATTTTTATTAGATCAGTGGCGTTTTCTGATGCACGTGATGATTGTGTGCATGTCTGGTCGGAAAGCTGGTACTGACGGTATGGGGGCAACGATGCAATCTGCAATGACAGCCCTGACTTACAACAAGCCCTACAGCTTTAGTCAGATGGTGTTTTATGAAATTGATCGTCAGAGACGCGCGGTCGCCCGGGAAAGATTTTTAATGTACCCGAGATTTTTACAGATGATTTTGAATCATGTAGCACCTACGCTGCCTCAACGACGTCCTATCCGTTATGTTAAGAGTGTAAGTAAGAGAATCTTTGCGCAATGTAGGTCGTCAAGTGCTCGTAGCAAACCAGAGCTTCGTCCACGGCACACAGCATTGTTTGGTTATTTGGTGAACCCTGTTTATATTGCTCCCCCAAGAGATGAATTTCATGACCTGGCACCGCAACAGGCTAATGTTCCTCAACCACATCCTGTAGTTCAACTACAACCTGTGGTACAGCAAGCACTGCCTGCTGATCCTGTTGCAGCTCCGGAAGAACAGGTCGATCTTGAAGCAGCCTTTGGTGGGCAAGGGTTCTTTGACATGGAACAAATTGATCCAGCTGCTGAGGTTCGAGCCCCAGTAACTGAGGCATCTGGTGTGAATGTTTCTATGGTTGCTACGTCTGTGGCGGATTCTGAGAGAACCGACTCTGACTCTTCCACTGATGATATCGCTGAAGCACAACAGATTCTGGTCAGACAAGAAAGAATACATGGCAAGAGAGAGAGAGACTCGAATGACAGTGAATCTGACTATGAGGAGGAGTTAGACAAGTTGGTATGAAGATCGAAGAAGGTCAGAGCTGGTGAAAGTTCGGGAGTTGGTGAAAGCTCAAGGGTGGTTCGTTTCTCTCCACCCTCGTTATCTGGTATGACTATGGTTCCGGCTTCGATGACTGTGACAGTACCGATCACCTCAAGTGTTCCCGTGGTGACAACATCATCATCATTTGGTATTCCACCAACCACGTTTCAGTTTTCTGCTCCGGAGATAGTTTCCTTGCCACCTCCTACTGTTACTCCATTGGAGGTTGTTGCAAGATTTGTTGAGTCAACGTTGGTAGCTACTGCGGGGTTATCGGTCACAATACCACCCGCGGTTACTGTTCAGCCTGCTTCTGATACTCCAGCCAGTTTGGGAATACCTCCACCTTATGC
This sequence comes from Bidens hawaiensis, assembly GCF_021521415.1. Classification (NCBI taxonomy): domain Eukaryota; kingdom Viridiplantae; phylum Streptophyta; class Magnoliopsida; order Asterales; family Asteraceae; genus Bidens; species Bidens hawaiensis. Next base: position 738,678 of record NW_027491591.1, read on the forward strand.
TCAAGACGTTTCTCACACGCGTTTTGATTTTGATGCTACCTTGTCTGATTCTGAAAGGATAGCTGCTCTTGAACGGGTAGTTGCTGAACAGTCAAGAATCAATCTAATCCAGACTCAAGCTATCCAGCGACTTGTAGCAGAAAATCAGATCCAATCGTCCCTCCTTGTTGAGCACGGTAAACTATTTGATGCTCTAAAACAGTTCTTAGCATCTCAGGGGGAGACGAGCTGCAAGGGCGACGAGTTAAGAACCAAGAAGAGTCAAGATAGAGACGATGATCCCAATGCATCGAAAGGTGCAGGTGGTGAGTTGCCAAGAACTGAACAAACTCTTGGGACTTCCACATCTCAGGGGGAGTCAACTGGTACGGCAGGTGGATCAGGTGGTGAAAATGTCGTTGTTGTTGATGATGAGGAAATGTTGGGTGATGATGACGTGGGCGATGATGATGTGTTAACTATTGAGGAGATTGAAAAGATAGGAGAACAGATTGTGATTGATAGTGAGATAGAAGAAGGTGAGATTGTGGATGATAGTGTAGAACATGATATTCCAGACGTTGACAAGGTGAGTGTGAGTCAAGATATGGATGTATCGGATGAGTCTGAGTGGGAAGAACAGCCGATATGGAAAGAAGGCTACGCTTAGTGGTTTGTTAAGACAAAGAAGCCATCGGTCCCAACGATGTTCAAAAAGAGTTACAATATCAAGGGGCATGCTGAGTCGAAGAAAGGTATTATTTGCTGGCTGTATGATGAGCAGTTAAAATTATTTGTGATTAAACGATTTGATGGGATTCAGTATTTTAAGAGGACGTTGAGATCTCTCAATACCTTGCCTGAGTGTGAGGTGAAGGATTTAGCTAGATTGAGATTGATTAACAGGAGTGATGACAATATGGCTAGAATAATTGGGAAGATTGTGTGGCAAGAAAGTGTGAAAGAAAAGAAGTTTGAGTTGTTAAAGCCTCAGAAAGGGAAGTTAGTTGAAGATAAGGAAAGGGGAATGCGAGCTGATGGCAAACCTTGGATGGTGATGAAATATAAGCCGATTCGGTGTTTGAAAGAAGTGCCGATGAAGACAATGCCCAAGGATGTTTTAAAGAGTCTCAAGTGGTGGTACGTTGATAGCCAAACAGCTGAAGCGGTTATGGAAGATGAAGACGAACAGGAGATTCTGAGAGTGTATGATCCCATGCACTTGGTAAATTTGTCTCAAGCTGATTTGCAGGTACTAAACGATAAGAAGATATTCTACATTCCTGCATGGAAAGATGAAGCCAAGAAGCACCAGAGGGCGGTCTCTGTCTGTGTAAGACAGGGCGTTCATGCTTGAAGACGGGTGACACGAGATTTTTGGAATTACTAGACATGAGAATGAAGATAGAGATATGAAGCTACTGCCAAGGGGGAGTCTGTTGGTGCATAATGTCAGTAGTTCAGTATCTCGTGTTTTGTATGTGTCTGTAATCGTGTTAGATTGTTTGTTTTGGTATTGAATATTGTTTTACACAAGTTTGCCTGGGATGTAGGCGAACTTGGAGATAAGCGAAGTTATGACAACTTCGCCTAGTATGTTAGGAGAAGTTGTCGAGGTTATTTAAACCTCACTTCGGCTTATTTTGATCAATCTTTTTAAACGAACGTGTTGGTGATTATCGATATCACGTGTTGAAGTGTTGCAATACAATCGTGTTTATTAGTATTGTAACGTGTCTTTGTTTATCGGTTCAACGTATTATCTATCTTACGCTCGTATCGTATTACGTGGGGATTCCGCACCCTCGTGTTACGAGATACTCCTGTGTAGATCCGGCTGGGAACCTACAGAATTTTTTTGGGATGGTACGCATTTATATATAAAAAAAATTCGATTCGGTCCGGCCATTCGGTTGGGCTCAAATTGATATGTACATTTTATTGATCCGGTTTGACTATCCCGGTCGGGTTGTACAAAAAAGATAACTAAACAAAATATCAGATAATCAATATATTAAATTGTTTTATACTGAGTTCTCAATTTTTGAAATCTAACAATTACATTATCTAATTTAACATTAAAGCAGGTCTTTCTCAATGTAACCACTACAACTATGATCTATCGCTTAAATTTTCATCATCGGTCCGATTACGCAAATGACTTCACATACTTAATTGCCGAAAAACATCTTTCAACACTTGCGGTTGCCACGGGTAATACGAGAGCGGACTTTAATAAACGATACACCAATGCGAATGAATGGTGTTTCTTAGTTTGAACCATCAATTAAACAAGACTTGCTAAATCAGTCAGTGTTTAAATTGTTTATCTGCTTTCAAATTATTGATGTATGCCGCGAGTTTGACTGTGAGTCTTCTTTTATCACTTTCATTGAAATCGTATTGGCACATCTCGACTAACGTAACATTTTTGGAATAGACGTGAAGGATTGAAGGGTCGGAAGTGAGTTGTGGGTTTTACCGGTTCAAAAATTAAACAAAATAGAATTGGACCGAGTTTTGGGCTATAAATTGGGTAGGGTTTAGGTTAGGTATTGGAGTATTGGAATTAAAGATTGGTATTAAGCAAACATTTAATAGGATAAATTGTTTATATAACATTTTTATAATTATATATGTAAAATTTTCATTTTTTTATTTGGGTCGGTCTCAAATTTTCATGGGTCGTCATGAAATTCAACAGGGTTCGTAGGGAGTTTTATAGTATATTAATGCTAAAAAATTTCACAGGGGACAGCGGACTCCCCCTCACTTACGAGTAGGTCTGCCAATGCTTCTATGTTGCAAATATGTGCTCTGTAGGTCATATTACTAGATATGCATGCAATTCGCGGAGTAACGTATCAAAAATGTTTATATAACATTTTTATAATTATATATGTAAAATTTTCATTTTTTTATTTGGGTCGGTCTCAAATTTTCATGGGTCGTCATGAAATTCAACAGGGTTGGTAGGGAGTTTTATAGTATATTAATGCTAAAAAATTTCACAGGGGACAGCGGACTCCCCCTCACTTATGAGTAGGTCTGCCAATGCTTCTATGTTGCAAAGATGTGCTCTGTAGGTCATATTACTAGATATGTATGCAATTCGCGGAGTAACGTATCAAAAATGTTGTCCATCGTCTTTAATAAAGCTTCTTCGTTATTGATTTTTTTTAAGTTATTTATAAATTGGGAGGTATCATAATAGTTAAGGTATGTGTCTCGTTTATCCTCGACAATTATATTATTCATTATGATACATGCAATCATAACTTTCCCCGTTATATTTGTGTCCAACACAAGACTTGGGTGTCGAAATAAAAGCAAAACGAGCTTGCAAAAGTACTTCACATGCAGAAAGGAAATGTGTTATGTCACGTTATAATTGTAAATCTCACTTATCGTGTTTACACATAACTTCATTAAAAACAATAACGTTTTTAAATTTGTTCCTACATGCCTCATACATATAAGAGCTTCATTCTCAACATCTTTCAAGCTCATTCCACTTCGTTTTTGGTGATATGCTTCACGACATACAGGCATACAACAATCTACTTTTTATATTTTTGCAAAATTGTTTATTCAACCTCTCATTTGATCTTCATATCTCTTATAATTGTTTTGTGGATTTTTGTCTAAGTTGCATCATACAATTGCTTTACTCGTACTCACAAAGAAGCTTTTTTTTTTACTTTTGCCACGGATGTATTCTTCGCTAACTATACTGCATACTAGCATTAAAGCGATGCATTCATCAACATCTCACTTGTTGTTTCGAAGTTGTTTTTTCAAACAAATGCATATATATTCATGCAACAGTAAACTTTTAAACGTATAAATTTTGACGATCAATGGTTAACTATTTATGTTATACACTTTATGCGTATTATGTGTGCTATCATCACTCTTCTTCATGCTTCCACACATCTATCATATGAGTTGTGTAAATCTCATACGACTTTTAATGAGTTGTGTAAATCATATACGACTTCTATTGTAGATGTATAAATAGTTAAATTCTCATATAATACTATTATTGAGATAAAAGAAAGTTGAAAAAAGTTGCAGATTAAATGATGAGTCAATAAGGTGAAAATGTTATTTTATTGAGTATATGATACGTGCAGTGAATAAAAAAATGTGTAAATATAGGTGCATAGTGTCCTTACTAAATAAGGGGAGGAAGAAAGAAATGAGAAGTGACTTTACATGCAACGTGTGAAATGTCACATCGTTCAAATTACTGCCCTGAATACATTTGACGGGACAGCACTTGTATTTTTACAAACTTTGAAAAAGAGGTTGTATGTGCACAAACTTGTTACTCCATGAAGTAAACTATAGCATATTGTTTTATATTTTTTTAATTGTTGTTTGGATCATTGATAGACCGATGGACCGTTGATTTACTCGATCATCTATATTTTCATTCCATCACTAAGATAACCCTCTCCTAACCTGAACACACCTATTTTTTTGTCACATGTGGAATTTGAACCCGATATTTCCGTTTTTAAATTGAAATTTTTGGGTCTCTCAATTTAACTACTTGGGTTTGGTTTTTTATTTTTGACAAAATGGAAAAAGACGTCCTTTATGTTTGCACGGTTTTTCAGTGGACGTCCATTAGCAAACTTAATGACAGAAAACATCCTTTATGTTCAAAAAACGTTGCACGGTTCGTCATTTTCACTAACGATGGTTAGTTTTTCTCGTTAAATCCAGTCATGTGCACCTCATGTGAGGGAAATTTAGTCTTTTTACCCCCATCAGGGGTTATTTGTGTAATAGACTTAAAATTTTGAGCTTTAAATAAATAAAAGTTTTTTTTTATTTTTAACCATCATCTTCTTCCCCAAATAATCATAATCGACCATCAATACCACAACCAAACACCAACCACCACCCATCATCATCTTTTATATTATTAAACAATCACAGATCTTAACATCAACACAATAATTTGACCTAACTGCGCATACCCGTAAATCATCCCGTTCCACGACACTACATTTCTCACATACATTTCATCGAAAACCTGGCGTTCATCCAAAACAGACTCGCATTTTGTGTACATATCGACAACCGAACGGGCAACAAACACATCACAAACAAACCCAATCTTCAACGCAAAGCAATGAACCGACATACCCACATCACACCAATTAATAATGGCACAAGATTTAGTGGCACTAGGGAAGATATGATGTAAGGCTCCGTTACTGGTACCTCACTTTAACGTTGGATTTACTCATAAACACAGTTCTTTATATCAGAGTTAATAAAAACATTCGCGAAATATTAAAACATTCAAACCATTATATTACATAACCATCCTTTCTTGTCTTAACGGACATTCAAATTATTTAAAACATGAAACATTGTCTTTAAAATAACATAACACTTCTTGAGATGTCAGCTTCTTCAAGTTCATGTCATGCGCTTCCTCTTATGCAAGCTGCCTCAATCTACTCGCCTGCGTGCATACTAAAAGTTAGCTACGCTGAGTGAGTTCTAGTTAATCATACAACATACAATCTATTCTCATACTTGCACACGTGCCCGAAGGGGTGTACATTAATCATACTTACTCTTCGTATATAAATATCCATCCTATTTGAAGAGCCTTCCGCCCTATAACCTCACAGATATTATAAGGGTACGGTCCCTAACATCACAGATATTATAAAGGATTTGGTCCTTACCATCACAGATATTATAAAGGGTCTGGTCCCTACCATCACAGATATTATTAGAGTCTGGTCCCTACCATCACAGATATTATTAGGGTCCGGTCCCTTTGTTCCATGCAACTGTACTATGCCTGTTCTTACATACTTTCCTTGACAATACGTGCAATCTCCGAAGAGCGTTCATGTACCATCAACATATCATACATACATTATGCATACATCATATATATTCATACATACATCATATCTCACATCACACATATCAATCAACTACCACCTGACGGTACATGCAATATCCGAAGATCGTTCACGCACCATAAAGCAATCATTATTCATAAACCATACAAGGCATACACTTACCACTTAAGGTAAGTGTATTAACTATTACATCAAGTATGAACACAGCCCCGAAAACATAACAAGAAAGTGGGGCTAGAAACTCACCTCAATGCGGTTGCGTTCACCGTTTACGGTTATTCCCCTCTTTAGCTGCGCACGACTAACTGTATAATAATTATACGTATTAATAAACTATCACTACACATATTGTCTTTCTAGTTTAATTATTACCCTCAACGAACGGGGGTCCGGGGGCAGCGCCCCTGGCAGCGGGGTTCTAGGGGCGGTAGCCCCTAGCAGGGTCCAAGGGGCAAAGCCCCTGGCTGGGGTTAAGCTGCCAGGTCAGCTTGGAAAAAAATTTATTTTCATTAACTGTCTTAACACATTTTCCATTAGCATTTCGAATCATTAATTAATTTGCTACTTAAAAGTTCAAGGGCTTATTTGTAATTAAATCATTCTTTTCTAAGTCTAGGGACTGCTCTGTCATTCTTTCAAAGTTCTAATTCGTCATTCAGTCCTTAACGAATGGGAATTCATAACGAATTAACTATTATAACGAATATGCCTTTGTAACGAATCAGGCATCTTAACGAACTGTTCCTTATAGCGAATTGGACCTTAACGAACTGATCCTTATAAGAACTAGACCTTAACGAATTGGCCTAGTTCGTCATTATTTTCCTTAACGAATTAGATAACGAACCAAGGCTAATTCGTCAGATTCCCGTTAACGAAATAGGGTTAGGTTAGGGAATGTCAGAACATTCCCTGATATCCCTTAACCTCGTACATACTTTTCCAGCGCCGCCGCCGGAAAACCGCGGATTCGCCGGAAAAACGAGTTTTAGCTCGTTTTTCACCGTTTTTCGTCCCGTTTGATCCAGTTCTGAGCTAGGGTGACCCCTAAGCTTATCTTAGGTTCGGTTTATACCCGATTCCACCCGGATCTCGTGACGTAAATGATTTAACGGTGTCGGCTCGTCGTTTCGTGTTTATCTCTAACGGTTTTAAGCTCATACAATATCATACTATCATTACCTCGGATCGGGATCGGTTTCCTTGGTGATTTCGGCTAGAGAGAGAGCTTAAGTGTGTGTTTTTTTGGGAGGTGTAAGGGATATGTATAAATGAGGGATTAAATGGTGATATGGTTTATATATTTAAGGATCATGGGCTTAAGCCCATGGTCTTTCCTTCTTTCTTTTCATAACCCATATCCATTCACCCAACACTAGCCCATCTCATATTCTATTCATTTAAACCGATAACGACCCACTATAAATAAACGAACTTTATTTTATTTATATTAACCCAAAGTAGGATGTTACACATGATCATCTGGGTGAATAGTGAATACCAAGACTGATCATTTGTTTGAAATACGTTAAAGCGAGAACTGGGTATTCGTTTTGGGTGAAAGATGAGATGATTGAGCTCCAAGTGGTGGGTGATTTGATGTGGGTTTGTTCGAATACGCATTGTGAGTGAATTGGCAGTTGGGGTTAAGATCTGTGATTGTTTAATAATATAAAAGATGATGATGGGTGGTGGCTGGTGTTTGGTTGTGGTGTTGATGGTGAGTTATGATTATTGGGGGGAGAAGATAATCATTAAAAATAAAAATAAAAACTTTAATTTTTTTGAAGCACAAAATTTTAAATCAATTACAGAAATAACCCACGAGGGAGTAAAAAGATTAAATTTCCCTCACATGAGGTGCACATGACTGGATTTAACGAGAAAAACTAACAATCGTTAGGGAAAAGGACGAACCGTGCAACGTTTTTTGAACATAAAAGATGTTTTTTGTCGTTAAGTTTGCCAAATGACGTCCATTGAAAAACCGTGCAAACATAAAGGATATCTTTTGCCATTTTATCTTTATTTTTTTAGTGCTCTTACTTCAAAGGATTATTTTTACAATCAGGTTATTTGGTGAGAAGAAAAATCAAATAAGCGTAGTTTCGGGTTAAAAGATACATATTACACACAGGTTTAAAATTAATTTGACATCGGTTTTTGACGTAGAACATATCAGCTCATGAAATGAGGTATCCTTTTAAACAAAAGATGTGACTATTTGCAACGTATTGGTTTATATTGGGGTTAGAAAAAAAATTTAAAAATGCATCTAATAGTTCTACTTTCTCTGAATTATTCGAATGGACAAATAACTTATTAAAATACTTTAATCTATAATTAAAAAAAAATGGTCCATACAAATACGATTACATTGACCGTTTGATAAATTTAACCAATAACGTATTTAGAGGATTCGTCGGCCGTTTAAAAAAAAAAACACAAATGTGATTACGTTTAGCATGTTTTGAACCTAGTGGACTTCTGTATGGCAAATTCAAATTTGATCGAGCTTTCCTAAATTTGTTCCTAATTTTAGGCATACTGATAAGAGTGGTAATTTAGCTAGTTTCCTGTATAATTAACTACTTAATTATATGACAATGTACAATATATATTGATCTTCTTTTACTAATTAATTTATTTGGGGACAAACATTTGAACCCGTATAGAAAAACTTTTGGGAAAATTCCTAAAATGATCCAAATGAAAAGAGAGAAAAAAAAAATAATCCTAACTATATCAAGATTCCAAAACAACCCTTAAAATATGTACTGAGAAGACGCATTGGGAAAATAAACGACCATATTTTTTAACCAGTCAAAATGTGACACGTGTAAAGGTACTGACACACCAGACAAAATTTTTAAAAATCTCGTCTGGTCCGACCATATTTTTAAGTTAATTAACTTTTTAAAAAATCATCTCTCCAGACGGTTTTTTTATGTTTCTCGTCTGGTACGTTCAAATTATTATTAATCCTAACTTCATCTTCTTCATACCTACAAGATCTAATACCCACCTCCACGACCACCGCCACCATCACGGCCACCACCGCCGTAACAGCCGCCATTGGGACACTCCCTAGCCATGTGACCATCCTCCCCACACTTAAAACAACCACCACCGCCTCCACCACCTCCATAACCATCACCGTAACCACCACCACCTCCGCCGCCGTAACGATCACCACCACCATACCCACCTCCATGTCCTCCGCCACGTCCATCTCCATTATAACCACCACCGCCTCCGCCACCATAACGATCACCACCGCCACCGCTGCCGCCACGGGTACTCCCCTGAACCGGTCTTCACTAGACGATAAAGATGAAGAAGATGAAGTTGAAAAAGAAAATTGTATGACATTAGATCTTGTAGGTATGAAGAAGAAGACGAAGATGATGAAGATGAAGAAGATGAAGTTAGGATTAATAATGATTTGAACGGATCAGACGAGAAACATAAAAAGACCGTCTGGAGAGACGGTTTTTTAAAAAGTTAATTAACTTAAAAATATGGTCGGACCAGACGAGATTTTTAAAAATCTCGTCTGGTGTGTCAGTACCTTTACACGTGTCACATTTTGACTGGTTAAAAAATATGATTGTTTATTTTTCCAATGCGTCTTCTCAATACATATTTTAAGGGTTGTTTTAGGAATCTTGATGTAGTTAGGATTAATTTTTTTTTCTTTCTCCCGTTTCGATCATTTTGGGAATTTTCCCAAAACTTTATGTTCTACCAGCAATTGCTCTAGCATCAAACAAAATAATTAGGGCGTGGGTACGAGAATCCCGCGTATTTCGGTCAATCCGAAACCTGACGATATGAGAATTGAGATTAGATGTAAAACAAGATGTGGGACCCTGTTGCCTTCCATACATCAAATCTGTGTCAACCTTGTCGGATTTTATTATTATGCACAAGGGGGCCCACATCCATTTTTAACATTTTCTACTTAACCCCTTAACTTAACTTTTCCATTCCCTCGGATTTTGTTAGAACTAGTTTTGAACGGAAAGTTTAAATATGACAGATGATGATTAGAAATAACTAATCAAGTGTTAAATAAAATCATATTAAAGGAATAGAATTTTTAAGCCATTCAGTTCAAGATAAATTGATTTTATAGTTACATCTAACTATCCATAAAACTGAAAAATGATAAATCAAATAAAAAATAAGATTGGTCTTCAAATCATTCATCCTAAATATATATAACGTCATCCTAAGTCTTCCATCATCCACTTTAAATTTTTTATTACCTTTCACTAAAAAGTCTTTAAAATTATTTTATGGTGTTCTTATTACATTCCATTTCATCAGATAACCTAGTTTTGTTGGAGAGTCAATAGAACCAATCATAAATAAGATGTATGATTCAAATTTCGAGTTGATCGAAGTTTCTTGATATAAGTTATGTTATGAACGGTGGCCTTTTTGTATTTAGGTTATCACACATTCTAAATTTGGAAGCCTCGATGCTCAACTTGACAGTCGTTGTGCCAGCACAAGAGCATAACTCTCTAACGTAACACACAGTGAGACGAAAACTCATGTGGGCTTAGAGTTTGAATTGACAACCTTTGTGCAAGGCCTAACACAAAACTGTCAATATCCACCCAAAAGTGACATAAATTAAATTCGAATTTGAGTCTCCACTTAAAAACACAAGCCTCCTACCACTAGGCCGCATGTGGGGGGGATAGTTTCTTGATTTGATTAAATGGACTTTGAAACTATTATAATCCTTAACAAGATCACTTTAATTTCGCTCTCCTATCTCAACAAAATCATATTCTTAGAGCATTCACGTTTAATCCACCATATTTTGTGAGTGGAGTTTTTATAATTAGGTCCCAAATCGATCACGAACGGATTTTGTACTTGATACACATTTCTAGACGGGTGCGGTAAATCAAACGACCGAACATAAATAAATAAAGATAAAATATAAATGAACGATCCCGTTGTCGTTTAAAAGATTGATAATATCAATAAAGAAGCGACCCACCCAAGGTGAGCTCCCATTGGGTGAATTATTTACACCATGGTAAACACACAAATACAATATTACATAATGCCTCTATTTAAAGCTCTTGTTCGTGTCCGGTTTTCTTGTCGGCATTAATTATTACCTTGACCTTAAAATATATATCAGTTTTGTAATTTGATATCGCAAGTCACAAATATCGGCCTTACAATCAAACAACCCCCCCCCCCCCCCCCGGGTTGACTTACAATATCAAAAACTTTGTTGAATTGTGTCTCGCATCTTCACTAATCAATCTGATAAAGCCGAAGCCTCTTCGATCAGCCCTAAAGGTATGATCCAACTAATTCATTCATGAAGGAGTTATCGCTTCTTTATCCATCTCGGATCTTCAAGCAACATAGGTTCAGAAGAACTATCGCAGACAACGATCAAGTGACAAAGTTTATTATTTCCCTTTTTAAGCGCCTCTTTTAAAAAAATAATATATATGGAAATAATACTCTTTTAACATTGTCCAACAACGACGAAATCCCGAACGTATTTGACTTTCTTCTATTTGTTCAACCTCGAACGATAATTATTTCTTGGCCTAAAAGTTATCTTGCAAAAACAGCCCAAGCAAACTTGTCTAGCAGACCACAACAATCACAAGTTGTAATCTGGCACAAATTTGAAATAAATCTAACAGTCCAAAATATGAAAAGGCATATTAAGCCTAGAATTCCAGCTCACAGCCCGTCTTATACTTCACCATTTTGGGCACATAATATGCAACACATAAATAATATGCAGCAGCCGCCATCAAAATCATCAGCCGCTAACCTCCATTCCGGCCGCCAAAAAATCGATTCTGACGACTGGCCTGTTAACTTTACAAGTGAATATCAAGGGTTGGGAACACACAGATGCACGCTTACAGTATGCTTGACAAGCGACTCTTTCTTATTATAAAACTAAAAACTCAAGACGTACAAATAACTTTGAAATATGACCTGGGTTATATAGCCAACCCTTTACTTGGTCCCTACGAAACAACTACACCAGTTGTATTCTACTACAACTACTAACAAATATAAGTTCTAAATCATGACTCAATAAAATTTAAATTATTAAAACAAACTGATAAAATTCAAATAAATAGATAATGATAATAATTAAATTAATTATCATCTTGATCTCCTCCAAGCCACCCCATGAAATCATAACCGAACCGCCCTACGTATTCGAGTGTTGCTCAAGTTTGACACTCCCTCTCAACACTCGATTTCTTCATTCCAATACCATCACGAAATTTAATCAACTTTACTCCAGTTAACGGCTTAGTAAACATATCCGCTACCTGATCCTCCGTGTCTACATGCTTAAGATCGATTTCACCTTTCAATACTTTCTCCCTTATAAAATGATAATGCACTTCGATATGCTTAGTACGCGCATGAAACGTCGGGTTTTCCGCTAAAGCAATAGATGACATATTATCACAAAACATTACCACTTTAGAATCAATTTGTTGATTTAGATTTAGCATCAGTTCTTTTAACCACATACACTCCTGAGCTGCCATTGCGGCTGCTCGGTACTCCGCTTCGGTAGTCGATAATGACACGGTAGGTTGCCTTTTACTACACCACGACACGGCACCTGATCCTATCATAAACACGTAACCTGTAGTCGACCGTCGGGTGTCTCGGTCTCGAGCGTAATCCGCATCACAGTAGCCAACTAATTCCATCCGAGACTCCCTCTTAAATTGTATTCCGTGCTTAGGTGTTGCTTTCACGTATCGTAGTACTCGTCTAACCGCCTCTAGATGCGGTTTTCTTGGATCTTGCATGAACCGGCTTAGAACGCCAACCGCATACGAAATATCGGGTCGGGTTAAAGTTAGATAAATCAAACTTCCAACCAGTTTTCGATACATAGTGGAATCATGTAATTCCTTACCCTCGGTTGCTCGAAACTGGTCACTAGGCTCCATTGGATTCATTGACGGCTTACAACATTCCAAACCAAATTTACTTAGTAAATCAATGGTGTACCTGTACTGATGCAAACAAAGCTCATCAGGTTGATATTCCAACTCCAACCCAAGAAAATGTTTTAATTTTCCAAGATCTTTCATCTTGAATCTAGTACATAAATTTTCTTTAAGTTGGTCAATTTCTTCTAGCATATCTCCTGTAATAATTAAATCATCGACATACACCAAAACAACCGCTACTTTCTCTCCTTTTGTTCGAACGAATAAACTCGTATCAGCAGTCGTCGGTGTAAACCCGTTATGCTCTAGAAACTCTCCCATTTTTCCAAACCAAGCGCGAGGTGATTGTTTCAACCCGTACAATGCTTTATTTAATTTACACACGTACCCCGGCTGTTCCATACTTCTGAATCCTTCGGGCTGGTCCATATAGATCACATGATCGAGATTCCCGTAAAGGAAAGCATTGCTCACATCCATCTGCCATAGGTTCCAACGTTTACTTGCCGCTATAGCCAAAATTACCCGAACAGTTGTGAGTTTAGCTACGGGACTGAAAGTTTCTTCATAGTCTATACCAAGTTGTTGCGAGAAACCCCTTGCGACCAATCGGGCTTTATATTTATCAATTGAGCTATCAGTTTTTCTTTTAATCTTGTACACCCATTTGCACGAAATTGGTCTCGACTCAATCGGTTTTGGAACAAGCTCCCATGTTTGATTATGTAACAAAGCTTCAATTTCCTCTCTGAAGAGGTAGGTCCCAGCAGAGCCCAGTTGGACCCGCAAGACTCACCTCAAAGAGGGACGTCTGCGCAGTTGAACCCGCAAGACTCACCTTCAACAGGGACGTCTGCGCAAAGGCTAAACTCGCGACTCACCTCGAAGAGGGACGTCTGCGCAGAAACCAACTGGATCCGCAGGACCCACCATGCTCAGAGACGTGACGTCCTTACGCGCAGTACGCAAGCTGTTCCCGCAGAAAAAGCCTCCCAATGGTGAAGTACCCCGCCTGTTCCCGCAGCTGCGGATACAAGCCATCAGGGAAGGCTACCTGCGGAGCAAGGCTACACGCACAAGGCACTTAACTCTTAAATAATTCAGTAATGTCACCTGAAGGAGTGAGCAAGCCGGGAACACTCCCGCACAAAGCCGGGAACACTCCCGCACAAATGAGCCAGTCCGTACGATACTGGAGGATCTTTTGTACTGTACCTGACGAGGTATGGACAAAAGATCTGACCAAAGATACGACAGCTCACTGACAACAGTATGACGAGCAGCACGCTCTTGTACTGTATGTCACTATCAGCCGCTGCCTACTCACCAACCTGTCGGAGGACGTGCATAGCCTGCAGTTGGTGGAACAGGAATAGTACACAGCCGGCCTGGTCACTATCAGCAGCTGCCTACCCACCAACCACCAGCATGGCACGTGCGTAGCCCACAGTTGGCAGAACAGGAATACTATTCAGCCGGCTGTACCTGCTTGGAAACCTACCTTCGGCTATAAATACTCCAACACCTTGGAATGGTATGGACACATTACATTACCTTATCACATCTTATCTTTTCTAGCAATCTCTTAATATACACTTATATTCAAGAGCAATCTAGTCTGATTCTCACGCCGGAGGGTGGTCACAAGGAGGTACCCCCCTTCTAAGTGACGAGCTCACGGTGTCTGTTTTGCAGGTCACCAGAAGAACCATCTTTGCCGGACATAACCCCTCGTGGGAAACATCTATTTAACCCCCAGATTATCCGTAATCTGCCCGGGGTCAATTAGTGTTTCTTCACTCTCTCATTGCATTCTGCCATGCAGCTCTTCTATTTGCCTGTTCGAACGTCTCAGGTTTGGTTTCGTTTTCTGCTTGTGTTACAGCCACGTTTGCATATCTTGCATTCGGTTTTCGAACCCGGTTTAACCATCTGACCTCACACTCTTCGTTGGACATGCTGATTTGATCAGCTTCTGTTGCTGAGGTGTTGTTAACCCCAGTTTGCCATGGATTATTCTGTGGCGTCGAAGTACTCGGTTCCTCTGGTTCGTCGGCTTCTACTACAGTATCTATGCCATCAAACCTTAATGTAGCATAGGACTCAAGTTCATCTTTTAATTCATTTGAATCAGGTAACGACTCTCTATTTATCGACCACCAAGATGAAGCTTCATCGAAAATCACATGCCTCGATACATAGCACTTACCCGTAGATGGGTCGCAACATCTCCAACCTTTTCGTTCGTTATCATATCCAACAAAGATACATCTAATCCCCTTCTTCTCTAATTTATGTCTCAAGTGGCTTGGAATGAACACATAACATACACAACCGAACACCCGAAGATGGCTAATATTTGGCTTATGATTAAACATTCGTTCATACGGTGACACATATTGCATGTTTTTTTTGCGGAAGCCGATTACTAATGTATGTCGCCGTTTTCATAGCCTCAGCCCAAAAACGCCCAGGAACGTTTTTGCTATGGATCATACAAACCGACAATTCCGTAAGATGTCGGTTCTTACGTTCAGAAACCCCATTTTGTTGTGGGGTATTTGAACATGTGAGTTGCCTCTTAACCTTGTGTTCTTTAAGATAGTCATTAAATTCTCTAGACGTATATTCTCCTCCATTATCCGACCTTAAGCATTGAACTGAATACTTGACATCTCGTTCTGACTCGTACTTGAATTCTTTGAACTTTGTGAACGCCTCTGATTTCTCTTTCATGAAGTATACCCACAAATACCTAGAAAAATCATCAATAAATGTTATCATGTATTTCATACCTTTGAATGAAGCCTGCTTAACAGGCCCAAACACATCTGTATGAATGAGTTCCAAAGGCCTCGTTGACTTGTGATTCGAATTTTCGAAAGGCTGTTCGTGTGCTTTGCCATATTGGCATCCTCCACACACTACATCTTTATGGATACTTAACTTTGGCAACCCGACGGCTAGGCTTCTATTCATCATTATTTCGAGTCGATCATATCCCACGTGGCTTAATTTTTGATGCCATAAATCTGCATTTTGATTGGTTTTGGTTTTCTCTACATACGCGGTTTCAGCCGACAACACATAAACAGTATCGGCTTTTCTACCTTCTATAACTGCTTTGGAGGAGGTTTCAAATTTATTATATATTTTAACGTCATTCGGACCGAAAAGTACATACCTACCCGAAGCAGTAATTTGTGGAACCGACAGTAGGTTTTTCTTCATTCCCGGTACATGAAACACATTCTTTAACACGAGTTCCTGGCTGCTGTCCGGACGAAAACGTATATCACCTACATGGCGGATGCCATGTCGAGAATTGTCAGCGATTACCACCACCTGATTCCCTTCATGTCTTACCGGATTCTTCAAACGATCCTTCTCTCCTGTCATGTGATTCGAGCATCCTGAGTCGACTATCCACTCGAATTTTTCTTTGTTTTGTTCTTCGGTTGTGGCGTTTAGGGCAAGCACCTGTTCAACGGTGGCACAATAGGCCTCAGCGTCCCATACTGCTTCGGGTTGAGTTTCAGCAGCGTTTCCTTCTTCAGTGGCCGGTGCCCTACAATATTTTGCCATATGGCCACGACGCCCACACTTGTGACAGTTGAACGGAAAATTCTTCCATGGCTTCTTGTTTCTTTTGTTGTTGCTCGGTTCACTTTGTTCCTTATCTTGTTCCCAGTTAGGTTTTCGCCATTCTTGCTTCTTTGATCGATCATTATAGTTCTTTTGATATGCCCATTTATTTGACCGGGATTTGTTTTTACCTCGATCTGCATACAAGGCAATGTCTTCAGTTTTCGACGGGTCAGCAAGTGTGGTCTCCGACATCTGCTTGGCTAACGATTCCTGCCCGGCTAGCAAGTTTTCAAATTCAACCAATGATGGTTGAGTCGGCCATCCTTGTATGGCAGCAACAAACTTTCTATACTCGGGTTTTAACCCATGTATGATGATTCGCTTCATTCTCGGTTCCCCGATTCTTGCATCCGTATCCAACTCCCCGATTTCTCTACACAAGGTCTTCACCTTATGAAAATATTGCGGTACCGTCAATTCTTTTTGGCTTACGGACAACAATTCATTCTCAAGAAGTTGCAATTTTGCATCATTCTTCTTGGAAAACAAAGCTACCAAGGCATCCCATGCCTGTTTAGGTGTTTGAAGGTCTCGTATGTGTTCTAACAACTCCTCTTCAATCGTAGTCTTGAGAACGTAAAACGCCTTACCCGCCTTGATTCTCCACTTTCCGATTGCCTCGTTCACATCGTTTCTAGGTAGGACGGTATCCGAACCATTAACAACTTCCCATAGATCTTGTCCTTGTAGATACGACATCATACAAGTAGACCATGTGTTGTAGTTCGTCTGATTAAGCTTCCTTATCCCACCGGTAACCTGAAGATCTGCCATACTATCTTCTTGCAATCGAATCGTAGCCTTCCTCTAACCTGCTACTACTTCAATCGCAGCTTCCAGATGTTGAACGGATTCTTCTCCGAGCCTTAAACGTGGCTCTGATACCACTTGTTAACTTTACAAGTGAATATCAAGGGTTGGGAACACACAGATGCACGCTTACAGTATGCTTGACAAGCGACTCTTTCTTATTATAAAACTAAAAACTCAAGACATACAAATAACTTTGAAATATGACCTGGGTTATATAGCCAACCCTTTACTTGGTCCCTACGAAACAACTACACCAGTTGTATTCTACTACAACTACTAACAAATATAAGTTCTAAATCATGACTCAATAAAATTTAAATTATTAAAACAAACTGATAAAATTCAAATAAATAGATAATGATAATAATTAAATTAATTATCATCTTGATATCCTCCAAGCCACCCCATGAGATCATAACCGAACCGCCCTACGTATTCGAGTGTTGCTCAAGTTTGACATGGCCGCCGGAAAATCGAGTTCCGACCGCCGCCGAATCCACCAACATCACACACACAGTCACTGCAGCCACCCACACACCAGAGTAGCTATCACAGCCACCCACAAAGAAAAGATAACAGAATGCTAAAAAAATGATTTTATGTATTTTTTTTAAAGACAAATCTCTTATTGTATGTGGAACTCGAATATGTTCCGTTGGTTATTTTACAGACTTTGTCTATGTTACTACCATTAAGTCACCAAACGGACGTCCAACCCAAACCAAAGAATGAAATAAAAGTAATTATCTATATTTTATATATAATATATAGAGATTTTAGGGTAATGTGGTACGGTTAATTTCAAAAATATTTGTAAATATGGTTCCTTAACTTCAATCACATTTTATTAATTTATAAAATAGTTATGTATTAACCCCATTATTCTAAATTAACACCTCTACAACTTTTAAACTGTCATAGTTTTTTCAAACGTTCATATTTTTTGAAAAAAAGTTACACTATAAAATGAGCATTTTATTTTCTTTAATTTAAGTATGGTATTCCTATATTTTTTATATTTTAAAAGTGTTACGTGATTATCAGCTATGACCCGTAAACGGACCGGCCAGGGTGGGTGGGTTCTGGTCAAGGGTCAGAAATGGACACATGAGACAATAAAAGTAAATTTGGTTAGGGTCTGGTTGGACCGGTTATTCGTTTAACGTAGCGTTACGCGTGTACAACACTGGATTGCGCACGTATAACCAGGGCCGGCCATAAGGTGTGGCCGGGTAATCGACGACCACATGCCCGACACCCCGCTAGACCCGATTTTTTTTTTCAAAAAAAAATTATATGTATTTTTATTAAAACAATATGTATATTTAGTGTTTGTACTCAATTACATAATCACTAGCCTGGTCTAGTGGCAAAGGGGTCTTACTCCTAATCCTAAGGTTATGAGTTTTACTCTCATTTGAGTCATGTTTAATTCTATTTTTATACAAAAGTTTTTTACACAACTCAATTATAACCAGGTAAACCCATATAAAAATTAAATTATTTAAACTCAACAAAAAAAACTCCTTTTACTTAAGGGCAAAAAAAATTTCGTT
This sequence comes from Bidens hawaiensis, assembly GCF_021521415.1. Classification (NCBI taxonomy): domain Eukaryota; kingdom Viridiplantae; phylum Streptophyta; class Magnoliopsida; order Asterales; family Asteraceae; genus Bidens; species Bidens hawaiensis. Next base: position 757,557 of record NW_027491591.1, read on the forward strand.
TTCGACCCAATTTTTTTTTTTTTTGCTTTCTCGGAGCCAGGCTTACGTACAACTGTTGTGTGACGCGTTTATCGACACCTCTTACATATTCGATGTGAGATCAGACGCGTACTCACACCGGTTACACGTTTAATGTCGTGTTTGAACGATGCATACCCGCTGCATCAGCAGGACCAATAGTTATTAAATGAAAATAACTTTTATTATTATGACTACCTCTTATAAAAATAGGCAACGAGTGCCAAAAAAAAAGTTCGCATGGTATGGATGCAACAGGTGATGTTGATTGGTCAACCCTCTTTTGACTCTTCATTGTAACTGCCACCTTTTCAACCTTCATACCATTCGCAATCTTTTAACAGATTCTCACATTCTATAATTAAATTGTGTTTATTATGCTGGTCGGGCCACCAATCGGGTTAGAGATCGGGTTCGATTGGGTTAAGCAGAAAAAGCGACGCAACTGATGCGGGTTCGATTTTCAGGTTGAAGTTTGGGTTCACGGAGCAGGAGATGAAGCCGAGATACAATCGTTCCCAAATTGGAAAATAAAGTTAACCGCTACTTTTACACTATAATTTATACTACTCTTCTTCTATATATTCTCTACAACAAAGAATATAAAACTTTCGTCCACCACTCAACATAATGAAATGTAATGTTATTCTTCGACCAACATCATTTAACTCCATGTCATCCCGTTATAGTGAGATAATTTTTCTTTTTGCCAAAGCTGTCACGGTTGCATCCGAAGTTGAAGATACGACACAGTCATAGTTATGAGGTGATCAATGATAGTGTCTGGAGTGGTAAATGGTTCCAAAAATTGTACCCCTTTCACTCTAATATAAGTTGAACGTATCATATAAACAATAAAGATAATAAAAGTAGTGTTGTGAACCACCGTTGATTTTGTATGTCACTTTTTCTATTTTGTCAAACCAATAAGTAAGGATTGTCTCCCAAAATAGTAAAGTTAGTGTATTATAAATGCTACATGCATGTACGAGTAATATTATCAACAAAGTTATTGAATCATATATTTTCCTATTCTCTTTTTTGTTATCTTCAAGTTCTCATATTACCCTAATAATCTTGTTATAGTTAGGGCTAATATTATAACAAGTATTAACTTTTGGTTGAGGGCTTTTCTATGATTGTTTTATATATAAACTGAAAATGCTCTATTTATCATAAATAACATTGTACTTTGGTTTATTAAGTATTTTGCTAGTTAAAAAATTAATAAGATAGCTAATAATATATGATAGAAGTATGGGTGGACTCACATAGGTCTGATCAGGGTCTGGAGATAGCAATGTATTTAAAAATTACTTAGAGGCAATATATTAAATTATGTAAGGATTTCATAAAATTAATACTTGGAACCTATACTATTAAGGATAAATTGTTGTTGTGGAAAGTATTTTGTTTTTCCTTTGAGAGGTTGTAGGTTCAAGTCTCACTATATTCTGTTTTTGTTTTTTTTAATATCCTAATAAATATTAGTTATTTAGTTTGGGTATTTGTGTTTTTCCTTAGTTTCTCCCATAAATCTATTATCACTATGCAACATATATAATGACAACATTGGTTTTACATATTCTTTTATTATTTATCTTGTGTATATTATAACTAATCATTATGTGTGTTAGAGTTAGTTTTTCGTGTTTTGGTCATGTATGTAAGACCATATATATAGCTTACGTTTATGTTTTCCTGGTATGAATAAAAATGAATTAAAAGTCTATATTATATCTAGTTTCTAATCTAAATTCTTTCTACTTACTCGTTTCCAATGATACCGTATTTCTATGTTTTATAATGTTCTTCGCCTCGACCCTACCCGAATAACGACCAGCCCGATAATTTTATATACCAAAAATATTAGGACCCTATTGACAAAAAATCATGAGTCCGCCACTGAATACAAACAGACATATAAATGAATTTTTCGAATCGGACCGCATCACATGATAAAAGATGAGCCTATCAGAAAGTATGTAAAAACTATAGAAATAAAGATGCAACAATTTTACAGTCACGATGTCGTTTTTTGTTTTGAGTGGTCAAGTCGGTGAATGAATCAATGATTGGTTTCAAAGTTTGAATAGCATTTTTTCTGTCAAAGTGTTTTTTAAGAAAAGAAAAATGAGGTTCATGAATAAAGTCTATACCTTTCAAGCACTTTTGTAAGATAAAATACTATTTTCTTCTGCATTGATAGTTAATTTGCAACTTATTGATTTATTTATTTTTTCAAAAAGCCTATTAAGTTAGAAAAATAAGTTGTTTTGAAATGATTTGTTGAAAAAAGTCAATAAGTTATTTTGGAATTCAATCCTAAACATGAGATAAGTAGATGATAAAGTCGTTCAAAGAAAAAAAAAACTAGATAAAAAAGAAGCTTATACTGGCAGCCGACATCAAATGCAACATGGTGA